>NC_134795.1:64928537-65028537 GCF_046742065.1 Oratosquilla oratoria | reverse complement strand
AGTTGCTGTCGATCACGAGCCAAGCACGGGATCCAAGACCTGGGTAAATGACACAGTGGTACTACATGTCAATATGAACTTCCTTGCGATTTTCGTCGGGTGAAACAGACATGCTTCTCTCTCTCTCTCTCTCTCTCTCTCTCTCTCTCTCTCTCTCTCTCTCTCTCTCTCTCTCTCCCTCTCTCTCCCTCTCTCTCTCTCTTTTTTAGTACGCCCGAAAATGAGATAGATCGTCATTCCGGTACCAATTTCATTATAATCTGCTTCATCGGAATACGAGGCCTTCTGCTATTCGTAATCATCCTCTCCCCACCTCCCCTAGCCCCCCATCCCAAATCCTCTTTTCTCCAATTTTAGTAAATTAACTGACGCTGGCTGTAGTAAATAGTGCTGTTGTCCTTTGTACCTAGTCGCCAAAAATTCACAGCACAGGCGTTGTTTATAACAGTAGAGATGTTCTAATTAACATGATGAAAAAAAAGCAAAGTAAAATAAATTAATTGAAGAGAAAGTCTACGGGAATGAATATATTAATTTCATTTACATAAGGTAAAGTAGGTTGGATTGAATGAAGATGTAAGTCCGGCCACCCAACTGTTCGGGGATCGGTTGTTTTGTGATATTTTAATTGTTTATTTATTAATTCATTTTAATTTTATTTTCATTTTATTTTTATTTTTATTTTATTTTTATTTTATTTTATTTGATATATTTTATTTTACTTTATTTTATTTTTATTCATTTATTAGAGGGTTGGGAGAGAACACGAGGAAAGGAGTCGATGCTTACCATCCGACATTTTAGGATATTTCTCAGAATAATAAATAACACTGTGAGGATCATCACTCATACCAGTTCTATGGGTATAATACTCAGAATCCACGTTTTCTAATTTCAACACAAATCTCATTTGGAGTTTCGCGGACTCATTATGACAAATCTTATTTTTTGGGTTTGATTTCTCCCGACCGTGAATGTGCGTCATTTTTTTTTTTTTTTTTTTTTTTTTTTTTTTTTTTTTTTCCCAAGGAGATTGGGCAGATAAAGCCGGCGATGAGTTGTGATGTATTTGGTAGTTGATGTCTTCCTCGCCCGATACCATTTCTTATCGTTTCTGCAAGAAATGTTCATTGTAGATATACATGCACACGTACATACATACATGCATACATACACACATACATACATACAAACATACATACATACATACATACATATGTTAATCCATATATCAAAACGATTTTTACTCTCTGTAAGAGAAATGGCCGGACAAGGCAAAAACCCATCCTTCACCCATTCTCCACCCTGTCTTGGCAATGGAACACAATTCTTTAAACAAGAAGAGCATAATTCATAATAAGGAGCACCGTGTATAAATTAGTTCATAAATTACACTTTTAACTATACAGAACATTAGTACTAACATTTATAGATATTTACATATTGTTATGAGAGACATAATAATGTTAATTAAGATATGTTTCCATAAAATAATTTCCAACGGGGTGACAATTATTAATACAGGAAAGTAATTACGGTATACGAATGTTATAGAAAACGGATTCTTGAAGGCGTGACCTTGCTACACCCGTAGCCATCTGTTTACCCTCTTATCTCAGCGCCTCGTGGATGATAGGTCATCCCTGTCTCCCGCCCACTGCCCGAGTCAGAAGCAATGCAGCAAGACACAGCATATCCACAGGAGAACCTGACAGCCGAATCTGGTTTACCCGCACTGATTCGTTGCATTTTTAATGTACCGAAAGAAATCTCTAGAGTAATTAAGTGGATGAAGAGGTACTGTTAGTCCACCTGTGGATCACAATGTGGTTCTAGTGGATCAGTGGTCCACCAGTGCTAGCTTACACACACACTTTCCATAGTCCACTAACGGTTTATAAGGATTTGCTGTTACACGTTAGTGGGTTAATAAGAATACGGTTTCCTGACTATGTTATGCTCACTTACACTAGACATTTGGGGAAGGCCTAGTAAGTGCGTTGTAATACGCCAATTATGTGCTGATATTCCAGGTCTCATACGACATTCATACATTCATCGAAACGTTGAAAGGAAGAAAGTCGTGGAAGTTGATCAAAACCCTTTTATAACGTTAATACTGGAATATAATTGATTTGTGTATGGATACATCGAAGTTGATCAAGGCCCTTTTATAACGTTAATCCTGGAATATAGCTGATTTGTGTATGGATACATCGAAGTTGATCAAAGCCCTTTTATAACGTTAATCCTGTAATATAACTGATTTGTGTATGGATACATCGAAGTTGATGAAAGCTCTTTTATAACGTTAATCCTGGAATATAACTGATTTGTGTATGGATACATCGAAGTTGATGAAAGCTCTTTTATAACGTTAATCCTGGAATATAACTGATTTGTGTATGGATACTTCGAAGTTGATCAAAGCCCTTTTATAACATTAATCCTGGAGTATAACTGATTTGTATATGGATGCATCGGAGTTGATCAAAGCCCTTTTATAACGTTAATCCTGGAATATAGCTGATTTGTGTATGGATACATCGAAGTTGATCAAAGCCCTTTTATAACGTTAATCCTGGAATATAACTTATTTGTATATGGATGCATCGGAGTTGATCAAAGCCCTTTTATAACATAAATCCTGGAGTATAACAATTGAAACCCAGTCATTGCCCTCCTATCTCAGCAACTCATCGATGAAAGGTCATTACGAATTCCGTATTTGCCGGCGTATAAGACGCGCCATCGCTTAAGATGCACCCCTATATTACAAGGATATTTTGCGAAAAATAATATGTTTCATCATATATTTATTGGGAGATATTTCAAAAGTGGTTTTGTTGGGGGAAATGTATGATTTTGTGTGTGAAATAGGATGTTGTGACAGACGCAGGGTAATTTTTTTGGTACTTTAAAAGAAGCTTGTCTTATACGCCAGGAAATACGGTACCTATTTTCCAAAGGCTTCTTTCCCCCTAATAAGGGAGGTAGCCAGCCAAGGCATGCACCCACTCCCACGCATTCCATTCACATCCATCACCCGTACCCCCCTCTCATCTTAGTTCCTCGTGGATGAAAGATCATTCCTGCCCATTAGCTGGGTCTGAAGTAATGCATCAAGACACAACATTTTCTTGATAGAAAAAATACGGACAGAGGAAGTGTGAAGACGCAGGAAGCAATTTAGTCATTGAAAAAAGCGCTCGTTAAGGAAGACAAAAAAATATTATTGTTTTGAGTCTGTGGATATGTATAAACACGTACAGTAATTTCCGATAAGTCTGAAATACGTAGTTGGTCATCTTAAGCGCTACAGTTAATATATAAACAAAACAACACAACCTTAGGCCTTTAAACACCCATGGACATGTACTTATAAAGATACTTCTCTGAACTAGTGTCCCAATTTCTCTGAGCTTACTCACGTGGAGACCACCTGCTTACTCAGAAGATCAAGCCATTTCATAAAACCATTACACATAGGCAAGAAAAAAAAAACATATAAATTAATCATTTCAGCCAAATTTTGTTAAAGTTATACCTGTTCTACGAGATGTTTGTTGGTAAATATCCACGTGAGTCATAAATCTTGAAAAGATGTGATTAACTTCAGACTGTTGTAACGCAGATTTTTTTTTATATATATTTGGAGTGCTAAGGCATGATTTAATTATATATATTGTGAATAGTTATGTGACCGTCTTGAAACCATTTGTCTCTCACCTCTTTACACCGTGATTTAACCTGTTTTATTTGTCTTGATCACCAGCATTTTCTTAACCACTTCAGTACGAGTCAAATTCTCACGCGAAGTATCGGCTGCCATATGTACGATGCATCACACTACTCGCGTTATAAATCATAAAGTCACTGCTGTATTACTCGTTCTCTCTTACTCTGAGTAATGATAAACACAGAAAACATGATCAAACAATTCACTGAACCCTGGGTTAACCCATGTACAACTACAACAACAAAAATATGTAATCTAGACGCTGACGTCGGAATCTTCGTGTACCCACTTACGTCTCATGACGCCAACGCAGTCATCGTACCGAAGTGGTTAAGCTATTGTTGCGTCCAAGATCACATAAACCACCCTTGAGTAAAACTACTTCCTCCTACTGCAGTAGATACACGTATGTGAAAACTACAAAGAACTGTAGATTAACCTTGTTTCCCAACATTGTTTCACCTTTCTTCATCAATCCTCCAGGTTTCAGGTGTCTGGGATAAGTGTGATGTGCAATTACTTGAAATTCAAACATGATTTATAGACCAATCGGCTGTGCAAGCTTTGTAGACAAGCGGCAGGCTTCTGTGGGCTGACAGTGGTTCATAGGCTGGTTGACAGTGTAACAGTAAATATACAGTGGCTATTTGCAGGTACATGGATATGAAGTATCCATTAATGATAGGGTTAGTGGGGATTTGCCAACTAGGGATGATAGGTGGTAATGGGCATGGAACTGCCTAGTGTAGGCCTTATGGTCTCTTGCAGTCTCCTTCGTTCTTATGGAAGTGTTAGATGCGTTCTTGTTGTCCTCAGCCTTGGATTCAAGTGGAGGTGTGAGGTGACACAGGGTGGCCTAGATAAGGGGTGCAATCTTGTTGACAGGCATTCTATCACTGGACTGGACCTCAGATCTCAACTAAGAGGGTCTAACGGTTCGTCGAACGCGGTTCGACAGACACGTGTTTAAAGTGATGTGTGAACGGGGTATTTGGTTGTCGAACACGTTGGTTAAACCCCAAATACCCCGTTCTTCACACGTTCACACATCACTTTAAACACGTGTCTGTCGAACCGCGTTCGACCTACCGTTAGACCGTGTGAACCCCCTCTAAGACATCTGTAGGTCCAGCTGATAGGTCTAGCCAACTTTCTAGAATTCACAGAATTTTTATGATGAAGGCCGATATGTTGCAGAATAAGTAATTAAATGCAAATCAATATATTTCGGTAGTTAGGTATAAGGAAACTAATCTTCTTTCTACGGCTGTCAGTGATACCCCCAGAGTGTCAATCCTCTGTAAAAAAAAAAAAAAAAAAAAAAAAATGCAAGGGATTTAGTGGCCGTATACCTAACTGATATTTTTTTTAATCACGCCCAAGTCTGTGGTCAGCAAAATTGTAATTTTCAATGACAGGCGAGTTACGGGAGGGATAGAAAAAGGGAAAAATCTGGGGACCTAAGGTAGAAACCACTGTTCAATAGGTGCAAGAACCCACGCACGTGTCTCCAACGCACGAGAGAAGTGTATGGAGTGGGAAGGGGAAGTTGTTTTAATCACGCCCAAGACTGTGGCCAGCAAAATCGTAATTTTCAATGAAAGGCGAGTTACGGGAGGGATAGAAAAAGGGAAAAATCTGGGGACCTGAGGTAGAGACCACTGTTCAATAGGTGCAAGAACCCACGCGCGTGTCTCCAACGCACGAGAGAAGTGTATGGAGTGGGAAGGGGGAAGTTGTTCCTAGTACCAGGGTATGTAGAGAGTAGTAGGATGTAGATGAGGCAGTTGTGGTTGTCTCCTGGTAGCTGCTGGTGATTTTAACAGGTGAATACAGCTGTCTACTCGTGGCCCTCATCTTCAAGCGTGAGCTGTCCTACTACCTGATCCAGTACTACATCCCCTGCTGTATGCTGGTCATCGTCTCCTGGGTCTCCTTCTGGCTGGACCAAACGGCCGTCCCGGCTCGCGTAGCTCTTGGTGTGATGACCTTGCTGACCATGTCGACGCAGACGTCGAGCATCAACCAGACGCTTCCGCCCGTGTCCTACACTAAGGTACTTCTTCCGTCCAATAGAAAGCACCTAGTGATTCCAATCCCCAACCCACAAACAGGTGAATACAGCTGTCTACTCGTCGACCTCATCTTCAAGCGCGAGTTTTCCTACTACCTGATCCAGTACTACATCCCCTGCTGCATGCTGGTCATCGTGTCCTGGGTGTCCTTCTGGCTGGACCAGAACGCAGTGCCGGCCCGCGTGGCTCTGGGGGTGACCACGCTGCTGACCATGTCCACCCAGATCTCGGGTATTAACCAATCGCTGCCGCCCGTGTCCTACACCAAGGTTCGTCACCGTAGCGCCCTCCAGGGTTGGCTTTCCTCGGTGTAAAAGCCCCGTCCAAGACAGACAAGGTCCCCTCCCCCCACCCCCACCCCCGCCTTCCAACCACAACCACCCAAGCAAAATTGGCATTCAACCCTCAGCTTCCCCTCTGTTTCGCAGCAAATGAACTACTTGCTCTCCAATCCAAAGCCCCAGACCCCTCCACAACACGAACAACAAACCCCCCCCCCGTCCCCCTCCAAGTCCATCATGACATAGTGTGTCTTGGCTGAATGTCTGTCTGTTTGTTGATGTCTGTCTGTATGTCTGCCCCTCAACCCCCCGGCAGCAGTGGTCCAGTCCCCAGCACCAAATTCGTCGAGGATCGTCCCTTTGCCCCCACGCCCCCTTTTGCCCCCACCGTCCCCACTACCGAACGACCTCCCCCCTGCCCCTCCCCCAACGATTATTTTGCCTCTTTCGACGACCACTACCACCTCCCCACTAACACCCTCCTCCCACAGGCCATCGATGTGTGGACAGGAGTTTGTCTCACCTTCGTCTTCGGGGCCCTGCTGGAGTTCGCACTGGTGAACTACGCCTCTCGTTCCGACATGCAGGGGGATCTCTTCATCAAGAAACGAAGGCAGTGGGAGATGGAACACCACGTGTCATGTGACATGGGTCCATCCACCTCCACAGCCCACTTGCCCTGTGACCATCTCGATCAAGACGGGCAGCCCTCCTTTACGATGGTAAGATCTGTTGTATGTTGACCTTGCACCTAACACGTGCGTTATCTTCACTTTCTCATCATTCAATATAGGACATTTTCAATTTTTCCCACATCTTTCATTGTTTTAAACACAATAGTCATGTGCCCTCTCTTCTTTTTTTATTTTCCTCTTTCTTTGAATAATGGGGGAGCTCTGTTGTATGTTGACCTTGCACCTAACACGTGCGTTATCTTCACTTTCTCATCATTCAATATAGAACATTTTCAATTTGTCCCACATCTTTTATTGTTTTAAACACAATAGTCATGTGCCCTCTCTTCTTTTTTTTATTTTCTTCTTTCTTTGAATAATGAGGGAGATTCGGTTTGCTTTGACTTTCCTTACACAGTCTAAACTTTGAACTATTTTGGTCACTGTTCTTTGTATTTTCTCAACCTTGCTTATATCCTTCTTTAACTGGGAACCTCACCTTTGCTTCATATCAAAGTTCGGGGCGGATCAGGTTCATTCATCATCTCTCGGGAAGGCTTTGAATTTTTTTTTTTTTTTTTTTTTTTTTTTTTTTATTTACCAACATGAATAGTTTATGAAGAATACCGAAAAGGTTAAGATTGACTGATGCAGTGTTTTCTTCAGCAGATTGACAACGGTCAACCCTCCTTCGCCATGGTAAGCCTGCGTTCTCTCCAGTATCTCATACACTAACCCTTCCACCTGGAGATGGAGCCCAGAAGGGATGGTTTTCGGTCTCCTAACGGAACCCAAGATCACTCTGTCAGCTTCACCAGCATCTCCACCTTTTTTTTTTTTTTTTTTTTTTTTTTTTTTTATAGTAATAAATAGCAACTGACGGGAACGCGCGGTAGCCCAGTGGATACCACGTTGACCTCATTAATTGTTTAAAGCATACGTTATATACACTGTGCTTCCCACCTCTACATTCTCCAGTTTCGTTATTTAACCCCAACTATCACGATTTCTATCAGACTCACCACCATCTACACTTCTTTTTCTTCCTCTTCATCACTAACACTTCCGCCTTCTTTACCCTCATAATCTTCATCACAAACATAAGTCGCCATTTATCAAGGAGGATTGGTCGACCTGTTGCTTCAGGCTGACAGACGTCATTGAGGCATTGACCAGTCCTGGTACGAGATGCTACCGTTATCCGACACTAGTGTTGTTCTGTAGGCTGGCATTCGGTTCCCAGACTGGGACTATGATCTTGGTAAAGACAACTTTGTCCCCGACTTGTGGGTGTTGTCGTATTTATTGGTGCCGTGGGGTTCCTGCAAAAGTAACCTCAGGTTTGGAATTTAGATTAAGTGTCTCTTCGTCTACCAACTCTTGGTCCCCGGTAACACCTCTAATTTTCTCTTTCTTTCTTTTTGTCTCTCTCTTTGACAGAAGCCCCTCGTCCCTCCCTTCATGGAAAGCCACAACCACATTCGGACGTGCGAGATACACCCGCTCCCGCACGCCGAGAACTGCTGCAAGACGTGGCTCTCCAAGTTCCCCACAAGGAGCAAACGGATTGACGTCATCGCCCGTATCACCTTCCCCCTCGTCTTTGCCCTCTTCAACCTTGTGTATTGGAGCGCTTACCTCCTTCGGGAGGAAGGAGCACCGATCACGGAATAGGGTCCGAAAGCGAGCCGCGACGCACGATAAGAAGAGGTGGTCGGATGTATAGAAAGGGGAAGAAGTGTGCCAAATATGTGGAGATACAGTGACGTCTACCGTTGGAAATGTTAGTTTCCAGGACCTCCATCTGTTCCCCCCCCCCTCACCAACCCCGGCGACGAAGCTAATTATCTAGTTACTTAGAAAATAGTAGGAGATATCCGTGACGCCAAGGAATCGAAGAATAGAAAAATAAACAGAGAGTCATAAAGTGTGGGTCAAAGAAAGAGAAGCTACATGGATACTCGCCGCCGCCGCCGCCTTCGTGAGAAACTATGGACTCTCTGGAACGAAAATGGCGTAAGCGTCCGTAGGTTGGACGATGGTGAAAATTCTTATTCAGTTGATGAAACCGTTGAAATAATACCTCCAGAAACCTTTGGTATTAACTCAAATGAAAACTATTGTCGAAAGACATGCAGTTTCCTCTTAGTTCGTGGAAGGAAGAAGTTGGAGATCGAGAGGTCGCAACAGCAATGCATAACCTCAAGGAACTGCATTCGAACCGTTCGAGAGTACCATCAAGAAGGGTGGTCAAGTTAGTGACAGTAGAATGTGTGTAAGAAAGGATGCAGCTGATTTTGGATTACCTTTTTTAGTATATATATGTAAGTGTGTGTATGTATGTATATATATATATATATGTATATATATATATGGATATATATATATATATATATATGTATATATATAAGACTTGTCTCCCACTATTGAGAAATAGGATTAGAAATAAACATATCCATATATTTTGACCACTTGTCTGCTGAAGAGGACTACAGAAAGTGGTCGAAATATACGGATATATTTCTAATCTTATTTTCCGATAGTGGGAGACAAGTCTTATTTTACTGATAAGCTACGATATTACTCTTCTCTGATTATATATATATATATATATATACATATATATATACATAAGTATATATGTATGAATATACAAATTTTATATATATACATATATATATATATATGTATATATATATATATATATATACATATATATATATATGTATATATATATATATATATATATATTTGGATGATGGAGAACATAAACACAGGGGAAGGCTCGGAACTCTAAACACGCTAACGTTTCCTTCGCGTAGAACTTCTTCAGAAACGAACGAAACGTTAGTGTTTAGGGTTCCGAGCCTTCCCCCGTGTTTATGTTCTCCATCATCCAAATATTTTGTCTAAAATACTTATCAATATATGTATACATATGTATATATATATATATACATATATATATATATATATATATATATATATATTGAGTCTGGTGTTTACGCGTCTCCCCTTTCAACATGGAGCCCAGACTCCAGATCTTCGCACATATTGAATATATATATATATATATATATATATATATATATATGTATATGTATATATATATATATATATATATATATATATATATACATACATACACGCATACATTCAGCCAGATTTTTAAGGTCAACGACATTGATGTATTACACTTATGTGCTGAGAGATGGCGCACCAATCGCTACATGTTTACTATGTTGCTCATGTGTTTGATTATGTTTGATAGCAATCAGTGGAAGATTTAGATATGACTGCGAAAACAATCCTACGGACACTTGGGTGTCCGTCTGTATCCATAAATACAAGTTGCTTTGTCTGGATTTTTGTGAGTTTATGCAAGATTATGTTTTTTTATGATCTTCTCTTCACATGCGTAAACAAATGAGGTCATGGAATCTAAATCAGTAGGGATATCAAGACTATGTTATATTCATTTCATTGTGGTTTTGTAGTGGTGAAGGGTTCTCTCAGTGGACCTTTATAAGATGAACAAATATTCCCTTTGCGTTCCTATGTCATGAGCGTTAATTTTACTACCGGAAGATTGACACTGAAATGTCCAAAAACACGTTACGTGCGTGCGTAGTCGCACGCAAACACACAAACACACACACACACACACACACACACACACACACACACACACACACACACACACACACACACACACTCACACACACACACTCACACACACACACACAGAGTACACTGAGTACTACATTATCGTATGTGATTTTTTTAAGAGAACCAGCTAGGTTTTTGTATTCCAGCAGAGAAGAAGGAAGAAGAAGAAGAAAAACCAAAAATAGGGGTGGGGTAGGGGGTTGGGAGGGAGGCTAGGCGGGGTGAAAGGAAGGAAAGATTTTGGCGGGAAGAAGAGAAGACAACTATTCCGAATTACTAGTCCTAGAGAACCTACTAATCACCCGACGGAAGGGCTCAGAATAGCCCGGATGCGCCTGTGCAGAGGGATGCGCAGAAGCGAGGAACCCGCACAGGTTCCTCAGACGTACGCGCAAGTTGCGAGGGTGCACGTGTGTTTGTGTGTGTTTGTAAGCTTTTACTCTTGTATATACGTGTAGAGAGTACTTTTATATAACCACGTAACGATCGACCTAAGTTTAAACTTATCCACGTTGCTTCCCATATGTCCATCAAGTTCGAAGTAACACAGACGTGACGCTCACGTGGTGTGCACGTAACGTAACATAACATCACGCAATAAAGATGGCAACCACGCACGGTGACGTGGCAATTGGCTCCGGGTGAAGCATGGAACAAAAGGCAACGAACGGGAAACGGAGAGCGAGACTGGAACGGAGTAATCGTTCCAGAACGCCTGGAACTGACTGGAAATCTTATTTCGAATGAAATTGAACTGAATAATGACAGTCCACCGCCAGGTATCGGAGACCCTATGACGTTTGAGGAGAGTTGTGATGAGGTTTCATGACTATAGTTGAGGAGAGGATCGAAAAAAGAAAAATTGATGAGAGAAGTGATCCCTCCCCCCCCCATTCTCAAATGGGTTAGGATTAGCCTATAAGGTTAAAGAGAGTCTTGCGGGACCCTGGGCCGTAGAGGCGCTACGAAAGTCCCCTGAAGGGACTAGGGAAGCCAACGGGAAGACGAGAGTCTCGATCCCTGAGGAATGGGGAAGGAAGGAAGGCAGAAATCATCGCCATTTGATTTAGGAATCCGAGTTCTGGTTCACACTTCCCGTTCATGATTTTTTTTGTTCTCTCGTTTCGGGAATTCTCAAGAACACAGCAACAAGCTATCCCCTCTCTCTAGCCATGCTCCCTTCAAAGAGTGAAAAGTGTTTGGTAGGGGTAAGTTATGATTTAGCTTAAGTAGGGTAGAGTTTGGCACGCATGCACACACACGCACACACACACACGCACACACACACACACACACACATACACACACACACACACACACGGGTATGTGGGTGTGCATGCATGTGTAGATGAATAGGTTGATATATAGGTATAGATATAATGATATAGGTATAGGTATAATATATATAGGTGTACGTGTAGGTACGAGTATGTAGGTATAGATATACCACTACGATCAATAAGTAATGAGAAAATGTCTGGAGAGACACTATTTATTTTCATAAGCTTACAAAAAAAAATCTCCTTCAAAATAATTGCCTCTCGCATCTACACACTTCTGCATGCGTCTCTCCCAGTCCTAGAAGACCTCCTCAAAGTCCTTTTTCAGTAGTCCCTTCAGGTAACTTCCCGATGCTTCTTTCAACTCCTCTGTTGACTGGAATCTGTTTCCCCTGAGGCTGTCTTTCACGCATGGGAACATGAAGAAGTCGCAAGGGGCTAGGTCAGGGCTGTAGGGTGGGTGTTGTACCACTTTCATTCCCCTGTCGGCCATCCAGGTGGTCACCAGCGTTGACTTGTGGCATGGGGCATTGTCCTGGTAGAACCACCACTGACCACTCCTCCACCGCTGTGGCCTCTTCCTCATCTTCTCCCTGAATCTTTTCAGAACAGTAAGGTAATATTCCTTATTGAGGGTTTGACCCTGATGAACCCATTCAACGTGAATGAGCCCCTGGGAGTCAAAGAAAGGAATGACCATGGCCTTCTCTTGCGACCTGCTCATCTTTGCCTTTTTGGGTCTGGAGGAGGTCGCGAGCTTCCACTGAGCACTCTGACGTTTGCTCTCAGGGTCGTAGGTGAACACAAACTCTCGTCGCAAGTCACTACCTTATTCAGGAAACCTGAATCAACCTCTATCATTTCGAGAATGTCAGTGCAACATTCCACACGAAACTGCCTCTGGTCGACGGAGAGGATCTTTGGCACGAACTTGGCACAGACTTTGTGGAGCTTCAGATCTTCGGTCAGAACTGTCTCTACTGTGCCAATACTAATACCAACATCTTCAGATATCCTCACAGATATTCGACGGTCTTGTATCACTAACCTTTGCACTTCCTCGGTGTTTTCCTCTTTGCATGCACTTTTCGGTGCTCCAGATCTGGGTTCACCATTAACCCGTTCATTTCCTTCAGAAAATCTGTTAAATCACCGATAGAAACTTGCTTGGCTCATCTGTTCATCCTCTTAGGCCTCCTTTAACATTCCATAAGCTTCTTGTTTGGTTTTCTTAAGTTTAACACAAAATTTGATGGCGTAACGTTGCTCCATGTTTCCCTACATCTTGACAAGTGTTCACAGATCGGCAAACCGAAACTCAGACCTACAAATATAGAAAGTTGCCAGTTAGTCATTTTATAGAACATATGTATGTGTACTTCACCACGAAGTAGTATTTTGATCAAATCATATTCAATGTCTCGCCTGACATTTTCTCATTACTTATTGAACATACCTTGCAGAGATATAGATATATTGTAATTATAATGATATAGGTATAGATATACTGTATATAGATGTATGTACTGTGTAGGTATATAGGTACAGATATAAGAATATAGATATAGGTATATAGTTAGATACATACCCATCTACTAAGCCATGCTCTATTCTATCTTATGTGTGATGGGAGTGAAAGGGGGGACTGCAAAATATGTTCATTATTCAGACGATTTCATAGAAATTCCAGTCAGTTCCTCACGAGTAGTTTAGGTCACTATTTCAAGGTCCCGGTGAGAAACCACGCGAGTTCGACAGTCCACAAGCGTAACTGTGGATGGACCGCACTTCGGCCGCCGAAGAACGAAGCCTGTCTCGACAGACTCTTCCTGAGCCGAGCCAAGGAAGGCCGAGTCGCGAAGAACGAAGCCTGTCTTGGCAGGCTCTTCCCGAGCCGAGCCAAGGAAGGCCGAGTCGCGAAGAAAGAAGCCTGTCTCGGCAGACTCTTCCCGAGCCGAGCCAAAGAAGGCCGAGTCGCGAAGAACGAAGCCTGTCTCGGCAGACTCTTCCCGAGCCGAACCAAGGAAGGCCGAGTCGGAAGAGCGCCCTCTCATTCTTCGAGACGACTTTGCCTGCCTCCAAAGTTACCCTCCCCAGCTACCGACAATCACGTATGTTTAGTGGCTCGTGTACTCGCTGCTCTCTGCACCGACACTCGCACGTTTATATACTGAATGCCTTTTACATACTTCTTTCATGTTAGACTATTAAGAGATCCTCTCCAGCCAACACAACCGTCACCGCCACCCTTTATCGATCTCATATCGGTTACTGGCATCGGGGGTGTCTGTGGCTATGTGTGGGCGGGGCTGGTTTGGACAAGATGGGCGTCTCAATCCGAGGGCGACTCTCCCGGCTCTGCATCGTGGTTCTTCGAACTCTAAAGTTCTTAGTTCGTGATTCTCTCTGGAAGGCCCCCTGCGCATTCTTTGTCCATTCTGACTACCCAGTCCTCCTCTTGGTGGTATTTCCCACGATTCGTACCACCTCTCACCCTCTCCCTCCCTCCCTCTCTCCCTCCCCTCTCCTTCCCTCTCTCCCTTCCTCTCTCCCTTCCTCCGCTCTCTCCCTTCCTCGTCGCTTGTCCGAGACAGTAACTCCCATGAGACCCATAATCCACCTGCTGTTGTTCCTTCATGTCCCCTTAAGGAGAGACTCCAGCAGGTGCTATGCAAGAATGACCATGAATGACTCTGAATATTTGCAAGAGTGAAAAGCAAATGCAAGTGCCAGAGCGTCAGATGTCTGTGCTCTTACGAAAATAAATCCATGTACCAGTGACCGCAAAAGAATAAAAAAATACCTGATGCTTGTGCTCATATGAAAATATGTAAACAGAATCAAATGTCCGTGTTTATACGAATATGTGTAAATAATTCAGAATGAGTTAAACCCGATGGAAAAATGAATGCATTCAGGGGGATGAGTAGAGGATGTATGTGTCGGAGCGAGGGGGTGCGTTTGGGTTGGGGGGGAGGCATATGCATGTGCAAGATACTTTGGAAGTAGGAATGTGTGAATGTGGGTTGGTACGAGTTGGTTTGCGCGTGCATACATACGAGTATACGTATGTGTATATGTGTATGTAAGTATATGTATGTGTATTGTATATGTACCTATACACATGCCTATAATTACTACGGTTTATTCGCAGAATTGGTTACATTTCAATTCTCTAGTGATTTTGCGAAAAACAAGAATGGGAAGAGTTCGCACCAGGAAATCCGTAGCTGCGGATTTTACTTTATGTGCCCGGACTTCCAAAAGCTACCAGAAGCTCCTTTATGTACCCGGACTTCCAAAATCTCCTTCATGTGCCCGGACTTCCGAAAGCTCCTTTATGACTGTGTCCGGACTTCCAAAAGCTCCTTTATGTGTCCGGATTTCCAAAAGCTCTCAGAAGCTCCTTTATGTGCCCGGACTTCCAAAGCTCCTTTATGTGCCCGGACTTCCAAAAGCTCCCAGAAGCTCCTAGATTCAAAAACGGTACCCAGAACTTAAGTAAATTTACTAAATTACCTAAATAACTATTGAAAATTGAATAACAAAAAATAGGCCATTTTCCAAACTCACACATAACCTAGTTTGTAATTTTGCAAATTCCTAGGAGAAATCTAGTGTATATTCTTTTCGGTTGTCTTTCAATACTTCTCTTTAAGAACTTTAGATGTAATGTGTTATGATTCATGACTACTATGCTCGAAAACAGGGAATCATCGATAGGATATAGAAATGTCAGGATTCTTAATATCGAAAGGATATAGAAATGTCAGGATTCTTAATATCGAAATAATATAGAAATGTCAGGATTCTTAATATCGAAAGGATATAGAAATGTCAGGATTCTTAATATGGAAAGGATATAGAAATGTCAGGATTCTTAATATCGAAAGGATATAGAAATGTCAGGATTCTTAATATCGAAATAATATAGAAATTTCAGGATTCTTAATATCGAAAGAATATAGAAATGTCAGGATTCTTAATATCGAAAGGATATAGAAATGTCAGGATTCTTAATATCGAAATGATATAGAAATGTCATGATTCTTAATATCGAAAGAATATAGAAATGTCAGGATTCTTAATATCGAAAGGATATAGAAATATCAGGATTCTTAATAACGTACCTGCAACGTTAGTCAAGAGCTTACGGCAGGAGGCGCGTAACTTCAGCCAAAATCGTCACCTTTGCCCAGTAGGCTTCTTAGACTGTTGGGATAGCTAACAGTCACCGCTTGGAATCGAACAGGAGTGCGGGATTCGAACTCACGACTAAGCGAATGCGAGACCAGCAAACTGTAAAGTCATTCGTAAATATGTATATATATATATATATGTGTGTGTGTGTGTGTATTATATATATATATATATAATATTCTTTTTCGTGATAATATTTTCAGAAAGAAGAGAATAGACATAACTGCATGAGCCTATCAACAGAAAAGGATAAGATATACAGGTAGACTGTATTACTTGGAGATTTGCAAATTGACTGAATCAATTCATTTTGCATTTTTTCTTTTACTTTTACGAAATAAACAAGTATTTAAGGCTATTTTGTAAATTAAAAAATATATATGTTCCTTGAAAATCAATAGGAAACTGCAAAATAACCCATTTCTCAAATAAACTGTAGCATGTGTATATGTAATTGTTTTGTGTGTATGTATTCTCACGTGCTGGCTTATACAAGCTTATATACATTATAAAAGTATTCCCATACATATTACAAGCAAAACACTATCATTTGGTGAAAGAAGTATTATTTGCATGCGTGCTTTCTTTGTGTAATTGTATTGGATTACAAAAGTGGAGTATGCCGACGGGAGACCTTTTGGTCCTGACGTAGACGATAACGTAGAAGTTTGGGCCCAGAAAGAGGTCAAAATTGATGTGAGCGATTTGGTGAAGAAGCTGTTTAATTTCTCTGCTTTCGCCGAGGAGGTCTCCTTGACTTCGGGCATGTACAGATTCCAGGCGACGTTCCTTCCGTTTACCTTATCCCATCCCGGACTACTCCCGAAGTGGCGAGGAGGGTCACGAACTTACGAAAGAATTCGGGTTCTCCTCGAACTCACCCGTAGTTTTGTACACACCAGCACAGCTCCATTGGAGTTCTGCTTTCGCGGACCTGTACCCCGTTTCTCCTGAAGTCTTGTGTATCGTGAGAAGACTTGCGCCACGCAAGAGGAGGGTGAGGATGTCTCAGAAGGTTCAGGAGGGGCAGAGAGCAAATAGAGAGGGCCTCTAAGGTTTCAGGGACATGGAAGAGATTCAGGCAGGAAGGGATGAGGGAGAGGGATGGGGAAGCAAATGATCAGAACACAGAGAGGAACTCAGACAAAATCATCCGCATGGCAATCACACGCGGGGTCGTCACAGAGGAAACGTAGACTACGCAGGACGCGAAGAGATCAAGTCAGGGCGTTGACACTCTTTCGGGTCATCGAGAAAAGCGTCTCACCCTGAGACGAAACCCGACTTCGACGCGGCGCAAAGACGCGCTTCCCCGTTGCTCATACGTCGACGCGCCATCAAGCACACCGCGACTCTCGAACTTAGCAACGCCTCTAAATCATTTATACTTCGGTTAAGTTTGATGTCAACTCCAGGAGTACGAAGTAGTACCTTTTATATGATACCCAATCCATACTTTTGTACGCTATATTCGGAACAGTCGGACACGGGACTTTGTAGCTAAGATATGGCTGTACAATGCAATGAATTCATCGTTACATAACAAGCGGTAGCAGGGTTGTGCGGCTGCCAGCAATATGTCCGTAAACATACATACATATATATATATATATATACATGTGTATGTATATATATATATATGTTCGTGTCATTATGACATCATAAACTTTCCTGCTGGGATTCGAACCCTCGCCTGAGCGGCTTGCTTTCTTTAAGGCGAAGACTGTACCGTCACGCCACCGTGACGGTACGGTCTTTGTCTTATAAAAAACAAGCCGCTCAGGCGAGGGTTCGAATCCCAGTAGGAGTATATATATATATATATATATAAATATATATATATATATATATATATGCCTATGGCACCTGGCACCGCCGATGACGCCATTCCTCGTCGCCCTAGCTGACATTCGGACAGTTTTGTATTTTTATGAATATTTTTTAGAAATTTATCTTATATAAATATATACATATATATAAATATATTGATAGAAATATATATATGTACGTGTGAGCTCATGTATGAGTTTGATTATATGCAATTATACAGTATATATCCATATATATACATAATATATACATGTGTAGCTATATGTGTGTATATGTATGTATATGTACATAGGCATACATATGTAAACGTGTATGAATGTATTTGTATATACGTGTGTGCGCACTGTGTTTACAAAAGATATTGTATATAAATGTGTGTGTAATTGTATACAAGTATAAGTAAAGAGTATACACACACACGTACCCACTTATGCTTCTCAATTCACAGTATATACATAACTGTACATGGTGATATATATATATATATATATATATACATATGTATGTATATATATACATATACGAGTATATGTGTGTGTGTGCGTGTGTGTGTGTGTGTGTGTGTGTGTGTGTGTGTGTGTTAGTATGTACACTACATGAATACGATTATAATTTTGAGTCTTTCCTTAGCTATGTGGGCGCTTGTCTACATGACATGAGCGCGCGTCTATGTGTGTGCCTACTCCTGTGTGTTATCGTGTGCGTGCGTGCGTGCGTGCGTCAGGTGTGTGTTCGTTTTATTCTAAGAGGATGTACCTGTTCATATGTAGAGCAAATGTGCTTTTTTTCTGAACGCGTGCATGAATGTACTACTGTATGTGCGCGCATGCACATAGAACTGTTCTTTCATATGCACGAATTCACTATATATATATATATATATATATATATATATATATATATATATATATATATATATATATATGAAGATAGGAGGGTGGTAAAGAAACACACAAGTCAGAGATGAGTTTATTTCTCTAACGTTTCGGTTATTTACACCTTCTTCAGAGAGACTGAAGAAGGTGTAAATAGCCGAAACGTTAGAGGAATAAACTCGTCTCTGACTTGTGTGTTTCTTTACCACCCTCCTATCTTCATCTGTCCAGATGGATAATACACACACACAATATATATATGTATATATATATATATATATATATATATGTATATATATATATAAATATATATATATATATATATACATATATATATATACATGTGTTGATATATGTACGTGTATATGTGTTGGAACGAGTTTATGTACATGCGGGTCCACACGTTTACCTCTAGGTATACATAATCGTAATACTCTACCAAGCTTTAGCTGTGGCGGGACATCACTCTGAGCAGCGTCCCACCGCGACACGCCGCCGAGCGACATAAGCTCTGTGTAATTATTAATCTTCCTCCCCTCTACGTTTGAGCGTGAGCGTTTGTGTGACAGAAAGCGAGCAGGTATGCGTGCATTGCGCACGCGCACCTCGCCGTGGCTTCAGGATCCTCCGACGGGATCCTTCGATGGGATCCTTCGACGGGATCCTCAAACGGGATCCTTCGAAGACATCCTCCGATGGGATCCTTCGACGGGATCCTTCGATGGGATCCTCCGACGGAATCCTCCGAAGAGATCCTTCGATGATATCCTTCGACGGGATCCTTCGAAGACATCCTCAGACGGGATCCTCAGACGGAATCCTGAAACGGGCTCCTTCGATGATATCCTTCGACGGGATCCTTCGAAGACATCCTCCGATGGGATCCTCCGACGGAATCCTCTAACAGGATCCTTCGACGGGAACCTTCGGCGGGATCCTTCGACGGAATCCTCAAACAGGATCCTTCGGCGGGATCCTTCGAGGAGATCCTCCGACGGGATCCTTCGAAGAGATCCTCCGACGGGATCCTTCGAAGATATCCTTCAACGGGATCCTCCCCCACGATGCCCCTGCGGAGCTGTGGAGACTGGAGCCACGCGTCGGCAGGAATAAACTTGTGTTTGTAATTTTCGTGTTCTTTTCTTTGCATTCCCCTTCATCAACTCCTGGGGGGGGGGGGAATTGGGAGGAGGGTAGGGATGGATGAGGAAACCACACCAAGAGATGCGTGGCTGCGGCCGAAGCCATCACCGTTGCCCTATGCGCTTCTTGGACTGTTGGGGCAGGTCACTGATGGGAATCGGAGAAAGGAGTGCGGGATTCGAACCCAGAACCAAGCGAGTGGGAGACCCGCACGCTTCCGACTACGCCACCAAGGCACAAAGAAAGGAAGGGGAAACTGTCTGGAAGCTCTACAAGGCCCCTTTCACACTAGGCAACTAGTGACCGTCACTAGTGGCGGTCACTAGTTGCCTAGTGTGAAAGTCTCGGGCAACTGCAAGCAACCAGTGACTCACCGAGTTGTGGAATCCTTTCTCATCATCTCATTAGTACAAAGAATGGCATCAATGGAGGAGGTGCTTCTGTTGGCTTTGCTGGTCACGAAAAAGAGACGCTCTCGGTGACGGCAACTGCCAGTGACAGTCACTTGTTACCGTAGCGGGCAACAGCCACAGCCTGTTGCGCAACCGGGCAACCGCAGTGACGTAGTGTGAAAGGCTCAATTTAGAATAATGGTAGGCAACTAGTGACGGTCACTAGTTGCCAAGTGTGAAAGGGTCCTAAGAGTATACAGGAAGAAGAAGCAAGGGCACAGCCAATCAGAACTGGATCTCGAGGTGGACTGGAAACCCGCAGACTCAGCAGCTGGCAACGTTCCCCAGGAATTCCCATAGATCATTCTGGGAACTCTGGACTGTTTGGGTCTGTTTCTGTGTCAACGGAAAACAGAGGGAAGAGAGAAGGAACGGTTGTTGGGACTCCTTAGGTGGAACGGTGGGGAGAACATTCAAAGACGATGGGCAAAGAGCAGTGAAATTCCAGAACCACGCAAGCACGGATATTCAACATGGAAACTTACGTTGTCCAATAGCTCAATACCTAACCTAACGTAACCATTCCATAAGAAAAAAAATCTTTCAAATGACAAAATAAAAAGTGAAAAATGTGCTTTAACCTAACGTAACCATTCCATGGGGGGGGGGGGGGGGAATAGACCTTTCAAATGCAAAAATGAAACTAGTGAAAAATGTGCTTCCATGATACTGGAATAATACCCAGAGGCGACTTCTCAGGGCTTCCACCTCCAGATGTACCTGAGGGCGTCGCTGTTTGAACATGGATGGCGGGGAGATGCTTCTACCCGACTTCCACCTCCCAAGACCACCGCTGGCAGGTACAGTCACGGGCAAAAGTTTTGACCCACCCATAGCTTTTCATAACATAAAATTATTTTTCTAATGTATTCGAAAAAGGTACATAATTGTAAGCTAAATACTTCATATGAAAATACTGTATATCGCACACTCAACCAAAGAAAATAATGATAATAATAATAACGACGTGAGAATTGGCATGAGTCAGATCTTTTGCCCGTGACTGTACCTATCATTAAGAATATTTAGGAAGAAGGCTTCTTAGAACTCCAAGAACGAGCAGGTAAGTAGGACTTTTAACCCATTCAACTCCGATGACAAGATGTCTTGTCATTTGGTCAAATAAAACAAAAAATCATAAAACACCAAAATGTTTGATCAAACACCAGAAAAATATGACGTCAGTCCTCTCTTCGCTCGCAGCGAAGAGAGGACTGACGTCATATTTTTCTGGTGTTTGATCAAACATTTTGGTGTTTTATGATTTTTTGTTTTATTTGACCAAATGACAAGACATCTTGTCATCGGAGTTGAATGGGTTAATTACAATATGCAGGGGGGAAGAAAGTAGACCGCCCTTGCAGTGTATTTTCAAGAACTAACTGCGATGAAGGAATATGTGTCACTAAAAACTGACCAGATTGCTATGAAAACCTTTGGATTCCTCAGGTAGTGGCAAACTAGGCTAGCACGCTACTTCTTTTTGTTCCTTGGTTTGAGTAGAAATGACATCAGGTATAATATTCTAGACTTCCGTGTGTCTAACATTCGTATTCTAGGTTTGACTTCCCTTAGTTTCTCATTCAACTTGTCATTATATGACGCAAGAGTAATTTGACATTTTGGAAATGTTAAAAACAACAGATCGTAACCAAAGTCGTTTCTGTTAAAACAAAGTAGCAAAAGCAAGTAGCATGCTTGCGAGAAATGACCAGTGTGCCGCCACCCACAAGAGCACCCACCCCCATCTGTTGTACCCTGCCTTGGGATGTTGTATAAGTTTCATACAATCATTACTACAGCGACTTGCACTCCCTACGGTCCTATCACACAGTATATATATATATATATATATATATATATATATATATATATATATATATATATATATATATATATATCTTCAATCACATTAATTTTTCACTTTAATTCCATCACGATCGAGACTGACAAGGAGCTTGACGGAAGCATATACAGAAACTGATACGTTGTCAAGCCAAGGACTCGAACTCAGCTATATATATATACATATATATATATATATATATATATATATATATATTTCAGAGACTCGACTCAAAATTAAAAGATGATACAATTCTAACTTCTGTCCCTCGTTTATACCACATTCCATTAGTCTCTAATGTACCACTTCCACAGCTTATTCTTTACAAGTATTATGCATTCAATACGTTAGGGACTTAAGTGACATTCATACGGATCAGAATCACGTAGTATTCTTCCATATTTGGAGATTAAAGGGTTGTCACACTGGGCTATTTTTCCTCCAACACGCTACCTCCAACTTTTTCCTCCAACACGCTACCTCCAACTTCCAACTGAATAACAAGAATAGGAATTCGCTTACAGAAACCTAGACTATTCTAAGAACATTTCAAGAGTTTGTCTAACATTCATCTAGGTTTATAATATCTTAGTTCATCATTCAGCTTTGCTATTATATGACGGGAAGATTGATATTTGGAGATTTGAAAATTCAAATATTGCAACCAAAGTTGTTTTCTCAACGGTCGGGGAAAGTGGAGCCCGTGGAGGCGCAGCGTGACAACCCCTCTGTCTCCACTCTAAGAAGATTGCTTATCACCAGAGGTGGACACGATTAAAAAAAAAATTAAGTCCGATTTGTGATGATGATGATGATTGATATGGTTTAACGCCACAAACTCCTCCCATCGGAAGGCTAGGACGGTGCCTCTCACAGAGGGCTTTGTAGCGTGGAATTTAATGAACCATGCCCTTGGTTCAACTTCGCCGGTGGCAGGATTCGAACCGTCATCCCCTCGACCTTCGCCGCAAGTAACGACGCCCTAACGTCGACCTGGATTGATCGCAAATCGCTTTAGGTTTTTGGCAGTCCGATTATCCGATTCGATTATCCGATGCGAAAATACCAACCCGATTAATCGGATAATCGGACTTCCGATTATGCGATTAATCGGATAATCGGACTTCGAATCGGAGTGCCCACCTCTCCTTATCACTACTGACTTCTACTACCCTCCCTTTCTGTTACCATCCTCAAACTTCTCCTTTACACCCACTCTGATTCCACAGCGCGATATTGTTCCCTGGGATAGAAGCGCTAGTTATAGCTGAAAAGATACTAAGAACATATTGCTAGGAATTGCGGGGCCCAGTTAGAACATCAATAGTTAGGCCTCTGCTTTACAAAATTTCGAAATTTATTTTTTGTTTCCCTGTAGTATGCAAGTCTTAGCCGAAAAAAACACATTAAATGGTTGATGTATTAAAAATAAAAAGACAATATAAAGGCTTTAATTCTTTAATACAAGTTAAGGCAAAATCACAGACATATGCTGAAACACGTCTGTACGTGGTCCAATTTGATCAAATTGGTCGAATAGGCAACTGTCCCTGACTAAGAATACGCCTTTTTAGGTTTCTTTGTGCCATCTAGTCTTTGAGACCTGGTGCTGGAATCTCATCATTAAATTCAGTTCCATTATTTGAATAAAATCGTATGGCGGCAGTTAGATTGCACAAGATGATGATGCCTTTCCCAAGACTTCCTTGTCCTGTTTCCCTGAGGAATGTCATTGTTGGAACGGGGTTTTCCTACAAATCCCTAATGGGGTATTTGTTATGTTGTTGGTGTGCGGTACAACGCAGTCTTCCAAAGTGTACAAGACAGCCAGCGTGTTCTTCAGGGTTAATCGAGGTAGGTTGGTTGAAATTATCTAACAAGGCCAAATAGTCTATCTATATACCAGGATTTTCCCCCTTATAAGGGAGGTAGCCAAGCCAAAAGCACGTACCTACTCCCACCCATTCCACTCCCATCCATTACCCCTTCCCCCATCTCATCTTAGCTCCTCATGGATGACGGGTCATACCTGTATCCCACCCACTGCCCTGGGTCAGAAACAACGTAGCAAGGCACAGTGCATTTTGGCAATTAAAAGATTAATAAATCCAGGCCAATGGTGTTAAACGGGTTGACAGCTTGGTAAAATTACAGAAGTACGCAAGCACGGATATTCAACATGAAACGAAGTTATTTAATAACTCCTAACCTAACCTAACTTAACCTGACCATTCCATAAGAAAAAATAGATCTCTCAGGTTAAAAAAAAAAGTGAAAAATGCGTTTGCGTGTTATTGGAACAGAACTGATATTTGGCCTATCTTGACCTAACCTAACCTAATCTGCCCCCCGTGAAGGTGGAGCTTCCATTGTAAATACCTCTAAGAGAGGCGAAACGTAAGTCAGGAAGATTGAATCTTTTATTCTATTCTCTCCCCCCTCTCTCTCTCTCTCTCTCTCTCTCTCTCTCTCTCTCTCTCTCTCTCTCTCTCTCTCTCTCTCTCTCTCTCTCTCTCTCTCTCTCTCTCTCTCTCTCTCTCTCTCTCTCTCTCTCTCTCTCTCTTTTTCATGGGTCCCAAGTTTGAGCTGTTTTATTAAGCCTATGCAGTGCTGACTTGTAAATATCTGCCCCCTCCCCCATTTTAACTTGTTTCAATGTATCTGGAGTTCTTTTTTTTCACGAGGACCACAGTGGAAATAAGTTTCATGTGTTTTAATGTGCCATCTTCGCGATTTTATACGGTGTATTTTATATATATGTATACGATTACAAAATAAGAAAAAAAAGAAACCGGCAAATTTCCAGAAACACGCAAGCACGGATATATGAAACTTGCGTCGTCCAATAAACTCCTTTAACCTAATCTAACCTAACCTAACCTAACCTAACCATTAATGCTACCAAACCGTAAATTGAGAAATAGAAAAATATCATCATGACCTGAGTGACGGCGCGGATCGCTTTGGACCTTTCTCCATAGGCATGTGTGTTGTGTTGGGGGATTCTACAATTGATCCCTTAAATGAGTACAATAGTTTACTCTCATATACAGATGACGAACATTTGAATTTTCTCGGCGGCAGTAGAAATGAGACAATCCGATTGGGATACTGAGAAAACGTGTACAAGAGGGGTGACTATAACTTTACTCCATACTCACGAAAAGTATTTCTTCAAAAAGTTTCAAACTTTGTAGTGAATGTGCATAATGTTTTTGATACTGTATTTCATATATGAAGCATAATGTATTTTATTACAAATTTGTTTTATATCAGTTTTTACCATGCGTTCAAATGTTGTTGCATGTACCATAAAATATCCGGTAGAACGATTGCAACTACATCATGGAATATAATTTCCAGTCGTATCCACTTCTCATGGAATCAAATAAAGATTAAAATTTTGTTAATATTTTCCTTCAATGCTTGAGCAAATCCATGAAAAGATAGAAAATATCATAGACGATCTACCTATACATATAAACAATAATTCTAGAAAAATGTAAGCAGATTACTAATATAAATTGTCAAAAATTCAGTATCTAATTGTTTATGTTGCCTGCAGTTTACAGTGAACTGAAAATAAGTAATTCTTTAAACGCCTATATAGCTATGCAGTATTCAGACAACCAGGCAGTCCTTGAGATTAGATTACGATAAGATTTATGTTTATCTGCAAAAAATACGTACCATTTTACATTTTAATTTATTTTTTCAGGAATGCACTCTTTGACGAGTTAAACACCATATGAGGACGGAGCCTTTATTTGTACGACGTTTCGCTTATTACCGCTTTTTCAAGTAATAAGCGAAACGTCGTATAAATAAAGGCTCCGTCCTTATATGGTCTTTAACTCGTCAGTCTTGTCGGCAACTGCACTCTTTATCTTCTTTGGCTAGAGCATCATTATGCCAAAAGAAAACGGAGATTAGTTGTATTCATACACCTCGGCTCCCCTGCATTCTGTGAGTTATGAGCTGACTGTTCTTTCTTTATTGTAATCTTAGGCTAAGGGCAGAAGCCAAACTACGTGATTACATTACGATGTATTTGGACGCGTGCTGGTTCCTTATCCAGATTCCTATCAGTCACTGTTACCTACCTCAACAGTTCATTTGCACAGGGCAATGCTTACGCATTCATACGCAGCTAAATCCCATGTTACGTATGTTCCTAATGACCCTTGTGTTGTGTACACTCATAACAAGGACACACGTTGTAGATTATCTGTAAAAGTGGAGAAAAAGAGGAGTGCATCAAGGAATCAACGTTTGGAAGAAAGTGGTGACAGGCTGTATGACCACTAACGTATCCTAAAATGAAAGGAATCGTTGAACAACTCGCTAAACTGCCCAATCTACACAACACCCCGCAATAACTACCTAATACACAATATCAAACAGCACTGACCATTGCCTACACCAAATGCTGGGTGATAAGATATCAATACTGAAGTATTAACTAAACTATGAATACCCTTAACAACCTTAACCACAACAGCAGCACGAGACTATCCACAGGGATATAAGCGGCGTTAAATCACAGCCTGTAATAACCAATCTTCACCACGATAATCAATAGGGACTCTAACCCTAAAACTATAATTGACCCGTTTATTTAACCGTCATCTATTTTCTTTCCCATTTGTAATATAGATAATATTGATGGCATGATAAATCACAGTAGAGGTGCAGATTTGTAGTGTACCATTTTCTGATTTAATCTTGATGCATGGGTTTGAAGTTGAGGACATTGTACAGCACAATACTGCTTCTCCTATGAACACCTTTTACAGATTGCCATCACATGCACAACATTACCGAAATACCTGTTGTTTCCAAAGTTGCTGATGACCCAAACCTGTGCGGAAAGGCAAATGATCACTTGAACCAAGTAGATATTCAAAAAGATTTAGATAAACTACAGTCTGTGTGTGCCCGTGTGTTTGTGTGTGCGCGTGTCCAATACGTGCGTGTGTGTCCGTGCGTGCGCGTGTGTCTGTGTGAGCGAATGTGTCTTTGGTTTTAATAAATTTATTACGCCCGTGGGCGGCAAACAATAGTACATCTATCACAGCATTGTGTTAGAGGACATGTCATATATTACATACATTCTTTAAATGGAAACATAATACAATAATCATTCAGGATCCCCCGAAATGGTGATGGCGGGATAGTGGTACTATGTAAGTGTTTACATATAATCATCATGCCCCGTCTCCGGGGAATATTGTCTGTCATTATGGGTCACTGGAGACAATAATATCAAGGGTGTTCGTGCTAGGACGGTTACACAGCCCGCACGGTGATCACCGTGGCATATCATCCGTCTGGGAGCCCCGTCACACTGGTCGACTCCCAAGTCCGAGCCGAGCACTGACATTATTGTGCCTAGGTACCATGGTCTTGCGTCGGCGTTACTTGTGGCGGTTGGGTAGGAGGTGGTCGTATGGGGATATCGGTAGACCGTTCCGCATCTTTCGGTGTGTTGACATGGCATGAGTGGCTGCGTGTACTCGTATCTTGTTTTAAGGCATGATAGGGTGAGCATTGCGCGTGACGTCCATGACGTAGGTATATGCTGCCTTGGTAAGATGGTCCACCGTTTAATAAATTCATTGCTTCTGAGGGCGACAAACAATAGTATATTAGTCATATTATTATATAAAGAGATACAAAAGGAGGTATGATTGGATTTAACAATCAAAATCCCCCAAAATGGGGGTGGCGAGCTAGGAGTGTATCTAAGTTGTCGTCACTAAGTAAATATTTACATACAGTTATCACGTCTTGTCTCTGTGGAATACTGTCTGTCACAATGGGGCATTGGAGACAGTAGTGTTCAAGAGTGTTGGCGTTAGGGCGGTTACACAGCCTGCATGATGAGTAATGTGGCATATCTTCCGCCTGGGATATTTGCCACACAGGTCGATATCCGAGTCTGAGCCGAGCACTGACAACATTGTGTCTCCGTACCATGGGTCCGCGTCGGCGATACTTGTGGCGGCTGGGTAGGAAGTGGTCGTGGTGTTGAATGGAGACACTGGTGGCTCGTTCCGCATCTCTTCGGCGTGTTGTTATGGTGTGAGTGGCTGCGTGTATTCTGTTTTTGAGGCATGTGAGAGAGGGTACTACGCGTTCGTTATCTAAGACGAAGGCACAAGCTGCTTTGGCAATACGGTCCACAGTGTCGTTGCCAGCAAGGTCGACGTGTGAAGGCATCCATACGAGAGATACGGCCATAGATGCTTCATGAACAACGGCGAGTTGGGTCAGTATGGCCTGTACAACACGATAGTAGTTGGGTCTGGGTGAGGAGAGGGCGTGTAGAGCTGGTTGGGAGTCACAAACGATCACACCATTTACGTTACAGTCTACAAGATATGTTACTGCGTCGAGGATTCCGTGTAGCTCACAAAACGTGGAGCTTGATGTGACAGGTAACCTGCGGCCAATCCATCCAGCTTCCACAGGTGGCTGTAAGGTGGGTGAGTACATGGCACACGCTGCTCTTCCATCAGCCTGTACTGAGCCATCCACGTAGATGACATGCGCTGCGGGGATCTTTGAGGATACGCTGTCGATGGTCTCTAGTGCTAGTTGCTTTTGAAGTGCAGGAAGGTCATCTTTGGAGGTTGGTGTGAAGGTGACGTTAGGGAGGGAGATTCGCCACGGGGGCAAGTCGGGTTCAACCGTTTCTTCAGGGACGTGGATGTCAAGGTTTCTAAGTGTGTTGCACACTGTAGTGACGAGGTTGCGGCCTCCTGGTCGAAGTGGGATGCGGGGTGCACTGTCAGGTTCGAGCGACGCTCTGATGGTAGCAGTAAAGTTTGGGGACAGATAGGGCGATCGGAGGCATTTTACAGAGAGAATGGCCATGTTAGCATATATTCTCTCTACAAGCGAGGGTAGACCAAGTTCACTTTGCATGTTAACGATGCGAGTCGAAGGAGGGCAACCTAAGATAAATCTCATTACTCTATTTTGGAATTTTTCGAGAGGTTCCAAAGCTCTCCTGGGAAGTTGACAAAGGGCAGGTGATAAGTAGTCAACGAGTGATCGAAGAAATGTGGTGTATAGAGTTCTGACCATTGGTAATGAAGCGCCGGTGGAATTTGTGGCAAGCCACTTGATAGGGTTAAAACGGGCCTGCAGACGATCAAGGAGATCATTAACAAGGGGATGGATACGTTGTCGAGTCGGTATGGCTGGAGTGATCCGGGCTGGTACTCCAAGGTATGTGTACTGTGTGCAATGAGGGATAGCATCACCTCCCATGTTGAACGTCGGTAGTGCTTGGAGAGTACGAGATGAAAATATTCTGCTCTTCTCAGGGGAAATGATGAGACCACAAGCGGTAGTTGACGTATAGAAGCCATTTAGAACGAATTGGAGGTCAGCGGGCGAGTTGGAATGGATGCAGATGTCGTCCGCGTAGCAGAGAAGGGTTGTACCGGGAACGTTAGGAAGAAGTGAGAGTAAGCGGTGCATCAAGACGTTAAAAAGAAATGGACTTAGTACGCCACCTTGCGGGGTACCGAGTTTGAACTGCTCGTAGGAACTGCACACACCTCGAAAGAGAACACGTGACTTCCTGTTACTCAGATAACCTCGAATCCATCGAATGAGGTTTCCTTGCACTCCGAAGGTAACCAGCTGGTCAAGAATTATTTCATGGTTGGCTACATCGAAAGCACTTTTGAGGTCCAGGAAGGCAACTACGCTGGTGGGAGAGAGGCGAGTGTAGAGCTCAGTAAGGCAGTGGTGCGTACTTCGACGTGGGAGGAAACCATACAGCTGCGGGGAGAGTTGACTTTGTAGACGATTCATGAGCCGGGCAAGGATGATACGTTCAAGCATCTTGCTGAAGCATGAAGTTAGGGAAATGGGCCTGAATTTATCAGTACCTGGTTTCGGTATCGGAACAATCGTGCTTAAAGTCCAGGCTGCAGGTACATGTCCACGAAGGAGGCAGAGGTTGAAGAGGCGAAGGAGGGGGTTGCCAGGAACTTCCAGTAGGAGTCGGAGCACTTGGTATGTAATGCCGTCATCCCCGGGGGCAGAAGTTTTTGTATTAGCCATGGCTAGTCGTAATTCATTCTCCGTAATCGGGACGTCGTCTTCTTCATCTGGGTGGAGAAGAGCAGCCATTAGGTGGAGATTACGGGTGTTGCGACGAGTGGAGAGTGCCTCTTGGATATGCGTAGGAAGATTGTTAGTCTGTGACTGTGACGACCATAAAGTAATGAGGTCCTGGGCGTAGGCGGCTGGACTGTGATGGAGGGCGCTGGGAGGTTGCTTCTTAACGACCCTTTTTACAAGGCGCCACATGGTCGCGATACTAGTCTGGTGATTTATGGAATCAGTGTATTTCTGCCAAGACTCTGTGTAGGCACAGTTCTGGAGGGCGACCATATTATCCCGTGCTATTTGGTACTGATGTAAAGAATCAGGTGTGGGTTGCGTCTGAAAAGTATGACCAGTAGTCTGTGTAGCTCTCTCCCGCTTGGATAATACGGTGGTCCAACGTCCACGAGTGAGGTACAGGGCGGCGTGGTAGGTGAGCTTTGGTTACATAGCGGCTGTAGAAGTCGTGTGTGGTATTCACTAAGGACGTGTATAGTGCGTCGGGGGATAGGAAGTCAAATGTGGGAAGGAGACTAGAGATGTACGAAATATACGTAGGACAATATTTAGGAGGAATGGATATACGGGTCCGGTGATGAGGAGTTGGAATCCGAGATGGTATGGAGTAGTATAAACTAAGAGCAATATGGTCGGAGAAGAGAGAAGGAATTGATTGACAGGCGACACGGGATGGCACGAGGCCAGACGTGATGATGTGGTCAACTGTGCCTCCACGTGCATGTGTGGCTCCACCAGTTTCCCATCGTGTGAGTCGGTACCGATGTATGTAGTTGAGTAGGGGGATTCCACTACGGTTGGGGACAGGGGAGGCATCACCAAGAGCAGGATGTCGAGCGTTGAAATCCCCCATATAAATCACTCCACGATTTGTAGGTACTGGGAGGGCAACAAGATTAATAACACCAGGGGCAGAGTATACGTTGCAAAGTCGAAGTTTACCATTGCCCACAGTGACTTCAATTAACTGAAAGGTCATAGTAGTATCCCTGGAGCATCGAAGGAGCTTGTGTGGCATGGATGCGTGGACGTAAGAAATGAGGCCATTCCTGGCTGGATGTATGTACGAGACATAGCCAGACAGCGTAGGTGCTGTGTCGCATGGCTGAGCACCACCGGGAAAGGCTTCTTGAATAAATATTATCTGGGGGTGATGGCGATGGACATATGTCTTCAGTGCAGTGAGTTTCGTGTTATGGCGTATTCCGAAAGCATTCCAGGAGATGACGTGAAGCGATACGAGATCAGAGAATCTTATTACTATGTGCTTTGCGAGAGCCGGAAGAGGTTGGTGTTTGAATGTGGGCGCTGCCAGGCGGAGCATGGGTAGAGGAGTTCAAAGGCGACGAGAGCTTTTCTAGATGGGAGGCAACTGTATCAAGTCGCTCTGTAAGGGCTGTGACAGAGGTGATAACAACTTTGTGAGATTCAACTAGACTGGCAAGTGTGGTTGCTGTGGTAGCCTGTTGGTTAACTAAACTTTCGATACGGGCATCTATAGCATCGAATCGCTTCGTGAGGGCTGAACAGCGGGATTCGAGAGATGCAACAGCTTGGCGAAGAGCTTGTACTTCAGCAGAGTCCGTGGTGCTGGGCGTCGTGAGAGAGGTGGCTGGAAGTGGTGGTGGTAGTGATGATAGTGGTGGTCCAAGTCTTTGGGAAGTGGCCGTGGATGTTCGCTTAGTACAGCCATGCCAAACGTTGACCCCTGGTTTATGGCATCGGGGGCACTTCCATCGGGATGTGTCTGGTGGTGGGGATATGGAAAGTTCTGAGGTAGATGCGGAGTCGTCGGGCGTGGTGGGTGGAGTGGGTGGGCGGTGAGGGCAGGAACGAGTGTCATGATTCTCCGCGCACCAGGCACACTTTGCGGGAGCGGAACAGTATCTTGAGATATGTTTGAAGCCCCAGCATTTATAGCACCATGGAATTTCATCTTTCATTTTGCGAAGCTCACAGGGAGGGAGGAAAGGTAGGAAGGGGAACTCTAAGGTAGGCGGCGGTGGTTCAAGTAGGCTCCACGTGATGACTAGTCGGTTGATTGGCGTCCCATTTTGGACGAATCTGCGAGCTGTATGTATCCCTGGATATTCCTTGGCATGAGAGGCATCGATGCTGACAGGGTATCGAGTGAGGAGGTACGTAGGGAATTTACGTGGTCTTTCCGTGGAGTCCTGGATGACTAGGCGTAAAGATAATATTTCCCCACTCGTGATACTTTTAATGATGTCTGGTCGTTGTCTTGAAACATAGACGAAACGAGATGTAATAGCTGACATCTTCACCTCAGCCAGCTCACGATCGAGACGGAAAGACTTGGCAACGTTGGAGAGCCACCGAAGTTTCACGTCACAGCTTGAGTTGTCAGGGAAAGTTAATTTGACATATTTCTCTCTGGGAGCAAAGGCAGGAGCCTGTGACGGCGAAGTATAGGACGAGATTGGGGGGGTAGGGGTGGGAGATGGTGTGATATCATAAGCTTGTGGCTCTGTCATTGGATTCTTCTTCGATGATTTAGCAGCAGGAGAAGGTGGTGGGCTGCTATTATTGGAGACTTCATTTAGAGTGCGTTTAGCGGGGGTAAATGGTTGTGGTGCAGAGTTGCCAGATGCAGGATAATTTCCTTGAGCGTGATGGTTGTAAGTCGTAAGTGGGGGCCATATGTTAATTGGATTTTCATCGTCACTCATAGCGAGATCGGCTTCAACGATGGCAATAGCCTGTGGCCCTGAGTAGTCCATGATTACCACACGTTAAGATTATTCACAGGAGTTCAGGATTTATGAGGCAGTATGTGGGGAGAGCGATTCATCCATGTCGTCACAACCTCTTACTGCGCATGCGCAGACTTGGCCGCCCCTGACCAGGAAGGTCGGAGGGATAATGTTTTCACAGTTATAGACTAAGTTAGTTAATGTTCACACACCGTGATGACAAAAAATGGTAGAGGTGGTCTTATAATATCTCACAGCACACAACGAAGGGTTGGAACACAATAACACTGCCGGAATTCTAACAAAGAGCACGGAGCTCAAAACTGTAGGACCGGTCACACGCCATATTTGTTTTCCAATCGCGAATGTGTCTGTGCTTGCGCGTGTCTGTGCGTGCGCGCGCCCGTGCGTCCATGTGCGTGTGTTCGTGCGTGCTTGTGTGTCTGTGTGCGTGCGTGCTTGTGTATCTGTGTGCGTGCGTGCTTGTGTGTGTGTGTGCGTGTGTGTGTGTGTGTATGTGCACGCGCGCGCATGTTTGTGACCGCGTGTGTGTATGAGTGTTTGCGTGTGCGTAAGTGACTGAATATGCGAGAGTGTGTACGTGTGTCCTCGAATGGGGAGGTCATCGTCACCGACGTTGAGATAACGCCACTTCTGACCTGTTGGTACTTTATCCCGTAATTTTATTCACCTCCGTGGCACACCCGTTGGTAGTCAAAGGGTTATAGCTGTGTTGTAAGACAATACCTATATGTCTTTATACTTATCCTTGAGTTATGAATTATTCAGTCTACTGTATACTTGTACTTGCATACTTGTGTGTTCATGGTGCAATGTGATACATAATGGTAGTCTCCAACAGATGCCTATTGTGTGGTCTGACCCTCGGTCAGTGAATCTGACCTCTGGCCTCGTGCTTCGACCCCCTGAGATAATCAATACAAACTTCATCATAACCATAATGTATATTTCTATTTTAATAAGTTTTTCATGTATATATGTAGATATATATGTAAAATTACTGGGTGTTCGCACTCAGATCCATACTGTATATAAAATAGACATAAGGAATATGAAAATAGATATAGATTGTAAAGATACATTGACAACTCTTACACATTTTCTTCGTCGCTCCCTAGGTGGCCAGCGACGGACTAGGCCCAACTTCCGAGCCGACAAGTTTGATAGATTAAGGAAAAGAATCCAGAGAAGCTTTTATCTTCACGCCTCCAACTAATGTAGTACACAACCTGCAGCTGTCACGATATTGTAATGTGCCGAGTTGCCATATTTTATTTTTTAATGTTTTATCTATTTATTATTCTACTCATATATATCTATATTTGTTTATATATATTTATCAATGTGTATTTATCTTTATTTACTTGTTTATCATTTCTCTAATTCGTTTATTTATCTATTTATTTGTTTTATTTTGCACATTAAATTGAATTAAATTCGGAAATAAATCTAATTATTGTACCATAAGTTCAATTGATTCATTCGGCTATAATGATTGGCCTACTCGTTCTTACAACTCTCTAAATAGACTTCCTTGCATCCGCAAGGACTACTGTAGACATATCTATACCAGTCTCAACGTTCAAGCTCGGTGATGTCTGCCGTGTTCTTCGAATTCCAAACCACTTTGCAGCGACTTTTTTCCCTCTGGTTTTCATTTTCATTTAGTTATCCAAATGCTTATTTCGTACGATTCTTTTATTTATCTATTTATTTATTTTTTACTAGTTTATCTATATATATATATATATATATATATATATATATATATATATATATATATATATATATATATATATATATATATCTTATTTTTTTTTTTTTTTTTTTTTTTTAAGGGTGTGGACACTGCAAAACAAAATCTAAACCACGTAATATCGTAGGGAAAGTGTTAATGAGTGTTAACTTAATAAGTGTGAATAATCACTCGATTTCCATTTTCAGATTACATCCGTCCCCGAGCAAAGAAGAACATTATGGACCACACAAGAGTTGTCTGCGGTGACGCCACCCTTGAAGTGAGTGGAAACCGTTTCAATCAAACCTATTTGCTCTGGTTGCCACCAAGAGGACGAGGAGAAGGAGGGGGAGGGAGAGGAGGAGGAGAAGGTGGGAGGAGGTGGAAGAGAATAAGATGGAGGAGGTGGGAGAAGGTGCAAGAGATGAAAGAAGAAGATCTAGGAAGAGGAGATGGGAGGAGGAGAATGTTGAGGAGGAGAAGGGCAGGAGAAGGTGGAGTTAAGAGAGGAGGTGGGAGAAGATGGAGAACGAGGAGGAGGTGGGAGGAAAAGGTGGAGGAAGTGGGAATACGTGGGTGTAAAATGGGAAGGGGAAGGTGGAAAGAGAAAATAGAGGAGGGGTAAGTGTGTGTGTTAGTGTGTGTGTGTGTGTGTGTGTATTTACCTAGTTGTATTTACCTAGTTGTATTTTACGGGAAGGGGAGCTATGCTCGTGGGGTCCCGTCTTCATATCTCATTTTATCTAAACTATTTTTAAATTCATGTATTGTTTTTGCACACACCACTTTCTCATCTAACTTGTTCCAACTGTCTATTACTCTGTGAGGAAAGCTGTTCTTTTTCAAATCTCTTCTATAGCTGTCTTTTTTTATTTTCTTTCCGTGTCCTCTTGTATTTCTGTCATCCCATTTTATCAGATTCTCTCTATCAGTAATTTCCATGCCTTTCATGATTCTGTAAATAGCTATCAAATCTCCTCTCTCTCTTCTTTGCTCTAGTGTCTGTAGTTCAAGTTTTGCTAGTCTCTCTTCATATGATAGTTTTGAGAGTGTTGGTGCCAATTTTGTAATTGCTCTTTGTATTCTTTCAAGTTTTTTTTATACATTTTTTTGTACTTGGTGACCATATCGTTGCTGCATATTCCAATCTTGGTCTTATCAGGGTGATTAGGATTTTCTTCACCATTTCTTCATCCAGGTATGTAAATGCAACTTTGATTGTTCTTATTAAATTATAAGTTTCTCCAAAAATCTTATTTATATGTTTCTCAGGTGACATATTATTCATAACAATGACTCCCAGGTCCTTCTCATTTTCTACTTTTTTTATTCCTTCTTCTCCCAAATTATATGATCCTGTTATTCTGTTTTTGCTTTTTCCAAATTCCATTATACTACACTTTTTTGTATTGAACTCCATCTCCCACTTCCTACTCCATTCCTGTACTTTATATAGATCTCTCTGTAGTGATTCACAATCTTCTTCTGTTTTCACTCTTTTTAGTAGTTTTGCATCATCTGCAAAGAAGCTCATATAGCTTTAAATTCCTTCATCCATATAATTAATATATATAGCAAACATTATTGGGGCCAGAACTGTTCCCTGCGGAACACCGCTTATTACTTTATCCCATTTTGAGTGTTGGTCTCTTATCACTACTCTCATTATTCTTTCTTGCAAAAAGTCTTCCATCCAATTTAGCAGTTTGCCCTGTATTCCTCCTTCAGTTTCTAATTTCTTAAGCAACTTCTTATGTGGTACTTTGTCAAAAGCTTTCTTTAGGTCTAGAAATGCACAGTCCGCCCATCCATCTCTTTCTTGTATTATATCTATTAGCCTTGAATAGAAACATATTAAATTGGTGACGCATGATCGTCCTTGTCTGAATCCAAATTGCCTTGGATTTAACACTTTGTTTTTTTCTAAATATTTTACCCATCTACTTTTGATCATTCTTTCACAAATTTTTGCTATTGTACTTGTTAGAGAGACTGGTCTATAGTTGGTAGGTTCTTCTTTATTTCCTCCTTTATATATAGGTACTATATTTGCTTTTTTCCAATCTTCTGGAACTTTTCCTTCTTTCAAGGAACTGTTTAGTATGCTATGTATTTTGTCTGCCAGTTCATTCCTGCATTCTTTCAGAATCCAGTTTGCTATTTCATCTGGTCCATGCGATTTTCTGACATCAAGATTACTCAAGTGTGTCAATATTTCATTCTTTGTTACTTCTATTTCTTCCATAGGGGAGACTTTCTCTTTCCATTCAATCTCTTCAGGTTGTATGTTCTCCCTTGTAAACACTGATTTAAAATGTTTGTTCATAATTTCCGCCATTTCCATTTCCTCAGTGTATTCAACTCCCCCTTGTCTTAATTTCTCCAAGTCTTGTTTGTTTTCAGTTTATTGTTTACAAATCTGTAGAATAGTTTTGGTTGATCTTTACACTTTTCTATGATATCTTTTTCATATTTTCTCTTTTCCTCTCTGCATGCTTGTACATATTCATTTCTATAACCGGTATATATTTTCCATTTTTCAGGTCTTCTGTCTTTTTTCCATCTGGTCCAGGCTTTGTCTCTTTTGTCTTTTAACTCCCTACAACTTTTGTTGTACCAGCATTTTACATATTCTTTTTCTTGTTTTTGTCTTGGGACATACTTTTCCACTCCTTTTTTGTAAATTTTTGTCAAAATATTCCATTTCTCTTCCACTGTTGTTTCTTCTTTGTATATTTCTTCCCAGTTTTCTTGTTGAAAGAATTCTCTTATTTTATCAAAGTTTGTTTTTTCATACATCATTCTTCCTTTTCTATATTGTTCATTTCTTTTCATATATTTTTCTTCATTAAGTTCCAGTTCAATCAATATGTGGTCACTTTTACTTATTGGTGTTTTATATTCAATCTTGTCCACTATTCTAGGTTCAAATGTAATTATTAAGTCTAGTCTCGATGGTTCTTCTTCATTTCTATACCTAGTGTTCTCCTGTATCCATTGTGTCATTGTATGGTCAGTAATCATCTCAAGTAGAGCGTTTCCCCATGAGCCGTCTCCACCCTTTACTGTCATTTCTTCCCAGCAGATTTCTTTGCAATTAAAGTCGCCCATCATAACTATTCTTCCTCCATCTTCCATTATTTCATTTAATGATATCTTTGTGTCCTCTAATATACTTTTATGTTCACTCTCCTCCCATGAGGCTGTTTTCGGAGGCACATAATTTATCACAAATTTTCTGCTCTTCTTATCTCTGTCTTCCACTTCTATCATAATCATCTCTACTGTATTCTTTCCATATATGACACCCCTCACGTTTATATCCTTCTTAGTCAGAAACATAACTCCACCCCCTTGCTTTTTCTCTCTGTTTTTAATCCAATAATTATATGCATCATGTCCTACACTGTTGGGTGGTAGTGGGCCTTTTAATTTTGTTTCTACAATTCCCATTATGTCCGGTTCTTTTTCTTTCAAATAATCATTCAGCTCATTCAATCCTGTTATTAATCCATCTATATTTGTGTAAGACACTCTTAGTTTTCTGCCACTTCCATTGTGTTCTCTGTTTCCCTTTTGTTTTTCTCTTGTATGTCGAACCGCCTTAGTTTCATATTCACTATCCAATAGAATCTCTCTTTTTCTGACTCTGTTCTGCTCTCGTTTTTTTTCTTAGCTTCAAGTCTTTTCTGCTTTTCTTCCTCTCTTTCCTCTTTATTCATTTCCCTTTTTATCCATACCTTTTTATATTGTTCACTTGTTGCTAGTTTCCCTGTTTTGGATAAGATATTCTCTGCCGTCGTTTGTGACCTGAATTTAATCTTAATTGGTCTGGTCTTATCTGTACTATACTTTCCGAGCCTGAATTTTTCCTCAATTTCCTTCATAATTTCTGGTTCATCTTCCTGGACTAATTTTAGTAAACTGCTTACTTTTTCATTTTCCTCATTGGTTCTTGAGCTTCTATCTGGGTTATCTTTCTCTTCCATTCCTAATATAATTATACATTTCTTTTTATCAGCTAAGTCTCTTACTATATTCTCCTTCTGTCTCATCACTTTAATAACTGAGTTTTCAGTTTGTTCTCTCATTTGCTGTTTAATTATATCAGTAAATGCAACTTTACTGTTTTCTTGAATTGTCTTCCATCCCTCTCTGTTTTCTTTATCATTCATCTTTAACTCTTCATTCTCCTTTTTTACTTCTTTTAACTGTCTTTTTAGGTATTCTATTTCCTTAGTTAAGTTTTTGTTCGCCTTCTCTAGTTCTTCCAATTTTTCAACCCTCTGTACAATGTTGTTAACACGACCGAACCTACGCTCCCAGTCCTCGATCATCTTATCGACCTTCTCTTCTAGTCTTGTCAGTCGGGGGGGGGGGGGTTGTGTCTCCCCCACCCTCTTTAAATCCCTGGAAAATATTCTCATCACTTTCTACTGTATTGCTCTTATCTATGCTTCTAATCTTTACATTTTTATTAGACATTTCGTCGTCGCTCAGCTGGTCGGGGGGCCGTTTTTTGGTGTTTACATTTCGTTTGTCTGCCTGGGCCAAGTCTTCTCCTTCCTCATTTCCTTCCGTTTCCCTCAGCAATCCCTCCCCTTCTCTTCTTTCCCTACTTTCCCACTACCCCACGAGCAATTTCCCCCCACCCTGTAAATACAATAGGCACTTCCTTTGCTTTGGGATCCACGAAACTTCAATTTTCTTCAGAACGTTCTCTAAGCCGTCCGTTCGTTGAAGTGTGTGTGTGTGTGTGTGTGTGTGTGTGTATTTACCTAGTTGTACCTAGTTGTATTTTACGGGAAGGGGAGCTATGCTCGTGAGGTCCCGTCTTCATATCTCATTTTATCTAAACTATTTTTAAATTCATGTATTGTTTTTGCACACACCACTTTCTCATCTAACTTGTTCCAACTGTCTATTACTCTGTGAGGAAAGCTGTTCTTTTTCAAATCTCTTCTATAGCTGTCTTTTTTTATTTTCTTTCCGTGTCCTCTTGTATTTCTGTCATCCCATTTTATCAGATTCTCTCTATCAGTAATTTCCATGCCTTTCATGATTCTGTAAATAGCTATCAAATCTCCTCTCTCTCTTCTTTGCTCTAGTGTCTGTAGTTCAAGTTTTGCTAGTCTCTCTTCATATGATAGTTTTGAGAGTGTTGGTGCCAATTTTGCAATTGCTCTTTGTATTCTTTCAAGTTTTTTTATACATTTTTTTGTACTTGGTGACCATATCGTTGCTGCATATTCCAATCTTGGTCTTATCAGGGTGATTAGGATTTTCTTCACCATTTCTTCATCCAGGTATGTAAATGCAACTTTGATTGTTCTTATTAAATTATAAGTTTCTCCAAAAATCTTATTTATATGTTTCTCAGGTGACATATTATTCATAACAATGACTCCCAGGTCCTTCTCATTTTCTACTTTTTTTATTCCTTCTTCTCCCAAATTATATGATCCTGTTATTCTGTTTTTGCTTTTTCCAAATTCCATTATACTACACTTTTTTGTATTGAACTCCATCTCCCACTTCCTACTCCATTCTTGTACTTTATTTAGATCTCTCTGTAGTGATTCACAATCTTCTTCAGTTTTCACTCTTTTCAGTAGTTTTGCATCATCTGCAAAGAAGCTCATATAGCTTTAAATTCCTTCATCCATATAATTAATATATATAGCAAACATTATTGGGGCCAGAACTGTTCCCTGCGGAACACCGCTTATTATTTCATCCCATTTTGAGTGTTGGTCTCTTATCACTACTCTCATTTTTCTTTCTTGTAAAAAGTCCTCCATCCAATTTAGTAGTTTGCCCTGTATTCCTCCTTCAGTTTCTAATTTCTTAAGCAACTTCTTATGTGGTACTTTGTCAAAAGCTTTCTTTTTATTGGTGACGCATGATCGTCCTTGTCTGAATCCAAATTGCCTTGGATTTAACACTTTGTTTTTTTTTTTTCTAAATATTTTACCCATCTACTTTTGATAATTCTTTCACAAATTTTTGCTATTGTACTTGTTAGAGAGACTGGTCTATAGTTGGTAGGTTCTTCTTTATTTCCTCCTTTATATATAGGTATTATATTTGCTTTTTTCCAAACTTCTGGAACTTTTCCTTCTTTCAAGGAACTGTTTAGTATGCTATGTATTTTGTCTGCCAGTTCATTCCTGCATTCTTTCAGTATCCAGTTTGCTATTTCATCTGGTCCATGCGATTTTCTGACATCAAGATTACTCAAGTGCGTTAATATTTCATTCTTTGTTACTTCTATTTCTTCCGTAGGGGGGACTTTCTCTTTCCATTCAATCTCTTCAGGTTGTATGTTCTCCCTTGTAAACTGATTTAAAATGTTTGTTCATAATTTCCGCCATTTCCATTTCCTCAGTGTATTCAACTCCCTCCTGTCTTAATTTCTCCAAGTCTTGTTTGTTTTTCAGTTTATTGTTTACAAATCTGTAGAATAGTTTTGGTTGATCTTTACACTTTTCTATGATATCTTTTTCATATTTTCTCTTTTCCTCTCTGCATGCTTGTACATATTCATTTCTATAACCGGTATATATTTTCCATTTTTCAGGTCTTCTGTCTTTTTTCCATCTGGTCCAGGCTTTGTCTCTTTTGTTTTTAACTCCCTACACCTTTTGTTGTACCAGCATTTTACATATTCTTTTTCTTGTTTTTGTCTTGGGACATACTTTTCCACTCCTTTTTTGTAATTTTTTGTCAAAATATTCCATTTCTCTTCTACTGTTGTTTCTTCTTTGTATATTTCTTCCCAGTTTTCCTTTTGAAAGAATTCTCTTATTTTATCAAAGTTTGTTTTTTCATACATCATTCTTCCTTTTCTATATTGTTCATTTCTTTTCATATATTTTTCTTCATTAAGTTCCAGTTCAATCAATATGTGGTCACTTTTACTTATTGGTGTTTTATATTCAATTTTGTCCACTATTCTAGGTTCGGATGTAATTACTAGGTCTAGTCTCGATGGCTCTTCATTTCTATACCTAGTGTTCTCCTGTATCCATTGTGTCATTGTATGGTCAGTAACCATCTCAAGTAGAGCGTTTCCCCATGAGCCGTCTCCACCCTTTACTGTCATTTCTTCCCAGCAGATTTCTTTGCAATTAAAGTCGCCCATCATAACTATTTTTCCTCCCTCTTCCATTATCTTGTTTAATGTTATCTTTGTGTCCTCTAACATACTTGTATGTTTACTCTCTTCCCATGAGGCTGTTTTCGGGGGCACATAATTTATCACAATCTTTCTGCTCTTCTTATCTCTGTCTTCTACTTCCATCATTATCATCTCTACTGTATTCTTTCCATATGTGACACACTTCACGTTTATATCCTTCTTAGTCAGGAACATAACTCCACCCCCTTCTTTTTTCACTCTGTTTCTAATCCAATAATTATATGCATCATGTCCTACACTGTTGGGTGGTAGTGGACCTTTTAATTTTGTTTCTACAATTCCCATTATGTCCGGTTCTTTTTCTTTCAAATAATCATTCAGCTCATTCAATCCTGTTATTAATCCATCTATATTTGTGTAAGACACTCTTAGTTTTCTGCCACTTCCATTGTGTTCTCTGTTTCCCTTTTGTTTTTCTCTTGTATGTCGACTTTCTTTAGTTTCATATTCACTACTCTCCAATAGAATCTCTCTTTTTCTGACTCCGTTCTTATCTCGTTTTTTTCCTTAGCTTCAAGTCTTTTCTGTTTTTCTTCCTCTCTTTCCTCTTTATTCATTTCCCTTTTTATCCATACCTTTTTATATTGTTCACTTGTTGCTAGTTTCCCTGTTTTGGATAAGATATTCTCTGCCGTCGTTTGTGACCTGAATTTAATCTTAATTGGTCTGGTCTTATCTGTACTATATTTCCCGAGCCTGAATTTCTCTTCGATTTCCTTCATTATTTCTGGTTCATCTTCCTGAACTAATTCTAGTAAATTTCTTACTTTTTCATTTTCCTCTTTGATTCTTGTGGTTCTATCTGGGTTATGTTTCTCTTCCATTCCTAATATAATTATACATTTCTTTCTGTCTGCTAAGTCTCTTACTATATTCTCCTTCTGTCTCATCACTTTAATAACTGAGTTTTCAGTTTGTTCATTCATTTGCTGTCTGATTATGTCAGTGAATGCAACTTTGCTATTTTCTTGAATTTTTTTCCAACCCTCCTTGTTCTCCTTATTATTCTCCTTTAAGACTTTATTCTCATCTTTTACTTCTTTTAACTGTTTTTTTAATTCTTCAATTTCCTTAGTTAAGTTTTTGTTCGCCTTCTCTAGTTCTTCCAATTTTTCAACCCTCCGTATAATGTTGTTAACATGACCGAACCTACGCTCCAAGTCCTCGAACATCTTATCGACCTTCTCTTCTAGTCTTGTCAGTCGGGGGGGGGGGGGGGTTGTGTCCCCCCCACCCTCTTTAAATCCATGGAAAATATTCTCATCACTTTCTACTGTATTGCTCTTATCTATACTTCTAATCTTTACATTTTTATTAGACATTTCATCGTCGCTCAGCTGGTCGGGGGGTCGTTTGTTTACCTTTCGCCTGTCTGCCTGGGCCAAGTCCTCTCCTTCCTCATTTCCTTCCATTTCCCTCAGCAATCCCTCCCCTTCTCCTCTTTCCCTACTTTCCCACTACCCCACGAGCAATTCCCCCCCACCCTGTAAATACAATAGGCACTTCTCTTTGCGTTGGGATCCACGAAACTTCAATTTTCTTCAGAACGTCTTCTAAGCCGTCCGTTCGTTGAAGTGTGTGTGTGTGTGTGTGTGTGTGTGTGTGTGTGTGTGTGTGTGTGTGTGTGTGTGTGTGTGTGTGTGTGTGTGTGTGTGCGTGTGTGTGTGTGTGTGATTCATTTTGGTCTTTGGATCACGTGTTGGACTCGTGATCGGCAACTATTTTCCTCCCGGAATAGAGCTCAGAGCTCGTATGACCGATCTATGGGTAATGCTATGACCTTACACGCACACACACACCCAACTCCCCGCCCACGATAGTTAGAGTAACGACTTGAAACGCAGTGATACTGAAATAATTTCAGCCTTGGGCAGGATTCGAACCAGGTACCGCCGGTACCGCCATGCTGACAGTCTAAAACTCTACCAACCGCGCCACCGAGTCGTGTGGGTGGGGGGGGGGGGCTCTCCAGCCCAACCTTATTCTACCGCATTTTACCCTGCCCTAACGAAAACTGTCCTTTTCTGGCCTCCAGAATAAACAACAAAACCTCGGAAGAGCCTCTTCGCAAGGTTGAAGCCCGAGAAAATCTGAAGGACGTTCTCGTCTCTCTCAAGGCCCACTTCCCTCTCTCGACCAGAGTAAGATCTAGATCTAGGACATTTGGGATCACACTGAGAAACTTTGGCAAGCGGACTTAATCCAACACTCGCCAACCGCCACTTGTGCTGACGTTTGGGCTCAGGACATGAACCCATCTCGGAAATTAGTCCACAAATTCCCGAAGTTCGTTCATGTCCTGGGCCCAAACGTCCTCACAAGTGGCGTTGGCGAGTATTGGATTGAAAGACCTTGCCAGTCTTGGCAAATGTTTTCTACCATTAGAAAGTGGAGTTTTACCAGACTTTCAGATTAATTTTGTGTTTTATTGGATGACCCATAAAATATACTAACCATTTGAATAAATATAGCAAATGGCATTAGTAAGCGCTGGCCAAGGCTAGCGAAAGATTTTAAAGGTACGACATAAAGGGGTTTCTACGGGTTTCACCAGCGCCGACAGTTGAGAGATCGTTGGAATAAAGACGAATTTGGTTACAATATTTAGGCTTTAATCCTAACTAACTGCCCCCGGGGATTTATTGATTGTGTGGCACCACTTTGGTAGGAAAACGGGTTAAATTTGTTTTCGGGTCAGAGAGGTTAGGGCGTTAGTTCTTTCAATATATTTTCCCCCTTCTTGAATTCTCAACAGTCGTCTGGCTCCCCTTCATTTTTCTCCCAAATCCCAACCCGCCAAAAAAGGTAAGAAAAATTAAAAGAATTAAAAAGAGAAACCCTTTGTTTTATTATAAAGATGACAATCATAATTATCTTACATTTCTTCTGCCAGGACAGAGTGATGGACTTTTTCAGTTTCCTCACAAAATATAGAAATGTATAATTTGTAACAACAGTCCATGGCGGCCCCCTAAATTCTTGTCATGGCTCCCTTGGGGGTTTCTATGGCCCTCAGGTCGAGAACCACTTTGTTAGGGAACAGGAAAGCCCTGACGTAGATGATTTTTGGGTTCCTGATTTTAATCGTTCGTTCCTTTACAGATGCATAATATGGTCTTGCTGAAACTTCGGGGACTCGACTATCATGATATATATATTCCCGAAGACAACAAAGACAAACATCGACTTGTCCTATATAAGATAAAGGTTTGTAATTGATAAATGGCATACCTCAGATATCACACTGTGCTATTTTTCCTTCGATTGTTGGAGTATATTTGCAGCCCACATCTTTCGAGAAGGAATCTGATATGCTGGGGGAAATTTTTCCTTGAGCATTTCAAATGACATCCAATGCATTTTTGTTGAGAAAACAAAATAGTTTGCTACAGTGATTTTACAGTGGAAAAAGTTCTGAAAGTCAGCGGTACCACCGAGGTTGGAGGGAAAATAGCCCAATCTTCACCAATCTTCTTCATCCGTACAGAACTAGACTAAAGGGGGTTAAAAACAACAGGAAATCAAACGCAAAAGTGCACTCCACAGGCTAGTATATTAAAAAGAAATTCCAGTTAAGATGAATTATGAAATTACCGTTTCCATAGTCTAGTGCACAGATTAGGAGAAAGTAGACAGAGATATAGGAAGTCTTTAAACACTGGCTTTCATCAATATTTGAATTTTATATCAGTTTCTTAAATTGGTCAATCTAATTATATACACCATGATTATTGCCACTTTTATGTTTTCGTTATCCTCTTTTAACGCGAAAATTAAATACTTGTATGAGTTGTATGATGTAATATCTGACAGAAAGATCTGCAATTCAATTTTTTATGTTTGTTCTGGTAAGGTACATTCCAATGACTTTTTTTTTTTTTTAATCTGAATTAAGGATCGCGAAGAGTTCAGTGTTTTCTGTACACCTGAAGGCACCGACTTCCTCAAGGAGAAACTTAGCAGGACTTCAGTTATCAACTTCTCCAAACATGTTTCATCGTGTTTCATTCCGTATTATCTAAAAGAAGCAGTCAAGGAAGTCCTAGAGGCACGATCCGGCAGAGAAGCACAAGAAGACATAACAGAGGATTTAGTCGTAATAAACAATGATGAGCTTTTAAAGTGGAAGGAAAGGTCAGTGTTCCAATAGCCTTTGTAGCCTTTGTATGTAGCCTTTGATGGCTACACTTTAGGGTGGTACAGGCAGAGATATAGCCTCTTCGGACTTTCTTGGTGTATTGTACTGAATATATTTATAGCATGGGGACGTAGTCTCCTTCAGGGAGAGTCTATCCTGTTTCTCCAGAGGGGAGTTCTACTGTGTGTGTGTGTGTGTGTGTGTGTGTGTGTGTGTGTGTGTGTGTGTGTGTGTGTGTGTGTGTGTGTGTGTGTGTGTGTGTGTGTGTGTGTGTGTGTGTGTGTGTGTGTGTGTGTGTGTGTGTGAATATCCCTATATTTGCATATTTGGTGTAGGTTAACATTTAGATAAGAGGTTTGGGATTTATACATTACTATTTGTGTTAGCCGTAGATTTAAGTGTCCGGTTATCATTAGTGGATAACCTTGACATGATGTATGGATTGGAGTTATAATTATGTAGTTTGTTATGTATAGGGAAATGGTTATTGATTTGTCTGGCGACACTATGTACTTGTTTTGATAACTTTCCGTTGGGCTGTGATGTGATGTGTGTTGTATGTTTGAGTCAGGTATTAAAGATTTGGAAATGCGGATGTCTGCAAGATTGGAGGCATTGGAAAAAGGCCAGTACCTGTTGGACACCTTACATACATGTGGATCACGTGTCAGGCATGTGATATATCGTAATGGTTACAAGTATACATGATAAATATTCAATTTCAGTGATGAAGAACAAAAATTTTAAACAACAAATTTGAAATATTTTAATAGCTTAGTGACTCTAGTTTCTGGAATAAATAATCAATTTCAGTAATGGAGAACAAGAATTCTAAACAATTTTGAAATATTTTTAAAGTTTAATGATTCTAGTTTCTGGAATAGAATCTTAAAAGTTTAAAAAAATGATAAGCTCTATCAACTTCGACTATATATATATTTTCCATATACAAAGAATCACCTGCACAAGCGTCATGCAGTCCGTATTTCAGGGGCTTTAGTGACATTTTCGCGTACCAGAGTCACGTAACATTATTTTATGATTGGAGACCTGTCTCCAAATAAAATGCTGAGCACTTTGAACCACCATCAAGTTTGGTCAGGACAAGATATCGTCAGTTATTTTTTGTGGTATTAAAGATACCGTTATACCAACGGCGATGTTTATCGAACTTGATGCATTATTTACATGATAGCGATATCATGGTCGTAATTTGCCAATATCCGTTTTCTTACTTCTCGACAGTGACTGGACATTCACAATCGGAAGCGTTCGTCCACTGGACGTGGCAGGAATGACGAAGTCCCACCAAATATGGCCTCTCAGACACTCCATACCTCTTCAAGTCTTCCTTGACATCGCGAAGATTGCACCCACAGCAGGGTTCTACCTGCACGAAGATCCTTCACGCTTGAAGAACACGAGTGAGATCGTACAGTCATCAAAAGGAGGAGAGATCGTTGGCGTCGTCTTACCCGTGGCAGTGATCAGCGTCACTTGCTACGGGACCCTCGGAATGATTTACGTTGAGAAAGAATATCGAAGATTGGGTATGGGACCTTTCATGACCATGATGTGCGCCAAGCAGATGGTGATGCAAGGCTACGAGGCTATTGGGACCATTTATAAATGTAATACTCTTTGGCGGACCCTACTTTTCAGACAAGGTTTTGAATTTAGTCACGAAGTCGTTGGAATGAGTGTGCCACTGACTCCTCCAGGTCGTAACTAGCACGACTCGAGAGCAACAATTCAACTTGGATATACATTACTGTGAAGTAATTTGTATTGTTGCAACTGCTTGACATTCAACGATGGGTGCATTTGTTTCTTTGTTGTCGTGGAAGTGGCGACATGACTGGCGCCATGTGAATTATGTAGATTTTTTGTTTTATTCAATTTATTAGACCCGTGGGCGGCAAACAATAATACATCAATTACAGCATTGTATTAGAGGATACGTCATCTATTACATACATTCTTTAACCCCTTTCATACGGTGCCGCATACGTAGGCGGCATGAGGAGCAAGTGGATACGCGAGACTGCCATATCGGCGTCTTGATTATATTTATTGTAGTTGCCCCTGCGTAATGACATACTCTCTAAACCAGTGGTTCCCATACTTTTTTCTGTCATTTCCCCCTGCACCCAGGTCAACTATCCAGATTTCCCCCTTCATGTGTAGCAGGGAAAGAGTAGTTGAAATACACTTTGACTATTTACTAATTTATTTTTGAAATGTACAAATATACTGATAAACAGGCATTCTCTCTCTCTCTCAGACATGAGAAAATCCATCAGAGATTTTTTTTAGTTAGTAGGTAGTGTAATTATTTCCCCCTGGTAGCTTCAAATTCCCCCCCAGGGGGAAATTTCCCCCAGTTTGGGAACCACTGCTCTAAACTGTCTTCGTCACATTTTCTATGCTTATCAATATTCACGGGTGAAAGAGAGAACGATCAATATAAGCGGTGACTATATTTTATGATGCGAGTATTATTACGACACATCGTACGTCTGGCAGGTAATGCTGCCCGTGAAATTTTGGTCCGTACTGAAGAGGTCACCTCAACCAACAAAGTTAGGAAAGGAGTTGGAGGTTTAGTTATAGAGATATCTTTATAATATTTTTATGTTTGATTATTTTTTTAGAACAAGACAAAGTTTATGTAAATTTTGTCCAAGTAGTAGATGAACAAAAGGATGGCCCTAAGGTGGGTAACCAAGCAAGATTGCGTATTAGCTACATTGGTTTTGAGTAATATAGTGTTTGATGCAATAATTTAAAGTACAATTACTAATGAATGGGGAAGATTGGAATGGTGGGTTCTAAGGAGAAGGCAGAAGAAAGGAAAGATACTTGCTCTAAGATTTAACTAGTGGAGAATTTGATAAATGGTTTGGTTACAAGTTTGGACTTGAAATATGTATCAGGAAGGTTGATTTATGAGAGGGAAAAATTACACATACTACACTGCAGGAGGCAGTGAATAGTTGAATTTGCCCCCATATTAAATTGACTGAGCTTTCTAGTACGAGTACTGACGAGAATCACAATACAGAGGTATTGAAAGACACTCCCATTATTGATACAAGGATTTCACAGATTGGCAACTTGTGGTTGATTTTCCAAATGAGAAGTATACCGGTAGTGACATGTTTATATGCTTATGCATGCCTAAACATGTGTAGTGAAGTAATAAGATCAAATTGATAACTGATTAAACTGTAATAAGATACTGGTTCTTTTCTAGTAGCACACTAATAATTTTTTTCATTAGTATCTTTTTTTATTTATTTATTTATTTATTTATTTATTTATTTTTTTTTTTTTGAAAGATTGTTTTTTTCTATGGAATTTCTTTTCAATATAATATTACCAATTATATATAATAATGATGCCATTTTATTCTAAATATAGGTTAGGTTAAATATCTGCACTTGTGTGTTTCTGAAATTTTGCAGCACATCCCTAGCAGAGCCACTTTTTTACATGGCAACCCCTCCCCTCCCTCCCTGTCCCCTCATGCAGAAAATAGAGAAAACAGGGGGAAATCCCTTTAGGTTGCATAAAAAAATCATTCATACACAGCCATCCTCCACTCACCCATATACCTGCCTCCATCCTCCCTTGCTCAACAGCCATTCCTATCTTGCTCAAAGACCCTTTCATCCCATCCATTGATCTCATCCTTGGATGCGGTGAAAGGGTCATGAATGAAAAGATGATGAAATTAAAGATGATGTGATTTTACGTATTTGTGGAAGCAACAAAATAAATAATCTTCGACACACATAAATACATCAAGTGTATTTGAAGAGAGAAGTGTCACTTAATAAATGCCAAATATTGTTAGGGTTTTCTAACAATTTTAAAATCTAAAGTAGAGTCTAATTTATAAGTACTGTTAACAACAGAACTCCTGTAGACATGACCACAACAAATACATTCATCAATCAATCAATCTGTTGCTCCAGGTCTCTTGCAGGAGACACACAGCTTCTAGGTATCTGGCTTGGGTCACAAAGAAGGCTCCATGAATTTTGCCGCAAATCCGAAGGTGACCGATTTGATCCAAACCTGCCCCACAGGGACAGAGTCGGACACAGTGCACAGCAAGGTAGACATGAGCAGCCTGAGCCCAAGGACGTGGCGTTAGCAACCCTCCAAACTGGGCCTTTTAACCCAGTATTGACTTTTGGGCCTCTGGCACCCATACCGTCGGCCTAAGTGGTGTCAAATTAAACTCCACGGCAACCCTGGCCGCACTCAACATGTGGGTGAGATGGCGGGTAAATCGGAGCAGGTGACCATAATAACCCAAAATCCAAAAAATCTCAAAGAACCCCATGAATTTTACCGAAAATCCGAAGGTGACCGATTTGATCCAAACTTGCCCCACAGGGAGAGAGTCGGACACAGTGCACAGCAAGGTAGACATGAGCAGCCTGAGCCCAAGGACGTGGCGGAAGCAACCCTCCAAACTGGGCCTTTTAACCCAGTATTGACTTTTGGGCCTCTGGCACCCATACCGTCGGCCTAAGTGGTGTCAAATTGAACTCCACGGCAACCCTGGCCGCACTCAACCTGTGGGTAAGATGGCAGGTAAATCGGAGCAGGTGACCATAATAACCCAAAATCCAAAAAAATCTCAAAGGAGTAACCCCATGACTTATGCCGAAAATCCGAATGTGACCGATTTGATCCAAACTTGCCCCACAGGGAGAGAGTCGGACACAGTGCACAGCAAGGTAGACATGAGCAGCCTGAGCCCAAGGTCGTGGTGGTAGCAACCCTCCAAATTTGGGCCTTTTAACCCAGTATTGACTTTTGGGCCTCTGACACCCATACCGTCGGCCTAAGTGGTGTCAATTTGAACTCCACGGCAACCCTGGCCGCACTCAACCTGTGGGTGAGATGGCGGGTAAATCGGAGCAGGTGACCATAATAACCTAAAATCCAAAAAATCTCAAAGGAGTACCCCATGGATTTCGCCGCAAATCCGAAGGTGACCGATTTGATCCAAACTTGCCCCACAGGGAGAGAGTCGGACACATTTCACAGCAAGGTAGACATGAGCAGCCTGAGCCCAAGGACGTGGCGGCAGCAACCCTCCAAATCTGGGCCTTTTAATCCAATATTGACTTTTGGGCCTCTGGCACCCATACCGTCGGCCTAAGTGGTGTCAAATTGAACTCCACGGCAACCCTGGCCGCACTCAACCTGTGGGTGAGATGGCGGGTAAATCGGAGCAGGTGACCATAATAACCCAAAATCCAAAAAATCTCAAAGGAGTAACCCCATGAATTTTGCCGCAAATCCGAAGGTGACCGATTTGATCCAAACTTGCTCCACAGGGAGAGAGTCGGACACAGTGCACAGCAAGGTAGACATGAGTACCCTGAGCCCAAGGACGTGGCAGTAGCAACCCTCCAAATTTTGGGCCGTTTATCCCAAAATTGACTTTTGGGCCTCTGGCACCCATATCGTCGGCCTAAGTGGTGTCAAATTGAACTCCACGGCAACCCTGGCCGCACTCAACCTGTGGGTGAGATGGCGGGTAAATCGGAGCAGGTGACCAATATAACCCAAAATCCAAAAAATCTCAAAGGATTTTGCCGAAAATAAAATTTTGCCGAAAATCCGAAGGTGACCGATTTGATTCAAACTTGCCCCACAGGGAGAGAGTCGAACACAGTGCACAGCAAGGTAGACATGAGCAGCCTGAGCCCAAGGACGTGGCGGTAGCAACCCACCAATTCTGGGCCTTTTAACCCAGTATTGACTTTTGGGCCTCTGGCACCCATACCGTCGGCCTAAGTGGTGTCAAATTGAACTCCACGGCAACCCTGGCCGCACTCAACCTGTGGGTGAGATGGCGGGTAAATCGGAGCAGGTGACTGATACATAACGATGCTCACACTAATGGCTAGGATGCAGAACATTTCCATTATGTATACATTTCATCCTTTGGAATTTCTTCCAAACATATCCAGTATGTACAAATGAAGGCTGTACAAAAGATGAACAATAGACAGAACATATAATACAAACAGCCTAATTGACTTCAATGCAAAAAATGTATGAAAGCCAAACAAAGATGAATCATATAATGTGAATCGGCCCTTATATGGTGCACGCAGAGCGTATTGCAGCAAGTGGGCGGGCTCTATTATGGACTTGGGGTTATAAAAAGACACTTACAGGTCTGGTAGAGACAATAGATATACTTATAATGTGGATGAATTACGAAAGTATCTACAGTTTTCTCTTGAGTGAGAGATCATTTTTTTTAGGCATTATGAAAACATTGGAACTGCCTCGTCACACAACAGCAAGGATACCCATAACTTAACGAGTGATTAGTGTGATTGATATACAGTATCAGAAAGTTTGACAGTTTGGACAATGATTGTTCACTGTCTCTAAAACCATGGTCTAAGACAACACAGGTGCTTATGTGTGGTTTGAAAAAACTTCCCAATGGAACAGTAGACAGACAAGAAAAATGCTCTAAAGGTTGTACCTCTCATTAATGGTTGTGTTTTTCAGTGGAAAGTTCCACTTCTGTGTCCATTTGTAAAGACAGTTTTTGTGCTCGTGCATGTCCGTGCAGCAGAGGAAGGTGTCCGGACTGACGTAACAGTGCAGAAATACAGAAACCTAGCTGCACATACAGTATGCATATACAGTGTATACATTATGAAAATGTGTGTGTCTGTGCATGCATGTAAATACCAGTAACATGTTTGCGTGTCTGTGTGTATCCCTCTTGTGTGCATATGTGTATGCATATGTATACATATCTGTAAATATTTATATGTATGTGTGAGGGTAAGCATGTTTGCATAAACTGTACATAATTATTACATGTACATATCACAGAAGTTAAAATGTCCTTGTTTAACTACACGTTACTGTAGCTTACAACACGTACTCGTACGATTTATGTGTCTGCCATCCGTGTTTAAAACTCGTTACTTTACCTCCCTCCATCTGGAGGGGGGAAAACCTCACGGGCTAACATTCAGTCTCTGAACAAAGCCTAAGCTCTCTAGTAACTTTTAATGTCATCCCCCCACTTCACACAGGGAGAGCTGATAAAAGGCAATTACTACTACCCTCATCCTCCTCCCCTTTTATTTCCTCCTCTTTCTCCTATTACCTAGCAACAGAAACAGACTCACCCATGGATGGAGAAGCACGGACACCAGCCCAGAATATCTATCTGGAGGGACCTACAGGAGGGCCTGGGGGTCATTACTGTGGTGCTACAGGTTTCTGACCACTATCTTGAGACAAGAAGCGATATTATTGAGTTTAGGAAGGGATGCTTTCAGTTTGAATGAAATCTTGTGTAAGAAAATAGTTTGGCACAGACTGCAACAAAATGTGTAAAGGTTGCTACAGTATTGAGATTGTATGCTGGAAAATGTTAAGTGCGCACGATGCACATGAATGTATAACTTTTGTACAAAAGGTGTTAATGTATGATGAGATTTTTGTGTTACTTTTGTTCACCATGGGTTTCATGGACTGCATGTGTAGCCAGCTCATGCCATGGTTCACATTGAACAGATAATGTTCCTCGTGATTTATCTGATATATTATGCATGTGATGCCTTGTGTAGCACACATGTCTCACCCCAGGTTGTATGATATATCATGTGAGTCAAGCAAGGTATCTCTCGTTGTGCACAAAAGTGTTTAGGAAGAAATGTATGAGAAACTACATGACGGATGTGGATAGCCAGGTGAACCAAAGTGTGATTTTAGGTCCTAAGGACATTTCAGAGCTCACCTAGAAACGCATGGTTTGAGTGGGGATGGATACATTTTTTGCATGTTGGAATTTGATGGTGCACATCTGCATATGTGACACATGACCTTATCACATGCAAAGTGTGTTGTGGGATGAGCTAATTGGTGCAGGTTGGATACATTTTTTGCATGTTGGAATTTGATGGTGTACATGTGACAAATGACCTTATCACATGCAATGTGTGTTGTGGGATGAGTTAATTGGTGCAGGACATTTTGCCGATTATGTGCACAGATATACCATATCGTGCAATGCAAAACTGCACGTGAATAGAACCATGTGATCCAATGTATAAAAAAGTGCAGGTCTTCATGTATTGTATTGCTTGGGGTAACTGTACTAGTACTCTTGGAATGTGTGAGTTGTACATACACACACTGGGTACTGTGTTGCCCCTGGGAAGTGTCATTGATCAAGGAACTTACACTTGATTCTTTGATCATTGGTTGGAGTTATGCTCAAAATGTGTAGAAATCTTGTTATCTATTTATTTATTATACTGCACTGAATTTAGGTTACCCTTGTTAAAGAGAAGCAAATCAACTGCCAGTGTTAATTGTACATGCAAGTAGGTATGTTTGCAGATTTATCTACTTGAAAACATACACATACATACACACACAGGAGGGCTTTAAGAGGTCATGGAAGTAAATTAAGAAAGACCACATCTCGAGAGGATGTGAAGAAATACAGTTTTCCATATAGATGTGTAAATATGTGGAATAGGTTAGGTGATATAGCCCAAGCTCAAACAATACACGAGTTTAGATCTAAATATGATAATTGGAAATCAAAGATATAGATTAAGTCGCAACCGTACATGAATTTGAGTCAAGGTATGTTGGAACCCAATGAGCGTTGCTCCTTTCCTGTACACTACAATTAGGTAAATACACACACACACTTCAACGAATGGACGGCTTAGAAGACGTTCTGAAGAGAATTGAAATTTGTGGATCCCAACGCAAAGAGAAGTGCCTATTGTATTTACAGGGTGGGGGGGGGAATTGCTCGTGGAGCAGTAGGAAAGTAGGGAAAGAGGAAAGGGGGAGGGATTACTGAGGGAAATGGAAGGAAATGAGGAAGGAGTAGACTTGGCCCAGGCAGACAGGCGAAAGGTAAACAAAAGGCCTCCCGATGACGATGAAATGTCTAATAAAAATGTAAAGATTAGAAGTATAGACAAGAGCAATACAGTAGAAAGTGATGAGAATATTTTCCAGGGATTTAAAGAGGGTGGGGGGGACACAACCCCCCCCCCCCGACTGACAAGACTAGAAGAGAAGGTCGATAAGATGATCGAGGACTTGGAGCGTAGGTTCGGTCATGTTGACAGTATTATACGAAGAGTTGAAAAATTGGAAGAACTAGAGAGGGCGAACAAAAACTTAACTAAGGAAATTGAAGAATTAAAAAAACAGTTAAAAGAAGTAAAAGATGAGAATAAAGTCTTAAAGGAGAATAATAAGGAGAACAAGAAGGGTTGGAAAATAATTCATGAAAATAGCAAGGTTGCATTCACTGACATAATCAGACAGCAAATGAATGAACAAACTGAAAACTCAGTTATTAAAGTGATGAGACAGAAGGAGAATATAGTAAGAGACTTAGCAGACAAAAAGAAATGTATAATATTAGGAATGGAAGAGAAACATAACCCAGATAGAACCACAAGAATCAAAGAGGAAAATGAAAAAGTAAGAAATTTACTAGAATTAGTTCAGGAAGATGAACCAGAAATAATGAAACAAATCGAAGAGAAATTCAGGTTAGGGAAATATAGTACAGACAAGACCAGACCAATCAAGATTAAATTCAGGTCACAAACTACGGCTGAGAATATCTTATCCAAAACAGGGAAACTAGCAACAAGTGAACAATATAAAAAGGTATGGATAAAAAGGGAAATGAATAAAGAGGAAGAAAAACAGAAAAGACTTGAAGCAAAGGAAAAAAACGAGATAAGAACGGAGTCAGAAAAAGAGAGATTCTATTGGAGAGTAGTGAATATGAAACTAAAGAAAGTCGACATACAAGAGAAAAACAAAAGGGAAACAGAGAACACAATGGAAGTGGCAGAAAACTAAGAGTGTCTTACACAAATATAGATGGATTAATAACAGGATTGAATGAGCTGAATGATTATTTGAAAGAAAAAGAACCAGACATAATGGGAATTGTAGAAACAAAATTAAAAGGTCCACTACCACCCAACAGTGTAGGACATGATGCATATAATTATTGGATTAGAAACAGAGTGAAAAAGGAAGGGGGTGGAGTTATGTTCCTGACTAAGAAGGATATAAACGTGAAGGGTGTCACATATGGAAAGAATACAGTAGAGATGATAATGATGGAAGTAGAAGACAGAGATAAGAAGAACAGAAAGTTTGTGATAAATTATGTGCCCCCAAAAACAGCCTCATGGGAAGAGAGTGAACACAAAAGTATGTTAGAGGACACAAAGATAACATTAAACAAGATAATGGAAGAGGGAGGAAGAATAGTTATGATGGGCGACTTTAATTGCAAAGAAATCTGCTGGGAAGAAATGACAGTAAAGGGTGGAGACGGCTCATGGGGAAACGCTCTACTTGAGATGGTTACTGACCATACAATGACACAATGGATACAGGAGAACACTAGGTATAGAAATGAAGAAGAGCCATCGAGACTAGACCTAGTAATTACATCCGAACCTAGAATAGTGGACAAAATTGAATATAAAACACCAATAAGTAAAAGTGACCACATATTGATTGAACTGGAACTTAATGAAGAAAAATATATGAAAAGAAATGAACAATATAGAAAAGGAAGAATGATGTATGAAAAAAACAAACTTTGATAAAATAAGAGAATTCTTTCAAAAGGAAAACTGGGAAGAAATATACAAAGAAGAAACAACAGTAGAAGAGAAATGGAATATTTTGACAAAAAATTACAAAAAAGGAGTGGAAAAGTATGTCCCAAGACAAAAACAAGAAAAAGAATATGTAAAATGCTGGTACAACAAAAGCTGTAGGGAGTTAAAAGACAAAAGAGACAAAGCCTGGACCAGATGGAAAAAAGACAGAAGACCTGAAAAATGGAAAATATATACCTGTTATAGAAATGAATATGTACAAATGTGCAGAGAGGAAAAGAGAAAATATGAAAAAGATATCATAGAAAAGTGTAAAGATCAACCGAAACTATTCTACAGATTTGTAAACAATAAACTGAAAAACAAACAAGACTTGGAGAAACTAAGACAGGAGGGAGTTGAATACACTGAGGAAATGGAAATGGCGGAAATTATGAACAAACATTTTAAATCAGTGTTTACAAGGGAGAACATACAACCTGAAGAGAACGAATGGAAAGAGAAAGTCTCCCCTATGGAAGAAATAGAAGTAACAAAGAATGAAATATTAACACACTTGAATAATCTTGATGTCAGAAAATCGCATGGACCAGATGAAATAGCAAACTGGATACTGAAAGAATGCAGGAATGAACTGGCAGACAAAATACATAGCATACTAAATAGTTCCTTGAAAGAAGGAAAAGTTCCAGAAGATTGGAAAAAAGCAAATATAGTACCTATATATAAAGGAGGAAATAAAGAAGAACCTACCAACTATAGACCAGTCTCTCTAACAAGTACAATAGCAAAAATTTGTGAAAGAATTATCAAAAGTAGATGGGTAAAATATTTAGAAAAAACAAAGTGTTAAATCCAAGGCAATTTGGATTCAGACAAGGACGATCATGCGTCACCAATTTAATATGTTTCTATTCAAGGCTAATAGATATAATACACCAAAGTACCACATAAGAAGCTGCTTAAGAAATTAGAAACGGAAGGAGGAATACAGGGCAAACTACTAAATTGGATGGAAGACTTTTTGCAAGAAAGAAAAATGAGAGTAGTGATAAGAAACCAGCACTCAAAATGGGATGAAGTAATAAGCGGTGTTCCGCAGGGAACAGTTCTGGCCCCAATAATGTTTGCTATATATATTAATGATATGGATGAAGGAATAGAAAGCTATATGAGCTTCTTTGCAGATGATGCAAAACTACTGAAAAGAGTGAAAACTGAAGAAGATTGTGAATCATTACAGAGAGATCTAAATAAAGTACAAGAATGGAGTAGGAAGTGGGAGATGGAGTTCAATACAAAAAAGTGTAGTATAATGGAATTTGGAAAAAGCAAAAACAGAATAACAGGAGCATATAAATTGGGAGAAGAAGGAATAAAAAAAGTAGAAAATGAGAAGGACCTGGGAGTCATTGTTATGAATAATATGTCACCTGAGAAACATATAAATAAGATTTTTGGAGAGACTTAAAATCTAATAAGAACAATCAAAGTTGCATTTACATACCTGGATGAAGAAATGGTGAAGAAAATCCTAATCACCCTGATAAGACCAAGATTGGAATATGCAGCAACGATATGGTCACCAAGTACAAAAAAAATTATAAAAAAAAACTTGAAAGAATACAAAGAGCAATTACAAAATTGGCACCAACACTCTCAAAACTATCATATGAAGAGAGACTAGAAAAACTTGAACTACAGACACTAGAGCAAAGAAGAGAGAGAGGAGATTTGATAGCTATTTACAGAATCATGAAAGGCATAGAAATTACTGACAGAGAGAATCTGATAAAATGGGATGACAGAAATACTAGAGGACACGGAAAGAAAATAAAAAAAGACAGCTATAGAAGACATTTGAAAAAGAACACCTTTCCTCACAGAGTAATAGACAGTTGGAACAAGTTAGATGAGAAAGTGGTGTGTGCAAAAACAATACATGAATTTAAAAATAGTTTAGATAAAATGAGATATGAAGACGGGACCCCACGAGCATAGCTCCCCTTCCCGTAAAATACAACTAGGTAAATACTACTAGGTAAATACACACAATTGGCACCAACACTCTCAGAACCATCATATGAAGAGAGACTAGCCAAACTTGAGCTACAGACATTAGAGCAAAGAAGAGAGAGAGGAGACTTGATAACTATTTATAGAATCATGAAAGGCATAGAAACTACTGATAGAGAGGATCTAATAAAATGGGACAGAAGAAATACAAGAGGACACGGAAAGAAAATCAAGAAAGACAGTTATAGAAGAGACCTGAAAAAGAACAGCTTTCCCCACAGGGTGATAGATGTTTGGAACAAGTTAGATGAGAATGTTGTGTGTGTAAAAACTATGCACAAATTTAAAAGCAGTCTAGACAAAAGGAGATATGAAGACGGGCCACACGAGCATAGCTCCCCTTCCCGTATAATACAATTAGGTAAATACACACACATGTAGAATGGAGAACACATGATCCACTGGGTTAAAGACGTGACATGAGTAAGAGCTGACACCCCAGGAAGACTGGACAACCACTAACAAGGAACTTGATATTATCAACCCATGAAAGTATACATACATATGTGATGATGTGATATGGTTTAATGTCACATACTCCCCCCCCCCCATCGGGAGGCTAGGATGGTCCCCCTCACAGAGGGCTTTGTAGCGTGGAGTTTAATGAACCATGCCCTTGGTTCAACTTCGCCAGTGGCAGGATTCAAACCGCCCTCACCTCGACCTTTGCCGCAAGTAACGACGCCCTAACCCGCTCAGCCAAAGGCTTTACCCTTACAAGGGAGGTAGCCAAAAAGAAAAAGGCATAAAAACCATTCCCCTCCACCCTCCCTCTTATCTTGGCACCTCCTGGATGATGGGTCATCCCTGCATCTTGTCCACTGCCCTGGGTCAGAGGCAGTGTCGCAAGAAAGTATATATACTCAGTAGAAAAGATTAGTCTCCGAAATGGTTGTGCCAAAAGAGAATGGAAGAGGTGAGGCTAGAAATTATTACACGAGAATCTGTAGAGATGAAGAACTTTGAGAAAGATCTATCTATATCTACTCGTATATACCAAGAGCTTTTCCCCCTTTATAAGAGAGGTAGCCAAAGAACAGCAACTAAACTCGTCCCCAGTCTTGCAGGCAAGACATATGAAGAGACATTACAAACACTGGACTTGCTATCATTGAAAGAAGTGGTGTTCAGGCCAGTAAAGGGACCAGATAAAAGTGACAAACAAGACCTCTTTGGCACACTTGTCTGAAGGATGTCAAAAAACACAGTTTCCCAGATAGATGCATCAACTCCTGGAGTAACTTAGATAATGTAGCCCAAGTTAAAACCAAAAGCAGGTTCAAAACAAGGTAGGATAATTTTAAGATGAAAAAGCGGGGGGGGGGGCACGGATGTAGCTCCTTTCCTGAATATTGCAATTACTAAAACACACACAATGCACATATTCATTTATGTATATGTATGGATGCATATTGATATGTATTTCTTATGTTTGTGTGTGTATGTGACTATGTAGATACATGTATACACAAAATTGATGTGCCTTAGTTCATAGGAAGGCCCTAGTACTGTGATGAAGGCATTTGTATGATCTGCCTCTCTAAACACCTGCTGGACATGTGGGAACACAAAGTGAAAAATCGCTACAACACAACTGCATCAGTAATTAACTCAGTATGTCTTTATCTATATACCAAGTGGCTTCTTCCCCTTTGTAAGAGGGATAGCCATACAAGGCATGTACCCACATTCATCCATCCCATGTGCCCAAACCATCACAGTATTCTTTTATCAGCACTATCTGCCAGCTCCCTTTCCACCCCAGCTATCCTCCTCACCTCCTCATTTCTCACTCTATCCAACTTGTATCACCTATCATACTTCCAAAATGCTTCATCTCATTTTTTTCCCTTTAAATTCCAAGTAGCCCCCATAGAGTGTCATATGTACAAGCCCCTCTTTTATACAGTTCTGTCTTTGCATCCATCCCCAGGTACCCATTTTTTATGACACTTTTCATCCTTCATTCTACAGTTTACCTCCACCTCCTTCCTCCATTCCCTGCCACAAGTGACACAAAATATTTAAAACTGTCCACCTCCTCTAACCTCTCTTCTTTAAGAGAGCTTACTGCCATCCTCACCTCTTTGTATATCTCATCACCTTGCTTTCACCTACATTTACTTTCAAGTCTCTCGTATCATACATCAGCAAACAACTGGCTTACCTCCCACATCTGTTCTCCTTAACCATCTACTTCCCATACCACACCATCCAGGTACACATTAAACAGTCATGGCAACATGAAACAACTCAGTTGCAATCCCACCTTCACCTCACAGCACCCACTCTCACCACATCCAACCCTAACACAAGTTCTACTACTTATGTAAAAGCTATTGACTGTTCGTAACAACTTTCCCCCAGCATATATATGTGCAAAACCTCCCACAGTACTTTCCTGTCACCCCTGTCTATGCCTTCTCTAAATTCATTAAGGCTAAAAAAAATCCTTACCTTAAGCCAAAAACTTCTCTCAAATCTGTCTTACCACAAAAAAAAATTACCCATGCATGCTCTACCTTTCCTAAATCCACTCTGTTCCTCACCAATTACTCTCCCTGTGCCTTTCCAACTACACTCAACAAAATGATCCCTTTAAAACTACTACATTCACATTTACCCCCTTTTCATTTTCCTTTGAGAAATCAAAACTGTGTAAATAAATCCAGAGAGTGAGTCATATCTACCATCGCCATATTCAGGAGCTTTGAGGGGGATTGAACCCAGACAAACACACAAACCCAGACATGTAGATACATATACAAAATCCACACTCTGTTTCAGTTGCAGCTTCTCCACCAGCCAGCCAGCCTCCCTCCCTTCTTCCTTCTATTCCTCTTCCACCAGCCAAGCAGCGACCTCTTCTCCTGTTCCTCCACTACCCAGGCACCAGCTGTTCCACCTCCTTCACTAACCAGGCACCGGCTGCTCCACCTCCACTAACCAGGCACCTACTGCTGCTGCTCCTCCTACTCTACTACCCAGGAACCAGCTGCTCCACCTCCACTACCCAAGCACCAGCTGTTCCACCACTAACCAGGCAGCTGTTCCACCTCCACTACCCAAGCACCAGCTGTTTCACCACTAACCAGGCAGCTGCTCCACCTCCACTAACCAGGCACCAGATACTCCACCTCCACTAACCAGGCACCAGATACTCCACCTACACTAACCAGGCACCAGCTACTCCACCTCCACTACCCAGGCAGCTACTGCTGCTGCTCCATCTCCTCTACTAACCAGGCAGCTGCTCCTTGTCCTCCACTACCCAGGCACCAGCTGCTCCCCCTCCACTAATTCACTGAACAACAAATTTCAAAAAAAAAAAATTACTGGAGATGTGTAAAGTGATTTAGACTAATTTGGGTACGCTGATTTCAAAAATCATAACCGTTTTGCTGTATCACGTCAGGATTTTCAGTGACAGAAATATTCCCATTGCCTAGAAGTCAGGATTTCAATGAAATTTGCATATGTCTTTAACATGTCTATTTCGTACAATTGTTGTTAACTTGTGTTATATTTCTTTCTTTCAGATAAAGATGAGTAGGCGTTCCTGTACCAATCATCCTGACAACTTCTGTTATGTCTGTGGTCGGTATACCAAAAAAGATCAACGGCGAAGTATATCTACAGCAGTGAAAATGAAGGCCGCCTACTTTCACTACTTCGGGTGTAAGGTGGGGGACCAAGAACAGAGCTGGGCACCACACATCTGCTGCACAAGCTGCCACACAGCCTTGACTAAGTGGTTGGTGGGCAAGCGCGCGAGCATGCCATTTGCGGTGCCCATGATATGGCGTGAGCCGCAGAATCATCATGATGATTGTTATTTCTGCTGCACAAGCATCGCCGGCTTCAACAAGAAGAATAAAGGCCACATCAAGTACGCTGACTGCGTCTCTGCTCGTAAACCTGTGCCTCATGATGACGAGAACCCCGTTCCAACACCTCCAGCTGATCAGAACATAGCTGTAAGCAGTGGTGAAGAGGATGGTGATGATGAACCTTTTGAACCCGACACTCAAGAACCACACCTTCTGAACCAGGGAGACTTAAATGATCTTGTAAGAGATCTCTCGCTGTCAAAGGCGAAGGCAGAGCTGCTTGGATCAAGGCTGCAGCAGTGGAATCTACTTGAACCTAACACCAAGATATCCTTGTTCAGAGCACGTCACAGAGACATGGCTGAGTTCTTTGAGATGGAAGACACGATGACATTCTGCAGTGACATCAACGGTCTGTTGAAAGAACTTGGGTGTGATCACGACCCTGCAGACTGGCGCCTCTTCATCGACTCGGGGAAGAACAGCTTGAAGGCTGTTTTGCTCCACAATGGCAACGAGAAACCATCAGTCCCACTGGCTCACGCGTTCGGCATGACAGAGACCTATGAGACTATGCGGCAGCTGCTTGATTCCATCAAGTACAATGACTTCAACTGGCACATCTGCGGAGACTTGAAAGTGGTGGCGCTGTTGTTAGGGCTGCAGTCAGGCTACACGAAATACATGTGCTTCCTTTGTCTCTGGGATAGCAGAGACGACAAGAATCACTGGACGAAGAAAGATTGGGAAGAGCGAAAGGAGCATGTACCTGGTCGACACAACGTGAAGCATGTCGCCCTTGTCGACCCAGCCAAGATTTTCCTTCCACCACTCCACATAAAGCTCGGCTTGATGAAAAGTTTTGTACGGGCAATGGATCTGAATGGGCGTGGGTTTTTATACCTCAAGGAGAAGATTGGCAACACCTTGTCGGAGGCCAAGATCAAGGCTGGTGTCTTTGTTGGACCGCAAATCCGACAGATTATGAAGGACGAAACTTTTCCGACAACTCTAAACCCCAAAGAGCTGGCAGCGTGGAGGAGCTTCAAAGCTGTGACGGACAACTTCTTGGGGAACGAGCGCGCGGACAACTATGAAGAAATAGTGCAGCAGCTGCTGGAGTCCTTCAGGAAACTTGGCTCCAGGATGTCCCTGAAAATCCATTTCCTACACCAGCACCTGAACTTCTTCCCTGACAACTTGGGAGCTATCTCGGACGAGCACGGCGAGCGATTCCACCAAGAGATTTCACTCATGGAGACGCGTTACCAAGGGCGGCACAACCCGAACATGATGGGCGACTTCTGCTGGTTCCTGCATCGTGAAACTGACACAGAGCAGCACAAACGCAAAGCCAAATGCCTAAAGCATTTTTAATTACATTCTAGTGGAGTTTTTTTGTAATTTCCATAATTTTGAAGCATTCATGATGAAATAAATGAATAAATGAATTTTTGTAAATTTCATTGAAATCCTGACTTCTAGGCAATGGGAATATTTCTGTCACTGAAAATCCTGACGTGATACAGCAAAACGGTTATGATTTTTTAAATCAGCGTACCCAAATTAGTCTAAATCACTTTACACATCTCCAGTAAAAAAAATTTGTTCTGTGTAATCAGATAGCTGCTCCTCCACTAACCAGGTACCAGCTGCTTCACCTCCACTAACCAGACAGCTGCTGCTCCACCTCCAACCAGGCAGCTGCTGCTCCACTACCCAGGCACCAGCTGCCCCACCTCCTCCACTAAATAGGCACCAACTGCTCCACCTCCATTACCCAGGTACCACCTCTTCCACTAACCAGGCACCAGCTGCTCCACCTCCACTACCCAGGCACCAGCTGCTCCACCTCCACTAGCCAAGCATCAGCTCCTCCACCTCCCCCACTAACCAGGCACCAGCTGCTCCACCTCTATTAACCAGGCAGGTGCTCCTTGACCACTACCCAGGCACCAGCTCCTCCTCCATTACCCAGGCACCAGCTTCTCCACTAATCAGGCAGCTACTGCTTCACTATCCAGGCACCAGCTGTTCCACCTCCACTAACCAGGCACCAGCTGCTCCACCTACACTAACCAGGCACCAGCAGCTCCACCTCCACTAACCAGGCGGCTACTGCTGCTGCTCCTCCACTACCCAGGCACCAGCTGTTCCACCTCCACTAACCAGGCCCCAGCTGCTCCACCTCCTCCACTAACCAGACAGCTACTGCTGCTCCTCCTCCACTACCCAGGCACCAGCTGCTCCACCTCCACTACCCAAGCATCAGCTGCTCCACCTCCACTAACCAGGCACCAGCTGCTCCAAATCCACTAACCAGGCACCAGCTGCTCCAAATCCACTAACCAGGCACCAGCTGCTCCATCTCCACTAACCAAGGACCAGCTTCTCCAACTCCCCCACTAACCAAGAACCAGCTGCTCCATCTCTACTAACCAGGCAGCTGCTACTTGTCCTCCACTATCCAGTCACCAGCTGCTCCACCTCCTCCACTACCCACTCACCAGCTGCTCCACCTCCTCCACTAACCAGATAGCTCCTCCTTCGCCACTAACCAGATAGCTCCTCCTCCTCCACTAACCAGGCACCAGCTGCTCCACATCCATTAACCAGGCACCAGCTGCTCCACCTCCACTACCCAGGCACCAGCTGCTCCACCTCCACTACCCAGGCACCAGCTGCTCTACCTCCACTAACCGAGCAGCTTCTCCTCCACTACCCAGGCACCAGCTACTCCACCTCCACTACCCATGCACCAGCTGCTCCACTTCCTCCACTACCCATGCGCCAGTTGTTCCACCTCCACTAACCAGGCACCAGCTGCTCCACCTCCACTAAACAGGCACCAGCTGCTCCACCTCCACTAACCAGGCACCAGCTGCAGCTCCTCCACTACCCAGGCACCAACTTCTCCACCTCCACTAACCAGGCAGCTACTGCTGCTCCTCCACTACCCAGGCACCAGCTCCTCCACCTCCACTACCCATGCACCAACTGCTCCACTTCCTCCTCCACTACCCAGGCACCAACTGCTCCACCTCCTCCACTAACCAGGCACCAGCTGCTCCACCTCCACTACCCAGGCACCAGCTCCTTCACCACTAACCAGGCAGCTACTACTCCTCCATTAACCAGGTACCAGCTGCTCCACCTCCTCCACCACCCAGGCAACTACTGCTCCACCTCCACTAACCAGGCACCAGCTGCTCCACCTCCACTTCTCAGACACCAGCCGATCCACTTCCTCCACTACTCAGGCATCAGCTGCTCCAATTCCTGCACTGCTCAGGCAACTGCTGCTCCACCTCCACTTCCTCCTCCACTAACGAGGCAGCTGCTGCTACTGCTCCTTCACTAACCAGGTACCAGCTGCTCCACCTCCACTAACCATGCAGCCTCTGCTCCTCTTCCTCCACTAACCAGGCACCAGCTGCTCCACCTCCACTAACCAGGCAGCTACTGCTCCACCTCCACTACCCAGGCAACAGCTGCTCCACCTACACTAACCAGACACCGGCTGCTCCACCTCCTCCACTAACCAGGCACCAACTGCTCCACAACTAACCAGGCACCAGCTGCTCCACCACTAACCAGGCAGCTGCTGCTCCTCTTCTTCTAACCAGGCAGCTGCTGCTCCACTTCCTCCACTAAACAGGCACCAGCTACTTCACTTCCACCACTAACCATACAGCTGTTGCTCCACCTCCACTACCCTGGCAGCTGCTGCTCCACTTCCTCCACTAACCAGGCAGCTGCTGCTCATCCTCTTGTTCCTCTAACCAAGCAGCTGCTGCTCCACTTCCTCCACTACCCAGGCACCAGCTGCTCCACTTCCTCCACTAACCATACAGCTGCTGCTCCACCTCTTTCACTAACCAGGCAGCTGCTGGTCATCCTCTTGTTCCTCTAACCAGGCACCAACTGCTCCACTAACCAGGCAGCTGTTCCTCTTCCTCCACTAACCAGGCAGCTGCTGCTCCTCTTCCTCCACTAACCAGGTAGCTGCTGTTCCATTTCCTCCTCCACTAACCAGGCACCAGCTGTTCCACTTCCTTCTCTACTAACCAGGCAGCAACTGCTCCACTTCCTTCTCCACTAACCAGGCAGCTGCTGCTCCACTTCCTCATCCACTAACCAGGCACCAGCTGCTCCAGTAACCAGGCAGCTGCTGCTCTTTTTCCTCCACTAACCAGACACCAGCTGCTCCACCACTAACCAGGCGTCCCAGTGCCTGGCCGCCGGCCAAAAACTCATAAATCAATCAATCAATCAACCACTAACCAGGCAGCTGCTGCTCCTCTTCCTCTAACCAGGCAGCTGATGCTCCACTCCCTCCACTAACCAGGCACCAGCTGCTCCACTTCCTCCACTAACCATACAGCTGCTCCATCACCTCCACTAACCAGGCAACTGCTGCTCCACTTCCTCCTCCACTAACCAGCTCCTCCACCTCTTCCACTACCCAGGCAGCTGCTGCTCCACCTCTTCCACTAACCAGGCAGCTGCTGGTCATCCACTTGTTCCTCTACCAACTAGACAGCCAGCAGCCCTCCTCCTGTTTCTCCTTCTCTTCCTCAAACTAGACGTTTACTCTGAAGTTTTTAGGCAAAGAATTGCGCCCAGCCACTCCCTCCCTCTGTCGGCTCGGCCAACCCACGCCAAAGGTATGAGGGCATATTTATTTGTGATATTGTTATTTATTCTCTCGATTAAGAAAAAAATGGATAATAAAGAATTACTCCAGATAGAAGTTGTTTGTGTACGTAGCAAAGTCCTCCAGCGTTTCATCATCAGTCCTAGTGTACTAATACTTGTTTACAAGCGTATTAATAGTACAAGTGTACTGGTATCAGTGAACTAGCACTAGTGAATTAATGTACTAGTGTATTGGTATACGTGTACCAGTGTGCGTGTCCCGGTGTTTTAATGTAGTGTTATGTTCCCATTCTCTTGGGACTTGTTTACTGAAATTAAAAAGCGTGGTATAGGCGAGTAATGCCGCTGTCTTGGCGAAACACAATTCTTTATGCAAAAATGACATATTACACATTCAGGAGCACCGCGAATAATTTGGTTTACGTATTGCAATTTAGACATTATGGAATAATTGCACCAATAGTTACAGTCATTTACATATAGATATGTGGGACATAATAGTATAAATAAAGTTATGCTTCCATAATGCAATTTTCAGCGGAGAGACAATATTAATACAGAAATTGACTTATGGTGTGCGAATTCTGCAGAAAACAATTCACGGGATGACCTTGCTACACTAGTCTACTAGTACTACTGCATTAGTACACAAAAACTAGTGTGCTTGAACTAGCGTAAAAATGTACTAGTGTTCTATTCTACTAGTACAAATATCAAACTACTTGTATAAGATTAATACACTAGTACTAGAAAACGTATACTACTACAGACAAGTACACGTACACTAGTACACTGGCGCCCCTACTAATGGCCTGAGCGCTGTCCAAGTGGACCCCACAGGAGCCCTGACCCCTCTAGGCCTGTGGCTGAGATGGTGGGCAAATCGGAGCAGGTAACCAAAATGACACACAAAAACATGCCCGCACCTTTCGGCCGACGTGCCCCGGGCCAGCCGCTGACCGTGGCGGAGGACCCCGCGGACGGACTAAATGATGTCGGCCGAGTGCTGGTCCACGGTGGGCGGGGTTAGCCCTCGCCTTCCAGCCGACGTGCCCCGGCTGGTCCCCACGACCTCGCCCTTGGGCCCAGGTTCCCCACGTCTACCTTGATGTGCTCTGTGAAGGACTCTCTCCCTGTGGGGTAAGTTTGGGCCAAATTGGAGACAAACTTTACATCAGAGAATGATAAGCAATAAGAATGTCTACAATGCGACTTATCAATACCAAAAGTCAAAATCGAAGCTGACTCAACATGTTCGTTCAGACGAGAGCCTCGTTAGGCCATATTTTGGGACCACTGACCAAGTTTGGGACATGGAGGCCCAGTTAAGCCCAATTTCTCGGCGTGACGGAGGACGAGGCAAAGGCGAATTTCTAGTTCACATGAGGTCGGCAAGGGAAATCCGGGACCCGACATCCGCAACTCTGGCATCTCGCGTATAAGGTATAGGGGGTGGATATCCCCGGCTGGGAGGCCAGGTGCACCCCACCCCCGCCCACCCCAGCGGAGGACACCGCGGACGGACTAAATGATGTCGGCCGACTGCTGGTCAACGATGGGCGGGGTTAGCCCGCACCTTCCAGCCGACGTGCCCCAGCCCGCCGCTGACCGTGGTGTAGGACCCCGCGAACGGGCTAAGTGATGTCGGTCTGTGGGTGAGATGGAAGGTAAATGGGTGCAGGTGACCAAAATGACCCAAAATCCAAAAAATCTCAAAGAATTAACCCCATGAATTTAGCCGAAAATCCGTAGGTGACCGATTTCGTCCAAACTTGCCCCACAGGGAGATAGTCGGTCAAAGTGCACAGCAAGGTAAACATGAGCAGCCTGAGTCCAAGGGCGTGGCAGTGGCACCCCTCCAAATTTGGGCCTTTTCACCCAGTAATCACCTTTTGGCCTCTGGCACCCATACCGTTGGCCTGAGTGGTGTCAATTTGGAGTCCACGGCAGCCCTAGCCGCCCTCGACCTGTGGGTGAGATGGCGTGTAAATCAGAGCAAGTGACCAATATGACCCAAAATCCAAAAAATCTCAAAGGACCCCATGAATTTAGCCGCAAATACGAAGGGGACCGATTTGATCCAAACTAGCCCCACGGGGAGAGAGTCGGTCAAAGTGCACAGCAAGGTAAGCATGCGCAGCCTGAGTCCAAGGGCGTGGCAGTGGCACCCCTCTAAATTTGGGCCTTTTCACCCAGTAATCACCTTTTGGCCTCTGGCACCCATACCGTTGGCCTGAGTGGTGTCAAATTGGACTCCACGGCAGCCCTAGCCGCCCTCGACCTGTGGGTGAGATGGCGGGTAAATCGGAGCAAGTGACCCTTGCAGTTTTTGAGGGGCCATTTTGATCACCTACTCCAATCTACCCACCATCTCACCCACAGGTGGCGGCTGGTCAGGGCTCCTGTGGGCACTTGGACACCGCTCAAACCAACAGTAAGGGCGCCAGAGGCCCAAAAGTGATAAATGGGAGAAAAGGCCCAAATTTGGAGGGGTGCCACAGCCACACCCTTGGGCCCAGGCTCCTCGCATCTACCTCGCCGTCCACTGTGGCCGACTCTTTCCTTTGGGCTAAGTTAGGGCCAAATCGGGCACCTACCGACTTTGGCCAAAATCCATGGGTACCCTTGCAGATTTTGAGGGGTAATTTTGGTCACCTGCTCCAATGTACACACCATCGCATCGACAGGTCACGGCTGGTCAGGGCTACTATAATGTCCACTTGGACACCGCTCAAGCCAACAGTACGGGCGCCAGAGGCCCAAAAGTGAAAAAAGGAGGAGAAAAGGCCCAAATTTGGAGGGGTGCAACAGCCACACCGTTGGGTCCAGGCTCCTCGCGTCTACCTCGCCGTCCACTGTGGCCCACCCTCTCTCTCTGGGCTGTTAGGGCCAAATCGGGCAACTGCCGATTTTGAGGGGTCATCTTGGTCACCTGCTCCAATCTACCCATCATCTCATCCACAGGTCGCGGCTGGTCAGGGTTCCTGTGGGGTCCACTTGGACATCGCTCAAGCAAAATGTACGGGCGATAGAGGCCCAAAAGTGAAAAATGGGAGAAAAGGCCCAACTTTGGAGGGGTGCCTCAGCCACGCCCTTGGTCAGGCTCCTCGTGTCTACCTCGCCGTCCACTGTGGCCGGCTCTCTCCCTCAGGGCTAAGTTAGGGCCAAATCGGGTACCTGTCGATTTCGGCCAAAATCCTTGCAAATTTTGAGGGGTCATGTCAGTCACCTATTCTAATCTACCCACCATCTCACCCCCAGGTCGCGGCCGGTCAGGGCTCCTGTGGTGTCTACTTGGACACTGCTCAAGCCAACACTACGGGCGCCAGAGGCCCAAAAGGGAAAATCGGAGAAAAGGCCCAAATTTGGAGGAATGCGACAGCCACGCCATTAGGTCCAGGCTCCTCGCGTCTACCTCGCCGTCCACTGTGGCCGACTCTCTTCCTCTGGGCTCAGTTAGGGCCAAATCGGACACCTGCCGATTTTGAGGGGTCATTTTGGTCACCTGCTCCAATCTACCCATCATCTCACCCACAGGTCGAGGGCGGTCAGGGCTCCTGTGGGGTCCACTTGGACACTGCTCAAGCCAACAGTACGGGCGCCAGAGGCCCAAAAGTGAAAAATGGGAGAAAAGGTCCAACTGTTGGCCTGAGCGGTGTCCAAGTGAACCCCACAGGAGCCCTGACCACTTTGAGATGGTGGGTAAATCGGGGCAGGTGACCAAAATGACCCGAAATGGAAAAAATTTCAAAGAGACCCATGAATTTTGCCGAAAATTGGCAGGTGACCGAGTTGGCCAAAACTTAGCCCAGCATGAGAGTTTGGCACAGTGCACGGCGAGGTTGACATAAGAAGCCTGGGTCCAATATCATCCTTCACCTGCAAGGTTGTACCAATACCATCTGGGCTTTTTCCTACCCCCAACTTAATATACAAAATACGTTACCACGCTACCCTAGGGTAGCGATGGGAGAGCAGATTAGAAATCTGCTTTGTTCGAGGGTTGGAAAGTGAGAGCGAAAGAGAGAACCCCACGCCTTGAAGCTGGGGCGCGGTGACTTCTCCTGAGTCAGTTACCGATTGTCACCATTCTTAGTGACTACATCTATTTCCGACAGTTTACATACGAGTTAACACAAGAGTAAAATAACATAATATAGACAAGAATAACAATAAATAATTGACAATACCATAACTAGCTAAGCTAGAAAATTACATAAAATTTATACCAGTACATCATAAGTAGTAACCACTCGCGCATTCATTGAATCAATATACATGAAGTGCAGATAATGAAAAGAACACATAGTTCGAAATGACAATTACATTTGCTGAGGATAACACAAAAAAGCATGTATGCTTATTTCCATTGTGGTCCTCATAAGGAGAAAGATTTGGGAGAGTTAATAAAAGACAACCTGTCAGTACGAGTCAAATTCTCGTGAGCAGCACCAGCTGCCATGTGAACAATGCATCACACTAATCACATTATAAAATAGTACACAAACTTGACCTACTGCCCACATACTAAATCCTCAGCAGAAAGCACCCCAACAGAAAGCAAATACATGCAAAAAATATTACAAATAAACTCAAGGCAACAACTATTATTTTCAAAACATACATTGTACAAGTTAACTAGTAGCTACAGTACTTCTTTTCTTTCACTATAAGACTAATTTTTTCTTCCGGCATCTTTTTATTTACTAATGTTATGGACTCATTTGAAAGAATTGTATAGAGGGCCAACTTGTTCATTTAAAATTAATTACTCATAGATATTTAGCAGTGCTCGGCAACATTTCTGAAGTTTTTCACATGTAATGCTCAAACTTCACAAGGGAAGAAGTCCAAACATTCAAAGTACAAGTTAAAGGACATTCATACACTCACTTATAACCATACAATTTCATTACATTAAAATAATAATACTTATAAATCACTATCGAGAATTTGCTCTTTTCAACATTTTTAAGACATTTTAGTCTAACATTAAATCAATCCATTGCTCAATTCTCTCTTACAGGAGACTTATGATGCCCAAGAAATGGGCTACAGCAATCATTTAGCCCACAGACTACAAGTCATCTGGAGTGAGAGTGTAAGACTGTGTAATATAACTAGTGATATAATTGGAAATGTGCTGTTCTTGTATTCACTTAGTTGTGGGTTTTAAGTCCTGCACTTCTCTCTGATTCCCAGAGGTGACTGTTACTTGCCCCAAGAGTCCAAGCACACAAGGCAAAGGTGACAGCTTTGGCCGCAACTATATGCCTACTGGTATAGGCTCCTCACCACCTGTCTTCCATGTGGTGATTGCATCCTGAGCACTTAGTGTCCGTTGGCATAGAGTACCATTATAAGGTTTAGTATTTGTGCAAATTAACATATGCTTACTTAAATGCCCAGATAGAATGAAGATTCACATATAGAAGGCACACAATGGAAATAAGCATTGAGGACAACAATGGAAACATTGCATGTTGGGAAAAAGGATTGTGGTACTCCCCAAGGTAGGCGTAGCTCCTCTTGGGGATCGGTGCCACCTGCGTAGAGCTGGTGGCCAGGGGTGGTTGCTGCCGTTTGGCCCCCAACTCTTGGGGTTGGGGGGTGGTCCCACGACGTAGACGCTGCAGCTCCGGAAACATATTCATAATCATATCACTCACCGCTCCATTAACACACTGAAAGACAACACACTGCTGCATGCCAGACTCCCTGATATCCACCCTTCTGAATCCTCTCTCCCACGAAAGGACAGAGTCCACTTGGCCAGACTGCGGTGCGGTCACCACCCAACACTTCTGAGCTACCAGAAGAGGCTGGATGACCGCGTTGTGAACATCTGCCCAGGATGTAACACTTCACCCCATACCATACAACACATAATGGAAGACTGCATTATACACAATCATGCACGCAAACAACACAACATACGCTCTATAAAGGATTTGTGGGAAAACCCAGTTTCGGCTATGGCATTCCTTGGGGAGACGGGACTGCTCGGACAGACAGTCTAGGGAACGACAACAACAACAACAACAACAATGGAAATAAGATTACATGCTTTTGTGTTATCCTCGGCAATTGTACATACTTTTGTGTGTTATCCTCTGCAATTGTAATTGTTATTTCGAACTATGTGTTCTTTTCATTATCTGCATTTCATGTATATTGATTCAGTGCCAAAATAAAAGATTATTATTATTATATTATTATCACCTGAGTGGGTACTCACATGCCAATTCAAATCTCCAAATTGAAAAAATGAAGATACACAAGTACATGTGTGAGGCTTTTCACTAGTGTGACTTTTTCATATGACGATTCAGATCACCATCTTGAGAAAATGAAGTCGCATGAGATGCATTTATGAGACTTATAACCAATGTGATCTCTTGTATGCATCTTCATATTCTTATGGAAAACCAATGAAGATCATTTGTGCAAGTTCTCTTCAAAGTTGGGGGCCAAGTAATAACTGGAGACTCAAGAACATAATAAAAACTTACCATCCATGTGAATTCTTGTATGACAATTCAGTTCTTCAGATTGAAAAAATAAGATTCACATAAAGTACACTTATGAGACATATCATCAAAATGGTAGTGAAAGACAAGGAGAAGGCAACACAACCAGCAACCAAACTGGTCCTCAGTCTGGTAGATAAGCCATGAGGAATGACTAAAAGTACTGGGCCTACCAACTTTGAAAGAACGAAGAGAAAGAGATGACATACAGTGTTCAGGTCATTAAAGAAGATAGAAGAGATCTGATTAAAGATGAGAGGGCTTTAAGAGGTCATGGAAGTAAATTAATAAAAGATGTGAAGAGAGATGTATACATATGTGGAATAGCTTAGAAGGTGATATAGCCCAAGCTCAAACAGTACATGAATTCAAAGCTAAATATAGTTGGAAATCAAAGATATAGATTAAGTTGGAACTGTACATGAATTTGAGTCTAGGGATGTTAGAAAATTAGGGAATAGGAGATGGGACCCAATGAGCGTTGCTCCTTTCCTGTATACTACAATTAAATAAATATAAGACTCTCCCTCATGATTCCCCTCACCTCCACAGAGGCTGGGGTAGACTCCAAAGAACAAACATGGTCAGGTTACGGGAAGAGGAGTGTCCAGATAAATGGTTTGCAATCTTAATGAATATCAGCATCACTGGAATCACATGAAATACTATAGGACCAGGGGTACCCCCAGGAAAACACATTAGACTTAAAAGCATTCACTGTGTGCCTATAGTTCCGCATTATGTCCTCACAGTGTAGCCCTGCACCCCAACCCCCAGGGTTGGTAGGAAGAATGAGTGAAATATCACCAGAATTGCATGAATGAAATCAAAATACTGATTCCTCTCATTTTTGGGTAAGAAATAAATTACCCTACTCAAACCCAACCTAACATAATCTAAGTAAAAGATGAAAAACTCGCATGTATTTTCACTTTTTAATTTTTGTTTTTTAAAGATATTTTTCATATAAACTTTTTTTTTTGTTCAGAAGATATTGCCACATAAATAATAAGAGCACTATTTTATAACAAAATTAATATACTACACTTACTTCAACTACTCATCTTTCCACCATCATTAAGTGACCATATACAGTATAGTGAAAAAGGGGAGCATACACACATTATGCAACCAAAAAATACTTTGTCAGAAAAAGCATACCTTTATGGAAGATCTTCAGTCAACAAGAGGTTGTGTAATTGATGAGGTAAATTCAATTAGAATAGAAAAAATGACAGGGCATATGGTAGACCTCTGCAGAAAAAATATGGCATTTAGGACACCTTCTAGTATTAAAACAGTACAAACACATAATAATAACAATAATAATAATAATAATAATGATGATGATGATGACGACGATGACGATGATGATGATGACGATGATGATGATAACAATGATGATGATAACGATGATGATGATAACGATGATAGTGATAACGATGATAATTATAACGATGATAATGATAACGATGATAAAGATAACGATGATAAAGATAACGATGATAAAGATAACGATGATAAAGATAACGATGACAAAGACGATAACGATTATAAAGATAACGATGATAACGATAACGATAATGATCATGATAATTAATGATAATGATAATTAATGATAATTGATGATAATGATAATTGATGATAATGATAATTGATGATGATGATAATTGATGATGATAGTAATAATTAATAAAGTTTATTTGGCAATGAATCAATATACATGAAATGCAGATAATGAAAAGAACACATAGTTCGAAGTAACAATTACAAATGCAGAGGATAACACAAAAAAGCATGTAAGCTTATTTCCATTGTCCTATGTGCATCCACCACACAAAATACACAGAGCACCTCACCCCACAATAACAATTCCTAAACAACAACACAATATTTCCTCCCTGAGTGAATTATGGGCCTTCCTGGTGACCCAAGCCAGATACCTAGGAGCTGTGTGTCTCCTGCAAGAGACCTGGAGCAACAGATTGATTGATTGATGAATGTATTTGTTGTGGTCATGTCTACAGGAGTTCTGTTGTTAACAGTACTTATAAATTAGACTCTACTTTAGATTTTAAAATTGTTAGAAAACCCTAACAATATTTGGCATTTATTAAGTGACACTTCTCTCTTCAAATACACTTGATGTATTTATGTGTGTTGAAAATTATTTATTTTGTTGCTACCACAAATACCTAAAATCACATCATCTTTAATTTCATCATCTTTTCATTCATGACCCTTTCACCCCATCCAAGGATGAGATCAATGGATGGGATGAAAGGGTCTTTGAGCAAGATAGGAATGGCTGTTGAGCAAGGGAGGATGGAGGTAGGTATATGGGTGAGTGGAGGATGGTTGTGTATGAATGATTTTTTTTTATGCAACCTAAAGGGATTTCTCCCTGTTTTCTCTATTTTCTGCATGAGGGGACAGGGAGGGAGGGGAGGGGTTGTCATGTAAAAAAGTGGCTCTGCTAGGGATGTGCTGTAAAATTTCAGAAACACACAAGTGCAGATATTTAACCTAACCTATATTTAGAATAAAATGGCATCATTATTATATATAATGGGGAATATTATATTGAAAAGAAATTCCATAGAAAAAAATAATCTTTCAAAAAAATAAATAAATAAAAAAAGATACTAATGAAAAAAAAATTATTAGTGTGCTACTAGAATAGAACCAGTATCTTATAACAGTTTAATCAGTTATCAAGTTGATCTTATTACTTCACTACACATGTTTAGGCATGCATAAGCATATAAGCATGTCACTACCAGTATACTTCTCATTTGGAAAATCAACCACAAGGTTGCCAATCTGTGAAATCCTTGTATCAATAATGGGAATGTCTTTCAATACCTCTGTATTGTGATTCTCATCAGTACTCGTACTAGAAAGCTCAGTCAATTTAATATGGGGGCAAATTCAACTATTCACTGCCTCCTGCAGATCATCTACCATCTTAGGTTATTTAACTTGCACAGAGTACAGATCCATAACATTTGCTGAATGCTGTATTTTCATAAATCAACCTTCCTAATACATATTTCAAGTCCAAACTTGTAACCAAACCATTTATCAAATTCTCCACTAGTTAAATCTTAGAGCAAGTATCTTTCCTTCCTTCTGCCTTCTCCTTAGAACCTACCATTCCAATCTTCCCCATTCATTAGTAATTGTACTTTAAATTATTGCATCAAACACTATATTACTTAAAACCAATGTAGCTAAAATGCAATCTTGCTTGGTTACCCACCTTAGGGCCATCCTTTTGTTCATCTACTACTTGGACAAAATTTACATAAACTTTGTCTTGTTCTAAAAAAAATACTCAAACATGAAAATATTATAAAGATATCTCTATAACTAAATCTCCAACTCTTTTCCTAACTTTGTTGGTTGAGGTGACCTCTTCAGTACGGACCAAAATTTCACGGGCAGCATTACCTGTTAGACGTACGATGTGTCGTAATAATACTCGCATCATAAAATATAGTCACCGCTTATATCGATCGTTCTCTCTTTCACCCGTGAATATTGATAACCATAGAAAATGTGATGAAGACAGTTTAGAGCAGTGGTTCCCAAACTGGGGGAAATTTCCCCCTGGGGAGAAATTTGAAGCTACCAGGGGGAAATAATTACACTACCTACTAACTAAAAAAAATCTCTGATGGATTTTCTCATGTCTGAGAGAGAGAGAGAATGCCTGTTTATCAGTATATTTGTACATTTGAAAAATAAATTAGTAAAAAGTCACAGTGTATTTTAACTACTACACATGAAGGGGGAAATCTGGATAGTTGACCTGGGTGCAGGGGGAAATGATAGAAAAAAGTATGGGAACCACTGGTTTAGAGAGTATGTTATTACGCAGGGGCAACTACAATAAATATAATCAAGACGCCGATATGGCAGCCTCGCGTATCCACTTGCTCCTCATGCCGCCTACGTATGCGGCACCATATGGAAGGGGTTAAAGGGAAACATAATGTAATAGTCATTCAAGATTCCCCGGAATGGGGATGGATGGCGAAATAGTGGTACATCTTGTTTATCGTGTGTATTTGTTACATACAATCATCATGCCTTGTCTCTGGGGAATATTATCTGTCACCGTGGGTCATTGGAGATAATAATGTTCAAGGGTGTTCACGTTAGGACGGTTATACAGCTTGCATGGTGATCATTGTGTCACATCATCCGTCTGGGGGCCTTGTCACACAGGTCGATTCCCAAGTCTGAGCTGAGCACTGACAACATTGTGTCTCCGTACCATGGGTCCGCGTCGGCGATACTTGTGGCGGCTGGGTAGGAAGTGGTCGTGGTATTGTATGGAGACACTGGTAGCTTGTTCCGCATCCCTTCGGCGTGTTGTTATGGCGTAAGTGGTTACGTGTATTCTGTTTTTGGAATTATGTAGAGGTAAAATTAAAAAATAAATGAGAGATCTATTGCGTGGGAATCCTAACATTAAGCATGAGAATTTATATGTATTTTGTTGAGCTAAAAGGAGTGAATATTCATGGAAGTGTACATATTTCATGTATTTGTCAGTGCTACCAGGAAGTTGTTGGAAATATGAAAATTATGAAAATTCATGTAATTCATGTATTATTGATGTAAGATTCCTACCAATCTATATTTGTGTTGTAATTCTTTACAATTAAGAGGGCAATTAGCAATTAGAACGCCTAAGGCAATAATTGCAAACTAAATTTACAAGGCTCAATGTACCTCCTAATAGTATTGGAACGACTCTGAGAACGAGGCGTTGAGCAGACGACGCTATCCATGCGAGTGTGTAGAACCGGTTTGGCAAAACATTCCAACCATAGTTGGTAGGCCTAGCGGCCGGTGACTTGGCTAAGCTTAACCACAACGATAGAAGCGTGGTTAAATCGCAGTCCGTGCCATGGCCTCGTTAGAGATACTCCTAGTATGGCCTCATTAATTCCCTAATTTGCTGGGGAAGAGTCCACCACTTTCCACTTTCTATGTAGCATGGGTGGCAATGCCTTACCGATCCATGAGCGGGTTACCACATTGGAATTTTCCAGGTATTATATATTCACTCTCTTTAGTCTGCTCCATCTCTTGGGGGGAGCCATATATTGTAAATTCCTATAATAAGAATCAAAAGGAGAGTTCACTTGATAGAGCAAAAATAGATATCTCCTGGTATACTTTCTAAGCGTGCGTAGTTCGTGTCTTCTCTCGCACATGTGTTAGGCAGGTAGTAGGCCTAGCTATTAGACTGACCTAGATACACACAATCATAGAAACACTCAGACGCCCGTTCACCCATTCGCTGTCCATACCTACTACTAGGTGCGATCAAGTCCGTTTAATCACAAAGTAAGTGGACCTGTTTATGTTCTTGTTATTCTCTTGGTATGTTATTATGTAGTGAGTATGTTTGTGTTATTTAAATAATTAGTTTTATTGTTGTTTTTGCCAACCGTTTCATTTCGCCCATGACGTGTTCGGTTGTTACGCACTCGTAGACTTGGCGCGATGTGCTCTTCAAATGTGACAACTGGATCTAAACAGTTTTCTAGTTTGTGAATCTATCGGGACGTAACATCCGTAACAACCAATCTTCACTAAGATAATGACTAGGGTGTAACTATTAAAAGAATTAATTGATCCATTATTTAACCCTCATCCATTTTCTTCACCACTTGCAATGTTGATGGCATGATAAATCACAGCTACATGAACTTTACATATTCATAAATACTACCCTTAGCTTTCGTTAGCCTCTGCTCTTGCCAAGATCGTATGAAATATTATGAAAGATGAAATTGACATTTCGGTCCATGGTGTGGCCAGATGTAAAACAAAGAAATCAACAGTAAGATACTTGCATGATGAAAAATTAAGGTATTTTTTTAGTTTCGACCATGGGCGCAATATAGCAATAGAAAATTAATTATTAATTTTGTAAATTAAAATGTATCAACGTAATATGCAATTTTGTGGGCGGAAATGAAAATAAGAAATACCTTGCTACAAGCAAATATGCTAATAAACGAAGTCGGTAGCATAGGATCGGGACGCCATCTTGTCGTCTGTCAATTGACGGCCTTGGTACTTCCGACAGTACCTCGCCAGGCACATTTTCTTGAAGGAATGTTATGGAGCGGAGATACATGCATTCCTTCAAGCTGAAGAACTTTGTATACCCGGCAAGTTGAAAGAGTGGTTGAAAAGCCTGCCAACGTCTCTCACGACGATGACAACGAGGAAGAACCGAATGACATTTAATTTGCAGGTAATGATTTATTAAACACAGGTTAGGTTTTTAGTTTAGTTTAGTTTAGACGAATTTATCATTCTTTCATTTCTTCGACATCGGCATCTATCATAACAAACATGGCGTACCATCCGTCCGACACGACTTCGTTACTTACGAAATCTGATTTACTACCTTTTTTGTTTTTTATTTCCGCTCACAAAAATGCATATTACGCTGATACATTATAATTTACAAAATTAATAATTAATTTTCTATTGCTATATTGCGCCCATGGTCGAAACTAAAAATTTACCAAAATTAATGTATCATCAGCTGAACTGGACCATTAGTAATGTGCGCATTAATTTATGTCCCACTTAAAAACAAGAGACATTTTTTTATTTACTTGGTGCGCGTATGCATGTTTGTTTTGCGTACACACATTACGAACACCTACATTTTCTCGATGGCATATGTTGGACTCGTGATCGACAGCTATTACACTCTTTTGGATGAGAGTTCGTACATGGCCCGATCTACAGGTATGGATAATGTGTGTGTGCTCGTGTTATCCCGCCTTTGCATCTCGCAGTGTCTAGTTTTCTCTTAAATTCGTGTATGGTTTTTGCACACACTATTGTTTCGTCCAGTTTGTTCCAAGTGTCCAACACTCTGTGGAAAACTGTTCTTCAGATCTCTTCTGTAGCTAACTTTTTTTTAGTTTCTTTTCATCTCCTTTTGTTTCTCTTGTCCCAATTTAACAAGTCCTCTCTATCGAGTATTTCTGTGCCCCTTATAATTCTATAGATGGTCAGTAGGTCGCCCTTCTCTCTTCTTTGCTCCAAAGTCGTTAACTCCAATTTAGCCGGTCTTTCTTCATATGACAATTTTGAAAGTGTTGGAACCATTTTTGTGGTTCTCTCTGGATTCTTTTATCTTCTTTGTATTCGTTTTGGTACTGAATGACCATAATGTCGCCACATATTCCAGTCTAGGCCTTATTAGTGTGACTAATATTTCTTTAATAATTTCTTCGTCCACATAGGTAAATGCCACTTTTATTGATCTTAGCAAGTTATAGGATTCTCCGACAATTTTGTTTATCAGAGAACAAGTCTTTTGAGATAATTACTCCCAGATATTTTTCAGATCCCACTTTCTTTACCTCCTTAGTTCCAATTTTATATTGTCCTGATATTCTATTTTTACTTTTTCCTAACTCCTTTATGCTACACTTCTTAATATTGAAGTCCACTTCACATTCCTGACTCCATTTTCCAAACCTTGTTCAGGTCTCCTTGTAGTGATCCGCAATCCGTTTCGGTTTTTACTTTCCTCAACAATTTGGTATCATCTGCAAAGAAATTCATGTAACATTCCACATCATCATCCATGCCATTCGCATAAATAGCAAAAATTATTGAAGCCAATGCTGATCCTTGTGGAACTCCACTAATCACCTCCTTCCAACCTGAATATTTTTCTCTGAGTACTACTCTCATCTTTCTACCATTCAGGAAGTCCTCCATCCAATTTAATAGGTTGCCTTGTATCCCTCCTATGTTTTCCAATTTTTTAAATAATTTTTTGTGTGGTACTTTGTCAAAGGCTTTTTGTAAGTCTAGGAAAACACAACCAGCCCATCCATCCTTTCTTGTATTATATCTATTAGTCTTGAGTAAAAACATATTAAGTTTGTGGTACATGATCTTCCCAGTCTGAATCCAAATTGCCTAGGGTTTATTTTATTAGTTTCTTCAAAGTGTTTTACCCATCTATTCTTCACAATTTTTTTCACAAATTTTGGCTACAGTGATTGTTAGTGAGACCAGTCTGCAATTAGTTTGTTCTTCCTTGTTTCCTCCTTTATATATTGGTACAATGTTGGCATTTTTCCAGTCTTTTGGTATTTTTCCTTCCTTAAGTGAGCAGCTTATGTTACATATTTTGTCCGTTAGTTCTTCTTTGCATTCTTTTAGTATCCAGTTTGCAATTCCGTCCGGGCCGTGCGATTTCCCAACATCAAGGTTTGTTAATTGCTCCATTATTTTTGTTGTGTTATTGTTAATTCGCTCATGGGGGAGATCGCAATTTGCTTCTTTCGTCCCAATACTGTACCTTCTCTCTAGTGAAAACAGACTTGAAGTGATTAGTCATGACCTCGGCCACTTCTAGATTTTCTGTGTATTCTGTATTTCCTTGGCGTAGTTCCGCCATTTCCTGTTTATTTTTAAGTTTACCATTCGCATATCTATAAAATAGTTTGGGTTGCTCTTTGCATTTTTCTATGTCTTTTTCATGGTTCCTTTTTCATCTCTTCGCACTTTTACATATTTATTTCTATAGTTTATATATATTTGCCATTTTGCATTTTTTTTCTTTTCTCCATCTTTTCCATGCTCTCTCTTCTATATTTTGTCTCTGCATCTTCTATTGAACCAGCATTTAATATACACCCTCTCTTGTTTTTGTCTTGGTACGTACCTATTCACTCCTTCATCATAGATATCCGTCAAGATCTCCCATTTCTCTTCCATTTTGTCTTTTCCGTGTAAAATCTTTCTCAATTTGCATTTTGAAAGAATTTCATTAGTTTTCCAAAGTCCGTTTTGTTGTACCTCAATCTTCCTTTTCTGTACTTTTCATTTCTCTCCATATATATTTCCTCTTTTAATTCAGTTTCTATAAGTATATAGTCACTCTTTCCAACTGCTCTCTTCAAATTTATCCACAATTTCAGGTTCTGTTGTAAATATTAAATCCAGTCTCGACGGTTCTTCATTACTTCTGCATCTGGTGTTTTCAATGACCCATTGTGTCATTGTATATTTCATGGTCATGTCCAGTAATACATTACTGTCATTTCCTCCCAACAAATGTCTTTGCAGTTAAACACCCCCCTAATCACCAGGCTACCTCCGCCTCTTTAGTATTTCGTTTAATGAATGTCTTTTATCTTCTAACATTTTCGAATGCTCGTTCTCTTTCCAAACGCTCGTTTTTGGGGGCACATACATCACCACAAACCTTCTACATTTCATGACCCTGCCTTCGACTTTTATCATGATCATTTCTACATTGAAAATCCATGTGAACAAGTTGTATAGACACGGTAAAGGAAACGTGGACTAGAGGTGAAGCTTTTACGAGTAAAACCTTCACCTCTAGTCCATGTTTCCTTTACCGTGTCTATACATTTCTACATTGTTTTTACCCTCAGTAATCTTTGTCACATTCAACTTTTTCTTGGCCAAGGAAATGATTCCTCCTTCCTGTTTCTCGTTTTTGTTTTTAATCCAATAATTATATAGCCCGTATCCAACACTGTTGGGTGGTATTTGACACCTTAATTTCGTCTCCACAATTTCCATAGAGTCTGGTTTTTCATTTAACAGGTAATCATTTAGCTCATTCAGTCCTGAAATTAATCCGTCAATGTTACTATAGGCTAGTTTTAATTTTTTCTTTCTCCATCTTTTTTTTCTTCTGTTTTTATTTCGCCCATTCTGGTGTACCATTTTCTCAGCCTCATGTTGATTACCCTTCAATAAAATTCCTTCCGGTCTCCGGTTTTTTTTTTTTTTTTTTTTTTTTTTTTTTTAAAGCTTCATCTTTTAGTGTCTTTTCTTTTTCTAATTCCTCAACACTCATTTCACTTTTTATCCATATATCTTTGTAGTGTTCGCTTCTTGCCAACTTGCTTGCTTTTTCTAATGTTTTCTACTACCATTTGCGATCTTAGTTTTATCTTTAGGGGTCGATGTCTTTCCTTAGAATAATGTCCTATTCTATACACTTCATCTATATATTTCTCCGTTTTCTGATCATCATCTTTTATTCCTTTTGAAATTTATATTTCTGTTTCTTTTTCTGTTTCTTTTTTCTCGTGTATCTCGCCAGACTATGTATTTCCCTTAGTCCATATACCACAATACATTTTTTCCTATCCACTGCATCTCTGACCCAATTTGTCTTTTCTTTAATTACTTGAATGATTGTATCTTTTGTATTTTTCTGCATCTGTTGCTGGACTATTTCTTTAAAGGCAATTTCTTCATGTTCTCTGTTTTCCTTCCATTTCTTAATTTTTTGCATACTTTCCTCACCTAGTTTTCTTCAATTCTTCCAGTCATTTCTTGTATTTTGTTATTTACCTCTTTTTTAAGTTTTGGCTATTGGTAGTGTCATTAATTTTCATCGTTTCATTTTCACGCTTAACCTCTATTGTATGATTTTTCATTACCTTGAGTTCGGTTCTTAGTTCTGAGTTTCTTTTTAGATCGGATATCTCGTTAGCCTGGGCTAAACATTCCATTAATTCTACAATTTATTTCCTTAGTTCCATAAATTCGTTCTCCCACCATTTTTTGTCATTACTCGTTTCCATTTCCATGCCTAAGATTCAACTCAAATTCCTTCTTTGGTACTTACCAAAGCCTGAAAATGATTCTTCATTATACATACCAAGATCTAAGAATATAAGGTCTAACCACTTACGACCGAATTTCGAGGGAGTTGGCGCAGCGGGCCCGTGAACGTCACCTGGCTGTTCAAAGTTGGGTTCGCGGGCCCTATTGCTGTCAGTTGAAGCTGGCGCGTCGTCCGGGAATGTCGTTACCTTCGCTCGCACCGCTCCATGCAATTAGTTATATTCTGACAAATATATAAAATATATATATAAATATATATAAAATATTATAGTTCCTGTCTATATATATGAATATATATGATATATAATATATATATATAATATATAAAATATCATAGTTCCTGTCTTCCTTGGCGTTTCACAGTTTTCTTCAGTGTTTCACAAAGAGAAAACGGACTCAGCCTAATGACGTCAGAAGCTGCGCACAATAATTCAAACGGTCTGACCTGTATATTTAGACCTTGATACATACGATGTCGCCCTGGTGTTTCGATTGGTCTGTTTACATAGTACTTCAGCGTGTCGTCCCTAGATGTCTCTGCTATCGAATCAACTTTCCATTCAAAATAATCGTTATTTTCCTGCATTTTCTCTTGTTAAGTCAAACTAGCCCTGCAGAGAATTCATTATAGACAACCACAATTGCTCCCCTTCCCATTTAATACAAACCAGGCCTCCTTCTTTCGTTGAACAATTAAGAATTTTCGTCTTCTACGAAGCACAAATGAAGAGATGTTTACGGTTCCGAAGCTCACCAGTGTGTGTGTGTGTGTGTGTGTGTGTGTGTGTGTGTGTGTGTGTGTGTGTGTGTGTGTGTGTGTGTGTGTGTGTGTGTGTGTGTGTGTGTGTGTGTGTGTGTGTGTGGGTGGGTGTGTGTGCGTGTGTGTGTGTGTGTGTGTGTGTATTCACCTTGGTCTTTGGATCACGTGTTGGACTCGTGATCGACAGTTATTTCCCTCCCGGGCGAGAGCTCAGAGCTCGTATGACCGATTTATGGGTAATGCTATGACCTTACACACACACACACACACACACACACACACACACACACACACACAACTCCCCGCCCACGAGAGTCAGAGTAACGACCCGAAGCGCACCGATACAGAAATAATTTCGGCCCTGGGTAGGATTCGAACCAGGTACTGCCGCACCTCCGTACTGTCCAGTACTCTGTCAACCGCGCCACCGAGTCCTGTGTGTGTGTATGTGTGTGTGTGCGTGTGTGTGTGTGTGTGTGTGTGTGTGTGTGTGTGTGTGTGTGTGTGTGTGTGTGTGTGTGTGTGTGTGTGTGTGTGTGTGTGTGTGTGTGTGTGTGTGTGTGGCGTCCAACTTTCTCAACATTATTTCCTCTGCACTCGGGACTAGCACATACGTACAAAAAGAAAGTTACTTGCAGGAAAAGAGGTTAGCAAATCATCTCTTTCTCTTCTTTGTTCCAGGGTTGGTAGATTTAATTTATCCAATTTTTGTTCGTATGTCAAATTGCAAAGTGTTGGTGCCATCTTTGTCGTTGCTCTTTGAATTCTTTCTATTTTTTTTTAACTAGTGTCAATAGTGACGCTGCGTATTCCAATTTTGGTCTTATGAGTGTAACTAGTATTTTCTTTACCATTTCTTCATCCATGTAGTCAAAGGCTACTTTCAATGATCTTAAGTTGAAAGTTTCTCCGACTAATTTGTTGACGTATTTGTCTGGTGCCGTGTCATTTGAGATAGTTACTCCTAGGTCCCTTTCGAGTTTATTATTATTATTATTATTATTTTTTTTTTTTTTTTTGCTTCCTTTGTACCAATTTTATATTGACACGGTATTCTATTTTTGCTTTTTCCAAATTCCATTATACTACATTTCTTGATGTTGAAGTTCACTTCACTCTTCTGACTCCATTTCCAGACTATGTCCAGGTCTTCTTGAAAAGATTTACAGTCTTCCTCTGTACTTACTCTTTTTAATAGTTTCGCATCATCTGGAAAGAAGTTCATATAACATTCCACGCCTTCATCCATATGTGTGTGTGGGTGTGTGTAGAGGGTGTCTGAGTGTGTGTGTGTGTGTGTGTGTGTGTGTGTGGGTGGGTGGGTGTGTGGGTGTGAATCTCTCTATAACCCCACGCGTGCGTGTTTGTATGGCTTTTTTATGCTGTTCATTTTCATTCAGTTATTCATTTCTTTGGTACGAGGCAAGATTTTTTAGGTTGTAGGCATTACATTCGATACAAAAGCTGAACCGCGCATTGACATTGGAAAAGGACGAACGAAAGTGTTAACTTACTAAGTACAATGAATCACCCAATTTCTGCTTTCAGACTGCATCCATCCTTGTTGTAGGGATAAATCTTAAAATCGACATGCTTGCCAAGAGCAGCTGGCACCTCGGCTGTATGTACTCGGCTCGCCGCTTGCGACAACACTTCGGCGAGAAAAAGAGAACATTATGGACCAGACAAGACACGTTTGTGGTGACGCCACCCTTGAAGTGAGTAGATCCCGTCTTCATCAAACTTATTTGCTCTTGCTACCGTCAAGAGGAGGTGGGAGAAGGTGGAGGTGGGAGGAGAAGGTGGCAGGAGGGAGAGAAAGTGGGAGAAGGTGGAAGAGGGAGAGGAGATGAAAGTGGCTCGACAAAGAAACTGAAAAAAGTATTGCTAAAAAGAGACAGGCTTATAAGAAATATAAGTGCTCGGGTGCATCTAATGACTATGAAAGTTATGTATCAATACAGAGAGATTTAAAAAAGACAATAAGGAAAAGAAAACGACAGTACGAAATGAACATCGCTGATAAATCCAAAGAGAATCCCAAAGAATTTTATAGTTACATTAGAGATAAAAAGGTTGTTAGGAATCACATTGGTCCACTATTATCTGCTGACGGTCAACTTGAATATTCAAATGAAGGAATGTGTAATATCTTAAACAATTATTTTAGCTCGGTATTCGTAAACGAAACACCTCAAAGTGAATTCCAAACTGTAACCTGTGAAAAGTCTGGGGTAAACTTACTCACTACGGTAAATATAACAAAAGAAAAAATTAAAAGGTGTATAGACAAACTCAAAGTTAATAAAACACCAGGGCCTGACGGTTGACATCCAAGAATCTTAAAGGAAATGAAAAATGAGATTGTTGTTCCATTAGAAATTATTTTCAAGAAATCCATCATATCCGGAGATGTCCCAAGAGAATGGAAGCTAGCTAACGTTACTCCCATATTCAAAAAAGGTGACAAAAAGAAACCAAATAACTATAGGCCTATAAGTTTGACATCAATCGTAGGAAAAATAATGGAAACTATCATCAGAGATGCTATCGAACATCATTTAGAAAGTAACCGTTTGATAAATGATAGCCAGCATGGTTTCAGACGGAAACGTTCTTGCGTAACTAACTTACTCGAATTCTACAACACAGTTATCTCGAATTATGACAAAAGAAACAATATAGATTTAGTATATCTAGACTTTGCAAAAGCTTTTGATACCGTCCCACACGAAAGATTACTTACTAAATTAGCTTTGCATGGAATAAGTGGTAGCCTATTAGGTTGGACTAGTAATTGGTTGAAGGGTCGAAAACAGAGAGTTGTTTTAAATGGAAAAACTTCTGGATGGAAAAGTGTTGCAAGTGGAGTTCCTCAGGGTTCCGTTCTTGGGCCACTTCTATTCATAGTATATATAAATGATATAGACCATGGACTAAAATCTACTGTTTCCAAATTTGCTGATGATACAAAACTGTGCGGAGTGGCAAATGATCACTCAAACCAATTAGATATTCAAGAAGATTTAGATAAATTACAGCAATGGTCTGAAAAGTGGCTAATGAAATTTAACACAAGTAAATGCAAGGTAATGCACATAGGTAAAAATAACAGTAAGTACGATTACAAGTTATTTGGTAATTCGTTAACAAAAGTGGATAGTGAAAAAGATCTCGGCGTAATTATCAGTAACGACCTCAAATCATCCAAGCAGTGTATTTCAACCTCTGAGAAAGCAAATAAGATTCTGGGACTGATTGCGCGATCTTTTGATTTCAAAAGTCCATCACTCATTAACAAGCTATATAAATCGTTAGTTCGTCCACATTTGGAATATGCTGTTTCTGTATGGTCACCGAATCTCATTAAAGACATTGACAGACTGGAAAAAGTACAACGGCGAGCCACAAAACTGATTCCAAATATCAAAAATAAATCATACGAAAATCGACTAAAACACATGAATCTGTTTTCCCTAAAAAAGCGTAGACTCAGAGGTGACTTGATACAGGTCTTTAAGATTTTAAAGGGAATTGACAACATCAAAAGTGACCAAATTTTCACATTGAATGAGAATCAGACAAGAAACAATGGTCTCAAACTATCCGGAAATAGATTCAATTTAGAAGTAGGTAGAAACAACTTTGCCAACCGTGTAGTAAATGAATGGAATAAACTTCCTGCAGAGGTAGTGCAATGTAGTTCAGTTCGAAGCTTTAAGAATCAGTTAGATAAATACCTAAGTAAGATGCTGTAATGATTATAATTTATGTTATATTATTTGTTTTTGTTTTGTTATCATTTGTCTGTCTGATTTTCATTTATTATTAGTTATATGTCAATTTATTATTATTTACTATTTACCTGTTTGTTTATTATTTAACTATACCTATGCATTTATTTATGTATTTTATTTGTTATTTACATTATTATAGTTTTTATTTATTGTTTTATTATTAATATGATTTTTTTTTCGCATCCGACCTAGATATGGATCAAAAGGTCTCCTGTCGGCGTGCTCCGCCTTTGTAATCCTTTGTAATCCTTTGTAAAGAAGATATGTATGGCTGCCCAGTCAAACCTAACCTTACCCTACCTTATCTTACCCTACCCTTACCATATCTTTCCCTAACCCTACTTTATCTTACCCTACCCCTACTAGGTTTTACCCTACCCCTAAATTACCCTACCTTACCCTACCCTACCTACCCCTAAATTACCCTACCTTACCCTACCCTACCTACCCCTAAATTACCCTACCTTACCCTACCCTACCTAAATTACCTTACCCTAGTTTGCCTAACCCTACTCTACAAGTACGTACATATACATACGCGTCCAAGCATAAACCTGAGTTGACAATGTACGTGTTAACTAAAACTACTCTTTTTTTTTCTTTTTTTTCTTGCCTCCAGGTACGAAGAGAACAAAACCTCGGAGCCTCTTCGCAAGGTTGAAGGCAAAGAGGAACTCGAGGACGTCCTCGTCTCCCTCAAGGCCCACTTCCCTCTCTCGAGCAGAGTAAGATCTAGACCTGGGACATTTGGGATCACATGGAGAGACCTTAGCAATGGACCTTCGTTAAAACTGGAGGACTGTTACTCTCAAATAATTCTCCAGTCTTGGCGAACGCTCTCTACCAATAGAATTTTTGTTTTTGTTTTTTGCTTTTTGCCAGATTTCCAGGTTGATTTTGTTTTATTGGGTGAACTATAGAATATACTGATTGTTGAGACATTGTAACAGATTTAGAAAGGTCGCTACTTGTGGGGGAGGTCGAGGTGATGACAGTTTGTACCCTCCCGCCAGCGAGGTGGACCAAGGGCATAGTTCATCAAATTCCACACTACAAAGTCCTCTATAAGGGGCACCGCCTTCGTCTCCTGATGGGGAGAGTTCGCGACGTTTAACCCGAATCATTATCACGATCCAACTGAACATCGTACGGACTATGTATACAGTAAAACCCGTATGGTTGTAGAGAAACAACAGTAATCCAACAGTCTGAGTCTAGATATGTCGTCCTAATTCCCCAAACACTAAATTTCTCCCTAGTTTGGGGAATTATCCCTAGGCTACGACACCCAATGCTAAAAAATCGTATCCCCCAAACCTGATCCAATCCTTCTCTCACCCCTTTTGTCCCGAAAGGAATTTAGACTTTAATCCTAATTGCCTCCGGGGACTTATTGTGTGGCACCCTTTTACTAGGGAAAGGGTGTTACGAGTAAATATGTTTTCGGGACAGAGATTAGGGCTGTGGTTTTCAACATTTTTCACTCCATTCCCCACTATATGAATTGCCAATCGTGTAGTTCCTTTCATTTTTCTCACAAATTCCACCCAGCAAAAAAGTTAAAAAAAAAAAAAAAAAAATCAAATAAAATATTGATGAAGAGAAATCCTTTGTTGTATTACAAGGTTGACAATCACAACTACCTTGTATTTCTCCTGCCAGGACAGTGTGGTGGAAGTCGTTTTTCATCCAGATTCCTTACATCTTATCCGTTGGTGAAAGTATTAAAAGTCGCTTGTGCCTTTTCTCGCCTATATTTGGCACCTTACAATACAGGACGTAGATCCTACTAGACCTACGCTCACCTACTGACTGACGGTCCCCACGTTTACTCCTGGTTTTACACCAGTTAAAACGCTGACATAACATATCTGCTGGGGGGCTGACAGTCTGACAACCATTAACATTTAAATTTGATAACAGGTGAGGCTTGTCATTTGTCGATGCTATAGTATATTATTATTTCTGTTGCGTAGTTGTTTCTTGTGATTTGTGTCTGTATTTGTTTGGATACGGAGTATAACGTGTGTGTTGGGATAAATGTTGTCTAACCTCTTAATTATCTCGGGTTTTGATCACATGAAAGAAAATGAGCCTAGGGGCGTGCGGATGTATGTTTGTTCGTGTGTGTGTGTGTTTTGATGTCGATTTCCATGGAAGATTTTCAATGAATGTTACAACATTATATAAAAGTTATAACCTGTAACAGCAGGCCATGCCCCCCCCCCCAAAAAAAAAAAAAAAAAAAAAAATCTTGTCATGGTTCCCTTGGAGAAGCCTAAGGCCCCCAAGTTGAGAAGCACTGTGTTAGTGAACAGCAAGGCCCTGAATTCAATGATTTTTGGGTTCCTGATTTCAAGCTTTTGTTTCTTCACAGATCCATAATATATTATTGCTGAAACTTCGAGGGCTCGAATATCATGATATATATGTTCCCGAAGACGGCAAAGACAAACATCGATTTGTCCTGTATAAGATAAAGGTTAGTGAATGATAAATGGCATACCTCAGTATTACAAAGTATTTAGATTTTTTTTTCTGTAGTTCTGAGTACAAGTATGGTCGTCAGGCTTTATCACGCTGACCTATTTTTCCTTTGATTGTTGGAGTATATTTGCACTCCGCATCCCGAAGGGATTTCTCCCCGTCTTCACCTTTTCTGCATGAGGGGACGGAGAGGGGGAGGGGTCGCCGAATTTATGAAGCGGCCTTGCTGTGGATGCGCTGTGTCTTGCGACACTGCTTCTGACCCAGGGCAGTGGACAGGATGCAGGGATGACCCGTCATCCAGGAGGTGCCAAGATAAGAGGGAGGGAGGAGGGTGGATGGGAGTGGAATATATAGGAAATGGAATGGGTGGGAGTGGTTTCTATGCCTTTTTCTTTGTGGCTATCCTTTCGGGAAGGAGTCTCATGTGCTGGTGGGGAACAATTTTCCTCAAACATATCAAATGACATCTTATGTATATTTGTTGAGAAAGCAAAATTGTTTGCAACGGTGATTTTACGGGCGAAAAAGTTCTGAAGGTCAGCGGTACCGCCCATTAATTGGAGGTTGGAGTGAAAATAGCCCGATCTTCGCCATTCTTCTTCATCCATACGGAACTAGACTAAAGGGGGTTAAAAACAACAGGAAATCAAACGCAAAAGTGAACGCCACAGGCTTAGTCTATTAACAAATATTCCAGTTAAATGAATGGTGAAATTACCGTTTCCATAGTCTAATGCACAGATTAGGAGAAAGTAGACAAAGATATAGGAAGTCGTTAACACTGGCTTTCATCAATATTTGAATTTTATATCAGGATCTTAAATTGGTTAATTTGATTATACCACGTTTATGATTATTGCCACTTTTATTTTCATTTTTTCATTGTCCTCTTTTGCATTACCTTAACACTAAAATTGAATAATTGTATGCATATATGATGTAATATCTGACAGAAAGACCTGCAATTCTATCTTTAGATGTCCTGTTAAGGTATATTCCAATTATTTTTATTTATTTATTAATTTATTTATTTTATCTATTTATTTTTATTTTTTTTTTTTTTTTTTTTTTTTTTTTTTTTTTTTTTTTTTTTTTTTTATCTGGATTAAGGATCGCGAAGAGTTCGGTGTTTTCTGTACACCTGAGGACACCGACTTCCTCAAGAAGAAACTTAGCAGGACTTCAGTTATCGACTTCTCCAAACATGTATCATCGTGTTTCATTTTGTATTATCTAAAAGAAGCAGTCAAGGAAGTCCTAGAGGCACGATCCGGCAGAGAAGCACAAGAAGACATCACGGAGGATGTTTTCATAATCAACAATGATGAGATTTTACAATGGAAGGAAAGGTCAGTGTTCTAATAGGTATTTGTTTACTGTTCTGATTTCTTTGTAAAAATTATAATGAATAAATGAATAAATAAATGAATACATACATACATATATGGGTAAGTAATAAACCCATATATGAGGGTAATGAGTGAGGAAAATGGAGAAGAAATAAGGAAGGGTGAAATGAAGGCAGTTGTTAAGATGATGAAAGCAGGTAAGGCACCTGGTCTGGATGGATGCCATGCAGAATGTCTAAAAAAAAAGGAGGTACAGTGATGATGGACTGGCTGGTGAGGTTATTTAATGTTTGCTGGAGAGAGGGTAGAGTGCCGTAGGACTGGAGGAGTGCCTGTATAGTTCCACTTTACAAGGGAAAAGGGGACAAGTGTGAATGTAGTAGTTTCAGAGGGATTAGCTTGTTAAGTGTAGTTGGGAAGGCTTATGGGAGGATCTTGATTGAGAGGATTAGGAATGGAACAGAGGGAGTAATTGGTGAGGAACAGTGTGGATTTAGGACAGGTAGAGATTGTGTAGATCACATTTTTGTGGTAAGACAAATATGTGAGAAAGCTATAGGAAAGGGGAAGGATGTTTTTTGGGCTTTTATGGATCTGGAAAAGGCTTACGACAATGTAGACAGGAGGGCACTGCGGGAGGTCTTGCGGATATACGGGATAGGAGGAAAGCTTCTGGGAGCTGTCAAGAGTTTTTATGAGAGTAGTAGAGAATGTGTCAGGATTAGAAATGGAGAGAGTGAGTGGTTCGAGGTAAAGGTGGGACTTCGTCAGGGATGCGTTATGTCGCCCTGGCTCTTCAACTTGTACATGGATATGGTGACGCGAGAGGTAAATGCAAGAGTGGTGGGTCAGAGATTGGAGATGGTTAAAGAAAATGGAGAAAAGTGGGAGGTGAGCCAGCTGTTGTTTGCGGACGACACTGCGCTTGTGGCAGGATCGGAGGAGGGATTGAGGAAGTTGGTGACAGAGTTTGGGAGAGTGTGTGATAGAAGAAAGCTGAAGATAAATGTGGGTAAAAGTAAGGTGATGAGATGTACAAGGGGTGAAAGTGGCAGTAGACTGGAAGTGAGCATTAAGGGAGAGCGACTGGAGGAAGTGGATAGTTTTAGATACTTGGGTGCAAATATGGCAGGAAAAGGTGGACTGGAGGTGGAGGTAGAATGTAGATTGAGAGAAGCGAGTAAATGCCTTGGTGGATTAAAGAGTGTAATGAAGAATAGACATTTGGGAATGGATGCTAAGAGAAGACAATATGGAGTGATTGTGCCACTGTATGGCAGAAACATGGAACATAAGAGAGGAAGAGAGAAGGGGTTTGAATGTGTTTGAGATGAGGTGTCTGAGAAGTATGATGGGGGTTACTAGGCTAGATAGAGTGAGAAATGAGGAGGTGAGGAGGAGAACAGGGGTGGAAAGGGAGTTGGGAGATAGGATTGATGAAAGAGTATTAGGATGGTTTGGACACATGGAAAGAATGAGTGAAGAAAGACTAGTAAAAGAGATATGGAAGGCAGATGTGGAGGGAGTGAACATGAGGGGACGTCCTAGGATGAGGTGGATGGATGGGGTGAAGGGGGCTTTGGGGAAGATGGGAATGTCTGTTGAGGAAGGACGGGAGAGGACAGAAGACAGGGGTGAATGGAGAATGGTTGTATATGGATGATATGTGTGAGCAAAATTTGACGCAGCCCGAAGGGATTTCTCCCCGTCTTCTTTTATGCATGGGGGAACGGAGAAGGGGGTCGCCGGTTTAATCGAGCGGCCTTGCTGTGGATGTGCTGTGTCTTGCGAAACTGCTTCTGACCCAGGGCAGTGGACAAGGTGCAGGGATGACCCGTCATCCAGGAGGTGCTAAGATGGGAGGGAGGGTGGAGGGGAGTGGAGTGTATTTCAAGGATGGAATGGGTGGGAATGATTTTATGCCTTTTTCTTTTTTGTTGCCTCCCTTGTATGGGGGAAAGACCCTTGGTATATATATGTATGTATGTATAATAAACCCGGCATGTCACTTTACTCGTTTCGTTCAAGTATGAGAAGTAACTTCGCGTTCATATTTCGGTAAATCAAGATAATGGACCAAGGACAGATAACAGCAAGAAGTGGTTTTATATGACGGACGTTAGAGACAGTCGCCTCGCTGCCGCTTGCCTCCAATCGCTGGTGCAGCCCCGAGGGGATGGCGCTTGCGGTGGTACTCAGTGGAGTGACATTTCATGGGAGTGACATAACAAAGGGGTGTAGCATATACGTGTGTTTCTATGGACTACGTGACGTAGGGAGAGAGTGATGCGCAGTTTCGTCGTATACTTTAGTCTAGTGTCAGAGGCAGACGTTGCGTGGTCCCCATGGTGAGGGACCGACCGCGAAGGCCTAGTGACGTGTAACAATTTGAGTACAGAGAGCTAACTCACCGAGAACAACAATTTTAAACAAGTTTAAAATATTGTTGAAAGGAAAATGTCTAGCGTGCACACGCGCGCATGCACGTATGTGCTGTGAGGGAGAACTCCTACATCTTCAGATAACTCTCAAGGGACCCTCCATTGTCATCGGACCTGACCATGTGGGTTTGGTTCTCTGTAAAATTAAATTAGGACGGCAGTTAGCAGTCGACTTAAATCCTTCGGGAATTAGTTTAACTCCGAGGTTAGAGAATCTTGTAGTTTCGGTAGCTCAGTTGGTAGAGCGTCGGCTTTGTTTCTTCGCAAGCCTCGGTTCGAGTCCGGGGACGACTGTCGGTCGGAATTATTTGATTGATATCTCCGTCATTGGCGATTCTATTCAGATATATATTATAAAAAGTATTACATGCATAAGTGTCATGCAGTTAGTTTTTCAAGGACTTTAGTGACATCTTTACGGACCAGAATCATGTAACATTTCCACACACAAAAAATATATATAATAATAATAATAATAATAAATAAATTAATAAATAAATAAATACATAAATTAGATTAAATAAAATGCTGAGCACTTTGAACCACTATCAGGTTTGGTCAGGACAAGATATCGTCAGTTATTTATGTAGTTTGAAAGATGCCGTTAAACCAACGGCGATGTTTATCGAGCCTGATGCATTATTTACATGGCGATAGCGACATCATGGTCGTAATTTGCCAATATCCGTTTTCTTACTTCCCGACAGTGATTGGACATCCACAGTCGGAAGCGTCCGTCCACTGGACGTGGCAGGAATGACGAAGTCCCACCAAATATGGCCTCTCAGACACTCCATACCTCTTCAAGTCTTCCTTGACATCGCGAAGATTGCACCCACAGCAGGGTTCTACCTGCACGAAGATCCTTCACGCTTGAAGAACACGAATGAGATCGTACAGTCATCAAAAGGAGTAGAGATCGATGGCGTCGTCTTACCCGTGGCAGTGATCAGCGTCACTTGCTACGGGACCCTCGGAATGATGTACGTTGAGAAAGAATATCGAGGATTGGGTATCGGACCTTTCATGACCATGATGTGCGCCAAGCAGATGGTGATGCAAGGCTACGAGGCTATTGGGACCATTTATAAATGTAATACTCTTTGGCGGACCCTACTTTTCAGACAAGGTTTTGAATTTAGTCACGAAGTTGTTGGAATGAGTGTGCCACTGACTCCTCCAGGTCATAACTAGGACGACTCGAGAGCCGCAATCCGACTTTGATATACATTACTGTGAAGTAATTTGTATTGTTGCAACTGCTTGACACTCAATGATGCATTTGTTTCTTTGATGACGTGGAAGTGGCGACATGACTGGCGCCATGTGAATTATGTAGAGGTAAAATTAGAAAATAACGAGAGATTACTATTGCGTGGGAATTCTAACATTAAGCATGAGAATTTATATGTGATTTGTTGAACTAAAATGAGTGAATATTCATGGGAGTGTACATATTTCATGCATTTGTCCGTGTTAACTACCAGTAAGGTGTTGGAAATGTAGAAATTACGATAATCCATGTAAAGACATGTATTATTGATGTAAGATTGGTACCAATCTATATTTGTACTGTAATTTTTGTATAATTAAAAGGGCAATTAGCAATTAGAACGCCTAAGGCAATAACTGCAAACTAAATTTAGAAGTCTCTGTGTACCTTCGATTAGTACTGGATCGGTTCTGAGGGCGAGGCGTTGATCAGACGACGCTATCCATGCGAGTGTGTAGAATCGGTTTGGCAAGATAGTCCAACCATAGGTGAAGAATAGTTGGACCTGGCGGCCGGTGACTTGGCCTAAGCTTAACCACAAGGACAGAAGCGTGGTTGAGTCGCAGTCCGTGCCATGGCCTCGTTAGAGATACTCCTAGTATGGCCTCATTAATCCCCCAATTTGCTGGGGAAGAGTCCATCGCTTCCCATTTTCTATGTAGTGTCACAATTTTGGATTGTGACGCACAGACTATTATTTTTTCTCATTTTCTTTCGACTGCTTTCAAACCGAAGTTACCAAATACGTTCGCTCAAGGGATTCGCCGACACCGTAGACTTCACAATTTTTCGTCTACTTTCAGTCCTTTTCGGTTGTCAATCTCCTCTGCTCTATGGAATTGCCGGAACTCTTAAGGCCTCTAGCAACTACTTCTTGATATTTTTCCCTCTCCTTATCTTCATTAACTGTTGCGCCAATTTGGCAGTCAATTACAGAATTCCCTCTCACCCTTTTCGTTCAAGGTGTCTCTACATATGCCTACGAACGGAGACATGAATGTCTGATAAGATTGTACCTCTACCTCGCAGTTTTACCGCTTCTCCATGCAGTTGTAATTTGCTACTATGTGAATAGAATTGGTGTATTGCATCCAAGAGTTACCGTTTGAATGGGTCCCATAACTGTTTCACCTCCCCCCCCCCTGCGCGCTTGCCATTTATTGTTTAGGCTAGTTTTAATTAGGCTGGTTAGGATCATATCGTCCTCTCTCGTGATTAGTGACTACCTCAAAGGACTACTAGAAATGATTCAACGCCCACATAAACGTTGCACTGTGCTCCCTACAGAACTAGTGATTTGAAATTAGGAACACCGGCAGCAGTGTATGCCATACGGTGTATGGGCAAGGAGTTTACCCGAGGCCCCGCGAAGGGTGCTGGGCATCAGCTCAGTTCACTCGGAGTGAAGTGGGACACACGTGTCCTCGGAAGATCCAAATGTGCTTCATTCTCTAGTAGATTGGCCATCGCGAATTCCACTCATCAATACGAACTGTTTAATCACCGTCAGTCAAGCACGGTTGATTATAAGTGACTAGCGCCCGGAGAACTCGTGAATTAATATCAGTGCCATCGCGTCCAGTGCTACCTCGACCCGGAACGGTGTTTGGTCTGTCACGACGAGTTTCGCCTCTTGGGACCACTCACTGGGTTTAAGGGGTATGCCAAACCGCTTTCGGGACATCCTGACCAGAAAGGAACTACAGGCAGTGTGGGAAAACTGGAAAACTCCTTCGGAATCGAACCCGCGTCCCACCACGAGGTGCCACACAACGGGGACAACCATAGTTGCCCGCCGCCCTGTACCACACGTGCATCGCTCGACAGCCGACGCATCCTGTCTGAAAGAGGGACCCGCGCCTATTTGAAGACATCCCCGCAACCAGCAGAAGTCACCGAGAGATGGCAGCAAGTATCGACACATTGGTGAAGTATTAGTTAGGGCGTAGCGCGCAGGGCTAGCTAGGTAGAATGCATAAGTGAAAATTGACTATCTCTTAGGTGGAACTTTTAAAGATTTAAGTTGCATGTCAATAATGTTTGATTATAGAAATAATCTTGATCATTAAAACTCATTGTAGTATGATCTGTTTGATTAGCCTAGGACTGTGTTCTACTGAATGAGTTCTCCCACCCCCTCTTTTGAGATATAGACACACCCGCATTGAAGGGTGCGTGTGTGGTCCCGGTCGGTGACTCAAATCTCTTGGACCTTGGCTCCCCACTGCCGCTATCTCCCTTCGCCAATTCCCCAAGGTGGGAGTAGTTCCCACGCCCCCACAACCACCACCTCCTCCTTTCACTGTCCAGGGATTTTGTGACATGTAGTATGGGTGGCAATGACTTACCGATCCATGAGCGGGTTACCAGATTGGAATTTTCCAAGTATTATAGATTCACTCCCTATAGTCTGCTCCATGTCTTGTGGGGAGCCATAAATTGTAAATTCCTATTATAAGAATCAAAAGGAGAGTTTACCTGATACAGCAAAAATAAATATCTCCTGGTATACTTTCTAAGCGTGCGTAGCTCATGTCCTCTCTCCTCCGCGCATGCGTGAGGCAGTAGCCTTGTTAGTAGCAAAGATTATATAGGAAAGATGGGAAAGCTTCTATTTTTTACTAATAAGAAAACGTCATCCATCCAGCGTGAATGCGCGCCATCTATCGACAGAGCCGCAAACTATAAATCGGAAGTGGCGTAGCGCGGGTTTCAAATTATACTTAACTTGTACTATATATAGTGTTTATGGAAATTTTAAAACTGATCCTTTCGCTAAAATAATCAACATCTCGAAAAAGTTTTATTTTCTCTTTATAAAATAATGAGTAGTAATTCTATGACTTTGTCACTTTTGCATGCAAACAAGACTATTTAATATATGCTTTACACACATGATCATCTTTATAAAATCAAAAGTTGGTAAAATACCTCTGCACAATGCATCATTCATTACTAAATATTTGAAATTTAGTAAACAGTTAAAATTTAAAAGGTTATTTTAGTTATATTTATTTTATTATTTCTGTAATATCATGTTTTTCTTATTTGTGCTTATGTTTGAACTTTGTATACTTATTCAAGTGTCTGTACACAAATTATACAAACAAGGATAGTAAAAGTTTGGTATACATGAGATTCTTTTATTTTCAACAAAGCAATACTGTCTTGTAAAGAACATATACCAAGCAAACTAAAGGAAATAACATTATTCAACTTCAAGAATGAACCATACATCAGACAACCAAAACATGCAATCAGATATTAAATACCAAACAAAACATTGGAAAATCGGTAATCAAAAACAATAATATGAAACAATAATAAACAAAGAAGCAAACATGACATGCACATTAAGCAAAAATAAAGCAAAAATGTTAACAGAACAAAGGAAAATCCCAAAAGC
>NC_134795.1:64913537-64923537 GCF_046742065.1 Oratosquilla oratoria | reverse complement strand
CAAAATTATATTTTCTATACATTACATGGATTTGCCTATTGCTTGGTGCATTCAAATGAAAGTATATATCAGTATACGTCCATTGAAGTCGGTAGAAAATGACAAATTTCTTGGCTTGATACAATTATAGGCTGTTTTACGAATATCACCTGTAATTATAAATAGAGGCTCAAACAATGTTATGTGCCGTTTGCAATCATGAAATGAATTGACTTAAATTTCAGACACAATAATGTACAACGATACACTTCTGTAAGCTTATAAAACTTGCCCAAAAAAGTATTTATTTTCCGGCAAGAATTACAAAATCTGGCGGTGTCTAGTATCAAATAGCTCACTGCGGAAGGTCCCATTGGTTCATTGCGTTGGGGATCTTCGCCACAGACCAGTGCGGACCCAAAGGAAGTGCCTCCATCAGGACTTGCAGAAAGAAAGGGAACACAAACTGAACCCAAATCCTCCAGTTCGGTAAGTTCTTTGGATCAATCCAACTCTCTCAACATTATTTCCTTTAAACTCGGAACTAGCACATACGTACAAACAGAAAGTTACTTGGAATTGTATATCTAGTTTTTTTTCCACCCACTTCAACCCTCTGATTGCGTCTCCCCTTGACCCGTAATAACCTTATATGGAGAAGAGAACGACATCGGTACCTGTGTCCGTGTATGCGCACGAGTGTTCATGCGTGTATTCACTTGGTCTTTGGATCACGTGTTGGACTCGTGATCGACAGCTATTTCCCTCCTGGAAGAGAGCTCAGAGCTCGTAGGTCCGATCTATGGGTAATGCTATGACCTTGCACACACACACACACACACCCAACTCCCCGCCCACGAGAGTTGGAGTAACACCCCTCAGCGCTGCGATACTGATATTATTTCAGCCCCGGGCGAGAGTCGAACCCGGACCTCCGTAGTGGCAGGCCAGAGCTCTAACCACAGCGCCATGAGAGGTGTGTGTGTGTGTGTGTGTGTGTTTACCTAGTTGTATTTTACGGGAAGGGGGGCTATGCTCGTGGTGTCCCGTCTTTATATCTCATTTTATCTAAACTATTTTAAAATTCATGTGTGTGTGTGTGTGTGTGTGCGTGTGTGTGTGTGTGTGTGTGTGTGTGTGTGTGTGTGTGTGTGTGTGTGTGTGTGTGTGTATTTACCTCGTTTTATTTACCTAGTTGTATTTTACGGGAAGGGGAGCTATGCTTGTGGTGTCCCGTCTTCATATCCCATTTTATCTAAACTATTTTTAAATTCATGTATTGTTTTTGCACACACCACTTTCTCATATAACTTGTTCCAAATGTCTATAACTCTGTGAGGAAAGCTGTTTTTTCACATCTCTTCTATAGCTGTCTTTCTTGATTTTCTTTCCGTGTCCTCTTGTACTTCTATCATCCCATTTTATTAGATCCTCTCTATCAATAATTTCTATGCCTTTCATGATTCTGTAAATAGTTATCAAATCTCCTCTCTTCTTTGCTCTAGTGTCTGTAGCTCAAGTTTTGCTAGTCTCTCTTCATATGATAGTTTTGAGAGTGTTGGTGCCAATTTTGTAATTGCTCTTTGTATTCTTTCAAGTTTTGTTATACATTTTTTTTTGTATTTGGTGACCACATCGTTGCTGCATATTCCAATCTTGGTCTTATCAATGTGATTAGGATTTTCTTCACCATTTCTTCATCCAGGTATGTAAATGCCACTTTGATTGTTCTTATTAAATTATAAGTTTCTCCAAAAATCTTATTTATATGTTTCTCAGGTGACATATTATTCATAATAATGACACCCAGGTCCTTCTCATTTTCAACTTTTTTTTATTCCTTCTCCCAATTTATATGATCCTATTATTATTCCTTTTTTTCCAAATTCCATTATACTACACTTTTTAGTATTGAACTCCATCTCCCACTTCCTACTCCATTCCCATACTTTATTGAGATCACTCTGTAGTGACTCACAATCTTCTTCCGTGTTTACTTTTTTCAATAGTTTTGCATCATCTGCAAAGAAGCTCTTATAACTTTCAATTTCTTCATAGCATTAATATATATAGCAAACATTATTGGGGCCAGAACTGTTCCTTGTGGAACACCGCTTATTACTTGATCCCAATTTGAGTGTTTATCTCTTATCACTACTCTCATTTTTCTTTCTTGCAAAAAGTCTTCCATCCATTTAAGCAGTTTGCTCTGTATTCCTCCTTCAGTTTCTAATTTCTTAAGCAACTTCTTGTGTGGTACTTTGTCAAAAGCTTTTTTAGGTCAAGAAATGCACAATCAGCCAATCCATCTCTTTCTTGTATTATATCCATTAGCCTTGAATAGAAACATATCAAATTGGTGACGCATGATCGTCCTTGTCTGAATCCAAATTGCCTTGGATTTAGCACATTGTTTTTTCTAAATACTTTACCCATCTACTTTTGACAATTCTTTCACAATTTTTTGCTATTGTACTTGTTAGAGAGACTGGTCTATAGTTGGTAGGGTCTTCTTTATTTCCCCCTTTATATATATAGGTACTATATATGTTTTTTTTTAATCTTCTGGAACTTTTCCTTCTTTCAAGGAACTGTTTATTATGCTATGTATTTTGTCGGCCAGTTCATTCCTGCATTCTTTCAAAATCCAGTTTGCTATTTCATCTGGTCCATGCGATTTTCTGACATCAAGATTACTCAAGTGTTTCATTATTTCATTCTTTGTTACTTCTGTTTATTTCATAGGGGGGACTTTCTCATTCCATTCGATCTCTCCAGGTTGTATGTTCTCCCTTGTAAACACTGATTTAAAATGCTTGTTCATAATTTCTGGCATTTCTATTTCCTCTGTGTATTCAACTCCTTGTCTTAATTTCTCTAAATCTTGTTTGTTTTTCAGTTTGTTGTTTACAAATCTGTAAAATAGTTTTGGTTGATCTTTACATTTTTCTAAGACATCTTTTTCATATTTTCTCTTTTCCTCTCTACACACTTTTACATATTCATTTCTATAACAGGTATATATTTTCCATTTTTCAGGTTTTTTATCTTTCTTCAATTTGGTCCAAGCTTTACCTCTTTTGTCTTTTAACTCCCTACAACTTTTGTTGTACCAGCACTTCACATATTCTTTTTCTTGTTTTTGTCTTGGGACATACTTTTCCACTCCTTCTTTATAAATTTTTGTCAAAATATTCCATTTCTCTTCCACTGTTGTTTCTTCTTTGAATATCCTTTCCCAGTTTTCTTTTTAAAAGAATTCTCTTATTTTATAAAAATTTGTTTTTTCATACATCATTCTTCCTTTTCTATATTGTTCATTTCTTTCCATGTATTTTTCCTCATTTAGTTCCAGTTCAATCAATATGTGGTCACTTTTACTTATTGGTGTCTTATGTTCAATCTTTTCCACTGTTTTAGGTTCAGATGTGATTATTAGGTCTAGTCTCAATGGTTCCTCATTTCTATACCTAGTGTTTTCTTGTATCCATTGTGTTATTGTATGGTCAATAATCATCTCGAGTAGAACATTTCCCCATGAGTCGTCTCCACCCTTTACTGTCATCTCTTCCCAGCAGACTTCTTTGCAATTAAAGTCGCCCATTATAACTATTCTTCCTCCATCTTCCATTATCTTATTTAATGTTATCCTTGTGTCTTCTAACATACTTTTATGTTCACTCTCTTCCCACGAGGCTGTTTTTGGAGGCACATAATTTATCACAAACTTTCTGCTCTTCTTATCTCTGTCTTCCACTTCGATCATAATCATCTCTACTGTATTCTTTCCATATGTGACACACCTCACGTTTATATCCTTAGTCAGGAACATAACTCCACCCCCTTGTTTTGTCTCTCTGTTTCTAATCCAATAATTATATGCATCATGTCCTACACTGTTGGGTGGTAGTGGACCTTTTAATTTTGTTTCTACAATTTCCATTATGTCCGGTTCTTTTTCCTTCAGATAATTAATCATTCAGTTCATTTAGTCCTGTTATTAACCCATCTATATTTGTGTAAGACACTCTTAATTTTCTGCTACTTCTATTGTATGTTCTGTTTCCTTTTTGCTTTTCTCTGGTATGGCCCATCTCCTCACTTTCATATTCACTACTCTCCAATAGAATTCCTCTTTTTCTGACTGTTCTGTTCTCGTTTTTTTCCTTAGCTTCTTGTCTTTTCATTTTTTCTTCCTCTCTTTCCTCTTTATTCATTTCTCTTTTTATCTATACCTTTTTATATTGTTCACTTGCTGCTAGTTTCCCTGTTTTTGCTAAGATATTCTCTGCTATCGTTTGTGACCTGAATTTGACCTTTAATTGGACTGGTCTTATCTGTACTATATTTTCCGAGTCTATATATCTCTTCAATTTGTTTCATGATTTCAGGTTCATCTTCCTGAACTAATTCTAGTAAACTGATTACTTTTTCTATTTCTTCTTTGATTCTTGTGGTTCTATTTAGATTATACTTCTCTTCCATTCCTAATATGATTATACATTTCTTTTTATCTGCTAAATCTCTTACTATATTTTCCTTCTGCCTCATCACTTTAATAATTGAGTCTTCAGTTTGTTCTTTTATTTGCTGTTTTATTACGTCATTAAATACAACTTTACTGTTCTCTTGGATATTTTTCCAACCCTGTGCTTCTTTTGCTATGGCCTCTTTATTGTCTTTATTATTCCTCTTTAATTCCTCATTCTCATCTTTTAGTTCTTTTAACTGTCTTTTTAATTCTTCTATTTCTTTAGTTAGGTTTTTGTTCACCTTCTCTAGTTCTTCTAATTTCTCAACTCCCTGCGCAATCTTTGTTATTTTGCCGAACCTTCTCTCCCATTGTTCGGTAATTTTCTCAAGTTTTTCCTCTAGTCTTGCTAATCGGGAGAGGTTGGTATCCTCCCCCCCCTCATTAAATCCCTGGAAATTGTTATCTTCACCTTCCACTGTACTGCTCTTATCTATATTTCTAATCTTTACATTTTTGTTAATCCCTTCTCCAAAATCTTCGGTCCTTATCTTGTTTACAAGACGCCTGGCCTCCTGGCGCAAGTCCTCCCCTTCCTCATTTCCTTCCATTTCCCTCAGTAATCCCTCCCCTTCTCCTTTTTTCTTACCTTCCCACTACACCACGAGCTTTTCCCTTCCCTGTAAATACAATAAGGTACTTCCTTGACGTTGAGATCCTCGTAAATTTCACTTTTTCTTCGGAACTCCAATCTTCGCCGTCCATCCGACGAATGTGTGTGTGTGTGTGTGTGTGTGTGTGTGTGTGTGTGTGAGTGTGTGTGTGTGCGTGTGCGTGTGCGTGTGTGTGTGTGTGTGTGTGGTGTGTGTGCGTGCGTGTGTGGTGTGTGTGTGTCTGTGTCTGCCTGCACAAATACGTGTGTGTGTATGTGTAGGGTGTGTCTGTGTCTGCACGAATACGTGTATGTGTAGGGTGTATGTGTGTGTCTGTGTCTGCACGTGTGCGTGTATGTGTGTGTATATGCATGCGTGTGCATATAAAGTGCAGGGTTCTATTTAATTTCAAAACAGTTTTCTGTTACCGTACTCCAAAGGTAGGACAAATAGTATAAGGTAAGCAGAGTAAGCTTCGCGTATTTAGTTTATTAGAGACCGCTTTGATTTGTTGTTGTTGTTGATTTGTATTTTCTCTTTGCCGTTTTTATTGCTAAAGGGGGAGCGAAATGGCTTGTGAAGGTTGCGTGAATCTAGAGGTCCGTCTCAGGATGTGTGAGGAGGAAATTCGGCTTCTCAGGAGTGCTCTCCGTGAGAAGAGTGAACCCTCCCCACAACCCAAAGAGCGTTCCACTTCTTCACCTACTGTCACTGCCATGAGCGAGTGGCGCTCCGTGGGGTCCCGTTTGTCGAGCCCGTGTTCGGTAGACGTGTGCCCTGTGGAGCAACCGCTGGCTCTAGTCAATCGTTTTGCTCTAATGGAGGATGAAGTGGCTGAAAACCAGGAGTTCTTGGTGGTGGGGGACTCCATGGTTCGAGGCTATGACGACATCCTGCAGCGAAAGACTAAGCGACGTTGCAAGCTTGTATGTCAACCGGGCCGTGGGATCGTTGATTGTACCCGGTCCATCAGGGAGCAAGGACGGAAGAACACGGTTACGATTGTTCATACGGGAAGTAACGATGTAGGTAGGGTGAGATCAGAGGAGCTTATTCGGAATTACAAGGTCCTCCTTCAGGAGATGAAGGAACGTGGGAGCCGTCACGTAGTCTGTGGGAGCCTCCCGAGGATCTACGCAGGTTCGTGTTGGAACAGTAGAGCCATAGGGATCAATGATAGGATATCGCAGTTGTGCACACAATTGGGATACCACTTTCTTGATCCTTGGTATCTCTTTTCTAGGCGCCATGACCTTTACGCTTCTGATGGGATCCACCTTACCCGCAGAGGCAAAGATGTTCTTACAAACCTCATTGTGGGAGTTTGTAATGAACTAGCTCCTTTTTAGGGTAGAAGGCCAAAGGGAAGGGGAAATAGAATGTACTTGGGAAAACAGTGTAGAGTATAGCATTAATGTAGAACAATGTACCAGTATAGGACAAAATATAATTTTAGGATTTAATGTCGCTAGAGGACGAAATGTCACATTAGGATATAATGTCATAGGACAAAATGTCGCAATGGGATGTAATGACAGTGAAGGACAAAAGATCACGATGGGAAGTAATGATAGTGGAGAACAAAATATCACGATAGGATGTAATGATAATGGAGGAGAAAATATCACGGTAGGATATAATGTCATTGAAGGCCAAAATGTAATTTTAGGAAGGGATACCGGACAGAATGTCAATGAAGGCCAAAATATCAGGATAGGATGTAATGTCGCTAGAGGACGATATGACACATTAGGATGTAATGTCATAGGACAAAATGTCACAATGGGATGTAATGACAGTGGAGGACAAAAGATCACGATGGAAAATAATGAAAGTGGATAACAAAATATCACGATAGGATGTAATGATAAAGGAGGAGAAAATATCACGGTAGGATATAATGTCAGTGAAGGACAAAATATAATTTTAGGAAGAGATACCGGACAGAATGTCAATGAAGGCCAAAATATCAAGATAGGATGTAATGACAGTGGAAGACAAAAGATCACGATGGGATGTAATTATAGTGGAGGAAAAAATATCACGGTAGGATATAATATCACTGGAGGACAAAATATAATTTTAGAAAGGGATGCCGGACATAATGTCACTGAACGACGGGAGGCCGGCGTGAATCACGGTGACGTAGGGGGACAAAATGTACAAAATAGATCGGATGACCGTAATCGACCAGATGTCCGTGATGGGGGAAATGTTAATTTTGATAGGAGAAATGTTAATGGGGCATTGAATGTCAATGAAGGACCAAATAATAATAATAATATAGAGCAAGGCATAAATAAAAAACAAAATGATAATATAAGACATGATATTGAAACTCAAAATGTGTCAAAAAGAAATAATCACGAGTTTCTTAAAACTATGTACTTTAATGCTCGTAGTATTAGGAACAAATTTCAAGAAATACAGGCGTATGCCAAAAGCGAAAATCTCGATATGATAGGAATAACTGAGACATGGTTAAATGGTACAGAGTTCGAAGCTGAATTTAATATTGCGGGATTTAAACACTTTCATCAGGATAGAAACCACAAGAAAGGTGGGGGTGTTCTACTGTACGTTAAAAACAATGTTCATGCTTGTGTTTTAGAGAAAGTGAAACAGGATGCATATGACAGTTTGTGGGTAGAGTTAACCCAAACAAATGGACAAAAAATGAATATAGGTGTAATATATAGGCCAAAGACATTATCATTAGCAGACGACAAACTGTTATTTCAAGAACTGTCTAGTTTCTGCAACCGGGATTTATTGATAATGGGTGATTTCAATTTTACTGACATTGATTGGATGACCCTTGAACATGGCCATATAGGTAGTCGCTTGATTGATTTTCTTGGTGACAATTACTTAATTCAGCATGTAAAAGAGCCCACAAGATATGGAAACTTACTCGATTTATTGATCACTAGCCGCGAAAGCATGGTAACTGATGTAGAAGTCGGTGAATCTGTTGCAAATAGCGATCACAACTTAGTCAGATTCAAACTCCTAAACAATTTTAGAATAGATAATTGTGCTTCTAAAATACCCGATTTCAGTAAAGCTCAGTTCATAGAACTACGTCAGGAGCTTCAGCTTACAGATTGGGAGGCAAAATTAAACGAAAGACCTGTAGATCAGATGTGGGAAATATTTCAAAATACGCTCACTAAGATGATTCAAACTTACATTCCTTTTAAGGACAGACGTCCACCAAATCAGGCTCGCCCAAAGTGGCTCGACAAAGAAACTGAAAAAAGTATTGCTAAAAAGAGACAGGCTTATAAGAAATATAAGTGCTCGGGTGCATCTAATGACTATGAAAGTTATGTATCAATACAGAGAGATTTAAAAAAGACAATAAGAAAAAGAAAACGACAATACGAAATGAACATCGCTGATAAATCCAAAGAGAATCCCAAAGAATTCTATAGTTACATTAGAGATAAAAAGGTTGTTAGGAATCACATTGGTCCACTATTATCTGCTGACGGTCAACTTGAATATTCAAATGAAGGAATATGTAATATCTTAAACAATTATTTTAGCTCGGTATTCGTAAACGAAACACCTCAAAGTGAATTCCAAACTGAAACCTGTGAAAAGTCTGGGGTAAACTTACTCACTACGGTAAATATAACAAAAGAAAAAATTAAAAGGTGTATAGACAAACTCAAAGTTAATAAAACACCAGGGCCGCCTGACGGTTGGCATCCAAGAATCTTAAAGGAAATGAAAAATGAGATTGTTCTTCCATTAGAAATTATTTTCAAGAAATCCATCATATCCGGAGATGTCCCAAGAGAATGGAAGCTAGCTAACGTTACTCCCATATTAAAAAAAGGTGACAAAAAGAAACCAAATAACTATAGGCCTATAAGTTTGACTTCGATCGTAGGAAAAATAATGGAAACTATCATCAGAGATGCTATCGAATATCATTTAGAAAGTAACCGTTTGATAAATGATAGCCAGCATGGTTTCAGACGGAAACGTTCTTGCGTGACTAACTTACTCGAATTCTACAACACAGTTATCTCGAATTATGACAAAAGAAACAATATAGATTTAATATATCTAGACTTTGCAAAAGCTTTTGATACCGTCCCACACGAAAGACTACTTACTAAATTAGCTTTGCATGGAATAAGTGGTAGCCTATTAGGTTGGACTAGTAATTGGTTGAAAGGTCGAAAACAGAGAGTGGTTTTAAATGGAAAAACTTCTGGATGGAAAAGTGTTGCAAGTGGAGTTCCTCAGGGTTCCGTTCTTGGGCCACTTCTATTCATAGTATATATAAATGATATAGACCATGGACTAAAATCTACTGTTTCCAAATTTGCTGATGATACAAAACTGTGCGGAGTGGCAAATGATCACTCAAACCAATTAGATATTCAAGAAGATTTAGATCAATTACAGCAATGGTCTGAAAAGTGGCTAATGAAATTTAACACAAGTAAATGAAAGGTAATGCACATAGGTAAAAATAACAGTAAGTACGATTACAAGTTATTTGGAAATTCGTTAACAAAAGTGGATAGTGAAAAAGATCTCGGCGTAATTATCAGTAACGACCTCAAATCATCCAAGCAGTGTATTTCAGCCTCTGAGAAAGCAAATAAGATTCTGGGATTGATTGCGCGATCTTTTGATTTCAAAAGTCCATCACTCATTAACAAGCTATATAAATCGTTAGTTCGTCCACAATTGGAATATGCTGTTTCCGTATGGTCACCGAATCTCATTAAAGACATTGACAGACTGGAAAAAGTACAACGGCGAGCCACAAAACTGATTCCAACTATCAAAAATAAATCATACGAAAATCGACTAAAACACATGAATCTGTTTTCCCTAAAAAAGCGTAGACTCAGAGGTGACTTGATACAGG
>NC_134795.1:64811037-64911037 GCF_046742065.1 Oratosquilla oratoria | reverse complement strand
TACAAGGCACTAGGAAACTAATATACAGCATTGCTAGAAACTATAGGAAAAGAGAGGAACCTACAGCAAGAACCATAAAAGACAAAGAAGGTGTTCTACTCACCGAACAGGAAGAAATAGACGAAAGATGGCGAGAATACTTCTCTGAACTACTAGGGACAACTGAGGAACCGCAAATTCAGGAATTAGGGGAAGAAGAAGAAGGGATAACAACTGAAGAAGCTATAAATGAAAGTAGTATCAGCCGTGAAGAAATAAAACTGGCACTGAAAGAGATGAAAAAAAGGAAAAAGCCAAGGCGTCGACGAATTACCCGCAGAGCTGCTATCTGCAGGTGATGATATGATTGACTGGATTCACAGACTATTCCCTCAAGTCTGGAAGGAAGGGAAAGTACCTGAGGAATGGGGGAAGGCAATAATCTGTCCCATATATAAAAAGGATGACAGAAGTGAATGTAAGAACTATCGCGGAATCTCCTTGCTCTCTCACACTGGAAAAGTATATGAGAGGATATTGGAAAGGAGACTAAGAAACTCAATTGAGGATGTATTGGAAGAGTGTCAGTGCGGCTTCAGATCAAACAGAGGCGTGATAGATCTAATTTTAACAATAACAATTATAATGGGCAAGAGTTGGGAATGGGTAAAGGACTTGTACATAGTTTTTATTAATCTAGAGAAAGCCTTTGATACTGTCCCAAGAGTTAAACTTTGGGAGGTTCTGAGAGATCCATTTTATAGAGTACCACCACCATTGATAAGAGCTATAATAAGTATGTACCAAAATTGCTCAAGTGCGGTTAGGTCTCAGGGATCCGAGAAATGGTTTAGTGTGGATTCAGGTGTGAGGCAAGGAGGGGTGCTATCCCCTATCCTGTTCATTATATACATGGACAGAATTGTAAAAAGAATAAACGTAGGGGAGGATGAAGCACTGACCTTGGCATATGCTGATGATGTGGCATTGGTCACAAGAACTGTCACGGAACTACAAGAAGTGCTTAGCAAATGGAATTCTGAACTAGAAGATGCGGGCATGAAGATTAACAAGAGAAAAACTGAGGTAATGATGGTGAGCAGGCAAAGAGACGAAATAGAGGTGAGATTGGGAGATGCTGTACTGGAGCTGGTAGACAACTTCAAATACTTGGGAGTGATGATAAACGAAAAATGCAGTATGGAATTTGAAACAAACTATCGAATAGCCAAGTTTTCACAAAATGTTGGGCTAATGTACCCTCTATTTAAAGAAAAACACATATCTACCAGAGTTAAAATACTTATATATAAGAGTATACTGAGACCACTACTAGTATATGGTTGTGAGTGCTGGGTGCTGACAACAAAATTAAAAAGTAAAGCACAGGCGGCTGAGATGAGAGTACTAAGGCTCATCAAGGGAGTGACACGTAGAGACAGGCTAAGGAATGATGACAGGGAAGAGTTGGACGTGGAACCGATACAACATTTTATCGAAAGAGCTTAATTAAGATGGTATGGGCATGTCATGCGAATGAAGTAAAATAGAGGACCGTTGAAATACTACAAATGGAATCCAGCTGGTAAGAGGCCCGTCGGAAGCGATGGAAAGCTGGAATACGTGAAGCAGTGGCTGCCCGAGGGGAGACTACGTTGAGTAGACGGAGTTGTTTGCAGACAGAGGAGAGTGGAGAGCATTCACGAGGTACCATGACTGACAGGGGAAACCCTACCTGGTGTATGGTGAGAAAGGTGAGGTGAGAAAGTATTTATCTATTTCATTTATCATTTATATTATAATTTTTACTTATAATTTTTTTCACATCCTACCTAGTTATGGACCAAAAGGTCTCCTGTCGGCATGCTCCGCCTTTGTAATCCTTTGTAATCCTTTGATATGATAAGAAAGGATTCCACAACTCGGTGACAGTCACTGGTTTCTTGCAGTTGCCCAAGATTTTCACACTAAGCAACTGGTGACCGCCACTAATGACGGTCACTAGTTGCCTAGTGTTAAATGGGTCTTAACTTACTAAGTACAATTAATCACCCAATCGCTGCTTTCAGACTGAGTCCATCCTCGTCGCAGGGATAAATCATAAAATCGACATGCTTGCCAAGAGCAGCTGGCACCTCGGTTGTATGCACTCGGCTCGCCGCTTGCGACAACACTTCGGCGAGAAAAGGAGAAGAAATTTATGGACCAGACAAGACCCGCTTGGGGTGACGCCGCCATTGAAGTGAGTAGGTCCCGTCTCCATCAAACACCTAGTTGATCTTACTGCCGTCAAGAGGAGGAGGAGGAGGTGGAAGGAAGAGGAAGAGGTGGGAGGAGGAGGAGGTGGGAGGAGGAGGAGGTGGGAGGAGGAGGAGGTGGGAGGAGGAGGAGGTGGGAGGAGGAGGAGGTGGGAGGAGGAGGAGGTGGGAGGAGGAGGAGGAGGTGGGAGGAGGAGGAGGTGCCCAGTCCAGCCCAACCTTTCCCTACCTTATCTTACCCTATCCTACCTTATATCACCCTACCCTATCTTATCTTTCCCTACCTTACCTTACCTTATCTTACCCTACCCTACCTTATCCTATCCTTCCACATCTTTCCCTACCCCTACCTTATCATAACCTACCCCTACTCTACTCTACCTTATCTTTCCCTATCTTACCTTATCTTACACTACACTACCCTACCTTATCTTACCTCATCCTACTATAATTTATCCTACTCCTACCATGTTTACCCTACACTTACCATATTTTTCCCTAACCCTACTTTATCTTACCCAATTTTGCCTTACCTATCTTACAAGTACGTAAATATACTTACACGTCCAAGTATAAACCTGACTTGACAATGTGTGTGTTAACTAAAACTGCCTTTTCTCTCTTTCTCTCTCTCCAGGTACGAAGAGAGCAAAACCTCGAAGGAACCTCTTCGCAAGGTTGAAGCTCGAGAAGATCTCGAGGACGTCCTCGTCTCCCTCAAGGCCCACTTCCCCCTCTCGAGCAGAGTAAGATCTAGATCCGGGACATTTGGGATCACATGGAGAGACTTTAGCAATTGGACCTTTGTTAAATCTAAAGGACTTTTTTATAGCCGATGACGTACTGTGTAGCTGATCGCTCAAAATTGCGGAAGACTTTTTTTCCCTCGTTCGATGTGGAACAGAAGTTTCCAATATTCATCTAGGTACCAGTATCTGCAAATTTCGATGTCTTTTGCCTCTTCTTCAGCTGGGTGGTAATATTAATTATTCTGAAAATCTGGGTTCATAAGCAGGCGCGGATACAAGGGGGGGGCAGGGGGTCCGGGCTCCCACCCCCCCAACGCCCCGAGTATGAAGAACAATGGTGATGGTCTATTACCATTGTTCACTCATCTCGAGTTTGATTCTCCTTGGATAAACACTTTTTAGTGCGAATTTATGATTTGAATTATATTTGTGAATTATATATGATTTTACATACAATTACGAGCAAAACAGACTTAGGTTTCTGGACCAATCTCCAAGCCAACAGCATTATTCTTGGGGTTAAAATATCGGCGTGTTTCAAGTATCGGTTATCGGTTCGCCCCCCCCCCCCAATAACATTCCTGGATCCGCGCCTGTTCATAAGTTGAATGACCTCACAGAGTGGGGTTTGTGATCTAATGTCCGTAACTGATGTGACCAGACTGTTACTATGGGGTTCTTGTCAGTTTTCTGCAAGGAAGTATTAATTGATTCTGCTGTGTGGTCTAAATTTTTCCATTTTCTGAGGGACTGTTACTTTTAAGCCATTCCCCAGACTTGGCTAACGATTTCTACCACTAGAAAGTGGAGTTTTACCAGATTATCAGGTTGATTTTGTTTTATTGGGTAAACTGTAGAATATGCTGATTATTGAGACGTGAAAGATTGAGAAAGGTTGAAAGGGAGGGATGTGGACCTGGTTCCCTATGTATACCGCCGGCTTCATCCCAGAGTTACATTCCACATATTAATCCCAGTCTCCAACCCAGTCTCCTGCCGATACCTCGAAAGCCACGACACCACGAAATAAATATCCCTAAAATCGCTCGGCGGCAGAAGCACTCTTTTATACACAACTATCTTTTCATTTTCTTACCGACATTCTTCCCCTCCCACAAAAAACCGATCCCGCGCGAGCTGGTGGTCTTACCTAGCTAGTCCACTAGTCCACTAATCCACATTCCTCTGAAGAAGCTAAGAGCGAAACCGGTCAGGAACAAAACTCGAGAATCTGATGCAGACCAGTGTGGTGGAAGTCGTTCTTCATTCAGATTCCTCATATTGCATAGAAATGTGTAATTTGTAACAGCAGACCATAACCCCCATCCCTAAATTCTTGTCGTGGCTCTCTTGGGGGTCCCTATGACCCCCGGTCGAGAACTATTGGGTTAGGGAACAGGAAGGCCCTGAAGTCGAGGATATTTGGGTTCCTGATTTTAATCATTCGTGTTTTGTTTTTTGTTTTTCCTTTCTTTACAGATCCATAATATATTATTGCTGAAACTTCGAGGGCTCGAATATCATGATATATATGTTCCCGAAGACGGCAAAAACAAACATCGACTTGTCCTGTATAAGATAAAGGTTAGCAAATGATAAACGACATACCTCAGTATTCCTTTATCACACTGGGCTATGTTTCCTTCGATTGTCGGAGTATATTTGCACCCCGCATCTTTCGGGAAGAAATCTGATGTGCTTGGGGGAAATAATTCTCCTCAAGCATGTCAAATGACATCCTACGTATTTCTGTTGAGGAAACAAAATAGTTTACTACAGTGATTTTACAGCGGAAAAGGTTCTGAAAGTGAGAAGTACCGCCAATTAATAGGAGGTTGGAGTAAAAAAAGCCCAATCTTCGCCAATCTTCTTCATCCATACAGAACTAGACTAAAGGGGGTTAAAAAACGACAGGGAATAAAACTCCAAAGTGTACTCCACAGGCTAGTCTATTTACAAAGATTTCAATTAAAATGAATGAGAAGTTTACCATTTTTTTTTTTATAATTTACTGCACAGATTAGGAGAAAGTAGACGTATGTAGGAAGTCGTCAAATACTGGCTTTCATCAATGTTTGAATTATTTACTATGTTTTTAGATTGGACACTTATAATACAAGCCACGTTTACGTTTATTTTCACTTTTATTTTTTCACTGTCTTCTTTTATATTACCTTATCACGAAAATCTAATACTTGTATGCGTTATATAACGTAATATCTGACGGAAGTACCTGTAATTTAATTATTGGATGTTTGTTCTTTTAAGCTACATTCCAATGTCGTTTTTTTTTTTCCTGGATTAAGGATCGCGAGGAGTTCGGCGTTTTCTGTACACCTGAAGACTCTGATTTCTTCAAGGAGAATCTCATCAAAACTTCCATCATTGACTTTTCCAAACGTGTATCATCGTGTTACACTTTGTACTACCTAAAAGAAGCAGCCAGGGAGGTCCTAGAGACACGATCTGGCAAAGAGGTACAGGAAGACACAACGAAGTATCTTTGCATAATGAACAATGATGAGATTTTACAGTGGAAGGAAAGGTCAGTTTATCAATAGGTATTTGTTTACTGTTCTTCGGATTTCTCTCCAATTCTCATTCTAACACAGGTTCTACTATTGTAAAACTCTTGACTGTCCTTTCAACTTACTTGCACCCACTACTAACACATCCATTTTTCTTCTGTCAAACATACTGCCTATATCTCCCCTTTAACTCTGTGTACCACACCCACGCACATTAAAAGACCCAAACATTAGGATTTCGATTGGGAAAAACTCCTCCCAGACCATCTCATGCCTTTTCTTTATTTTTAGGAATTTTCCCTTTGAGGGTACAGAGAGTAGGATGCTCCTATCCTCCGTCGTAATTTATCGATCTCCGTTTTCTTTTCTCCCGACAGCCTCGGTGCATCCACACTCGGAACCGTCCGTCCACTGGACGTGGCGGGAATGACGAAATGTCACCAGATGTGGCCCTTCAGGGACTCCACGCCTCTTCAAGTCTTCCTCGACATCGCGAAGATTGCACCCACAGCTGGGTTCTACCTGCACGAAGATCCTTCACGCCTAAAGGACACGAGCGAGATGGTACAGTCATCAGAAGGAGGAGACGGCGTCGGCTTACCCGTGGCAATGATCAGCGTGACTCACAACGGGACCATCGGAATGCTTCACACTGAGAGAGAGCATCGAGGATTGGGCATCGCCTCTTTCATGGGGATGGCCTGCGCCAAGCAGATGGTGATGGAAGGATACGAGGCTATTGCGACTGTGGATAGATATAATACTGCTTGGCAGGCCCAAGCTCTCAGAAATGGTTATCAATTTGATCACGAGGTCGTTGGAATGAGTGTGTTAGGTCGTAGCTAGCACGGAGACGCAAGCCGATTTGGCTAGATGTCGCTAAATAAAAACGTAAGAATAAAGGTTGTCAGGGTAAAACAGAATTCCCAATCCGATGTGATTCACCCGTATGGACCTTATATTTATTATTGTTGTTATTATTATCTATTAATTTATTACTGAAAGATTTCGTTGGTTTAATGCGCTGTATCATATGTCGAGATTAATTTCTCAGAAGAACGGTTCTTTCTACTTCCAGTGGAGTTGTCATGGAAGCTTTGTTGTAATTATATTCCTCAGCAGAGAAAAGTCAAACATTTAACGCAAATATATAATTGGTTCCGCAAAACCTCCACGCTGCTCAAAAATTTAATATAAACTAGTTTCCCCCCACATAAAATAATGTATGTATACTCTGTGTAATGTTATTAAGGGTAATCAAGTTCACCATATCTTTATTTTATTCTTAAGTGATAATTAAAATCTTTGAAGAAAAACAATAACAAATAGGAATATTGTTTTATTCTTTTTACACAAGTTGTTGTTGTTGTTGTCGTTCCCTAGACTGTCTGTCCGAGCAGTCCCGTCTCCCCCAAGGAAGGCCACAGCCGAAACTGGGTTTTCCCACAAATCCTTTATAGAGTGTATGTTGTGTTGTTTGTGTGCATGATTGTGTATAATGCAGTCTTCCATTATGTGTTGTATGGTATGGGGTGAAGTGTTACATCCTGGGCAGCTGTTCACAACACGGTCGTCCAGCCTCCTCTGGTAGCTTAGAAGTGCTGGGTGGTGACCGCATCGCAGTCTGGCCAAGTGGACTCTGTCCTTTCGTGGGAGAGAGGATTCAGAAGGGTGGATATCAGGGGGTCTGGCATGCAGCAGTGTGTTGTCTTTCAGTGTGTTAATGGAGCGGTGAGTGATATGATTATGAATATGTTTTCGGAGGCTGGTATTTGGTGGTTGTGGAGGAAGAGAAGAGAGTATCTGTGCGTAATAAAGGTCTTTGGGTGTAGTTTTAATGTTTCTTGGTGTGTGTGGGTGTTCTGCTATGTAGTGTAGCGGGTGTGATGTGTTTGTGGTGGCTGCAGCAAGTGTTTGTGTGCCTCTCATGTCGAGGTGGTCCTTGACTTTGAGGACTTTTGTTTCATGGTGTAAATGGTCTGTAGGTGTTGTATTTGTGCAGCCTGTAATTGTTTTTAGGGCTTTGTTTTGTATGATTTGAAGGGTGTTGTGGTGTGTCTCACTGAGATTAGGAGCCCATGGGACCACCCCCCAACCCCAAGAGTTGGGGGCCAATCAGCAGCAACCACCCCTGGCCATCAGCTCTACGCAGATGGCACCGATCCCCAAGGAGGAGCTACGCCTACCTGGGGGAGTACCACAATCCTTTTATACAAGTAAAACTGATTGGTGGAGACCGGGAACACGTGCCATTTCTTTTGTCATTTTTGGAACACATAAGGTGACTGACTAAAGGATATTAAGAAAGTTTTCTGCATCATTTTTCCGAGGAAGTGTTAGTCTTGTCACAAGACACAAACAAATGCACAGTCAAATTTAATCAATTGAGAAAAAGGATGGAGGGGACACGAGCGTAGCTCTTTTCCTGTGCAATTGAGTTAATGAATTTAGGTAAATATCCCCACAATCCTTTCAGCACAAAGTTCTCACATCAGTAATCAAGTCATGTGGAGCTATTCTGACCAAATTACAGAATGTAATGAAAGTCTTAATGAATGAGGTGAAAAAATCTTTAGCGCTAGATGGTAAAACAAACTGGTGATAATCAAAACTAAAAATATATAGCATAACATCGTAAATTTTTTTTTGTATTCTTGTACTTCGCAGCAGGAGAAAAAGAAGCAAACTTCAGTAAACTACAGGAGTGCACATACTCAAAATAAAATGTATATATATTTTTCGTATGTATATTATTTTGGATGCTTTTGATTAAGATATCTTATGCTCGTATCATTAAAAATATGCATGATTCGTCATTTTTACATAATTGTTCCCTATAACCAAGCTTTGTTTACCATGGAAACGACCCCAAACAAACACGAAGATGAGATGACAAAGGTTACAGGTGCATCTCGTACAAGTGTATGGATTGTTTTACTGTAAGCTTTACTCGTATGATTTTATAATACATCATCTGCCCAGTTCAAAGTTTAATTGAATGTAGGTGATGGAATTCAATGTTCGAGAATAAATTGACTTTTAATTGGTGTCTGGATATGATAGACTCAACTCATCTTAATTCTTAATTAAGCAGTTTATGACAATGGTCAATGTCGGTAGAAATAACTTACCCATTTGAAAGTCTGTGTAATTGAGCTCCTTGTCAATGTGAAAGGGCTCGCGTATAACCATGGCAACTAGTGACGAGGATATTATTCCTGTCAGAGATGGTCGTGCAGTACATCCAGTGCATAGTAAGTACAGAAGTAACACATATTTTGTTGGGGGCGTAGGTAAGTCGTATTACCTAGACAGATAGTGATGGTTAGCCTCAGAAGTAGTTTGGTTGAATGTTAAAAACTTATGATCACAGGGTATAATAACTATTTTATGGCTTTTCAAACACTTACAGTGGTACAATTTATTTCTAAAGATACTCTTACTTAGTTAGCCCATTGAAGATCTGAGATTATATCTAACAAAACCTTTTATTGGATATAATATCTATAACTTGTTTTCACTTCTGTCAGATGATTTTATTAGATGCTGCTATTTTCACAGTATGATGATTGTAGACAGGCAGTCTTAGGTAGTATATTATCTTCCAGTCTTTATTGGGCAGTAAGCTTTTTCTTTTAGTAAACTATTTGATTGGTTAATGTCGGCAGAAACTTTAGTGAACAATATTGCTACCACTGTGGCAGTTTGTGCCAGAAAATTAACTTGAAACCTAAAAAAAATGTCATGTTTTTTGATAACTATAGCCTTGTGGCCATACTGTATTGGGTCAATATTGTCACAGGTAACAAATGTAAAGTTAGATGTATGCTAGCTTAACAATGTTGAGGTCACCTCTCATCCTCATCATATAGTCTTTGGCTTTGCGTAGGTAACTTATAGATGTTTCTTTTTCTGTAGTTGCTCCTGAACAAATGTACTGGCTCAGTCGGATGGAACCAGAAGAATTACGAGAGAAGTATGTTGGACTGCAAGATGATTTCTTCACACTAAAGAAATTTTCCATTAAACAAGAGGACAAGATAAAGAAGTATGTTATTCTTGTATTGTAGAAAATATGCATCTACAGTATGCAGCTTTATTGGACTTGTACTTTTGTACTTATGTATATTGCATGTGTAGATCATGTGTACACAGTATTGTACAGGCTGACAAAACTAATTTATTGCAGATTGCAAACAAAGGTTAAAAGAGTTATTTCAGACAGAGAAAGGGAAACGCCCAAGAAAGGATATGATTTGGGCAAACACGAAGCTCGGGAAACCATTGAAAGCCAGAAGTCTCTAATACAACAGATGACCATTAGGAATGAACAGCTTGAGGTTAGAGTGAACGAGTGTATCAAAACATGAATGTGCTTCTCAAATTTTAAAGTTGACAGAGATCTTAGGCCAAGTCCAGAAATCATGTGTCAGCTCCTCAGGACTGCATCTCTTATCCTCTTCAATATGAATCAAATTCACATGCACAACATCAGATGCATCACAATACTTGCATTATAAAATATAAAGTCACCTCTGATTTAATTGCTCTTTCAACCTGAGTAACAATAAATACAGAAAATGTGAATATCACAGAATTTGGGGGCCACTCAGCTACAACTGCAAAATAAATATAGTCAGGACACCAACACTGGCATCCCTATGTACACAATTGTGCCTCAAGATGCTTACGTAGGTGTCATCATATGGAAGAGGTAGAGGGATTGATGCATTTTGAAAATGGGCAGATTCACTGACCATCTTACAAGACTAATACTTGAGTATCTATAATCAAAGACTCTTTCAGTAAGAAAATTCAAAGGATTTACTTACATGGTTTGTTAATTTAAACTAGATGTGATTAGCTTCACTGACCATCTTACAAGACTACCACTTGAGTTTCTATAATCAAAGACTCTTTCAGTAAAAAAGTTCAAAGGATTTACATACATGGTTTGTTAACTTAAACTAGATGTGATTAGCTAATGTTTACTTTATACTTAACAGAAAAAGGTGAAACTTGCCAATATTCAGTTAACGGAAGCTCAAAGGAACAAGCCATTGCTCTTTCGTCATGTTGGTCCTAGGGTGGATAGTGGTTTGAAACAAGGAAGGAAGTTATCAGTGTCCACCCCTCCCTCCAGACGGAGAAACCATCTCCCCCCACGCCCTCATTCAACACCCCCCAAGCCTCCGCAAGAAGACCAAGAGGACTCAGTTCTAGAGACACCAGAAACTTTGAAAAAATACGAGGTAGTCATGTCTGATAACTTGGAAAATGTGGTTCTTAATCTAAGACTTTTTTTTTAATTCTTAACTGACATCAAGACCTACCACCAAACTCCCTATTCCATCAAACCCTTCTAGACATTATCCGTACAGAAAAATCCCTCACAAGAAAAGCAAGAACCACATTAACATGCCTACAATCATGTCACCAACACAGAGACAAACTGCCCCAGATACAACCATCACACAAGGAACTCCAAACACCTCATCCTACACTGCCCTACCCTAGCCATATCCAGAGAACAACATAATATTTCTTCCTTGAACAACTTAAGGGCCAATCTGGTACCTGTTGCTGGTTACCTGGGAGCTATGGGTATCCTGTAAGAGATATGAGGCAACAGATTGATTGGTTGAAATCCTTAAATGTACTAGATACAGTTCACTATGCACCAAAGGGGTTAGTAACTAAATTTTTCTACTTCTGGATAACAGACTATTCCCAAGAAAAATTTGTCTTTTAATGGGTCATCTAGTGTATACTCTATTTTCTTTAACTTCTTCATAATTGTGTGGTGCACTGAGTTGAGACTATTTAACATTTTATTTTGTTTACAGAACCCATCACAGGAGATGCTGCCTGAAAGAGTGCGAAAAGTTTTAGAGGAGGCACGTGAAAGGATTCTCAGCTTAGAATCAGACAGAGATGAACTTCAGGAGCAACTTGCTGAAATTCAGACAGTAAATACTTTTTTGTGTTGTCTTATATATCATATGTACTTGCAGTAAGTGGTTCTGCAAATGTTTGTTAATGGCTTGTGTATATCCTATATTTAACATCCCTTATAAGGGGAAGAACCCCTTGGTATATAGATTTTCTATATCATACTTTTATTCTAGCTGTGGTAGCTAAGAAGTTAGTTAGTTAGTTAGTTAGTTAAGGTTTATTCAACAATATAAAATACAATTTAGACATACATATATACAAAATGTTTACAAAATTAGTAGTTGAAAAGGGAGAGCGAGAAGCAAAGCTTATGAAGAGTTGCTCTCCCTTTAAGGAAAAAAAATATTTTTATTTATTTATTTTTGTTACATGTTAGTATGATACATACATACACATCTACACACATATATACACACATATATACACACATATATACACACACACACACACAATGAGATGCGACACGACATCATTTATAGTGAAGACTACATGGAGACAACTACTTTTTCTGGTTCCTGCAGAGATCTGAAGAGACAACCTATGAATGGCAGCAGAAGGTTGCAAATTTAGAGGAGGAGCTAACTCATCTCCAGGGAAATGTCAGAGAACGAGATGTGCGAGAAGAGAGGGACTCGGTCGCATTAGTGAGAGCACAGCGAGAAGTTCGCACATTAACATCACAAGTGACTGCCTTACAACAACACCTTACAACTGCGGAGGAACAAGTAGCATCATACAAGATCAAAAGAGATACTTATGAGAATGATATAGGTAAGGCGTATTTAAGTGTTTCTCTGCCGATAATTATTGTGATAAAGTGACAGCACTAATGAGACTGGAAGCTCACTGGCTGAGCAGGTTAGGGCATTGTTACTTGCGACAAAGGTCAAGGGGATGGCGGTCCGAATCCTGCCACCAGTGAAATTGAACCAAGGGCATAGTTCATTAAATTCCACACTACCAACTCACCTGTAAGGGGCACCATCCTAGCCTTATAATGGGAGGAGTTTGTGACATTAAACCATATCACATCACTGATGAGATTAAACATTAGCCCAGAGGTATAGTTGAACACAAGAATTACTAGCTCGCTGGATAGATGGGAACCTGCAACTGGTGTTCCTGCAAGATGGATGTCTGAGAAACGTCTCCTTCTTGTGATCAAATTCTGTCATCAGAGGGTCTGAGGACTGTTGCCAGCTACTGTAGGGTTATAGGTTTCCAGCAAGTGAAACTCAAGGTAAGTTATTATAAGAACATAAGAATGAAGGAGACTGCAAGAGACCATAAGGCCTACACTAGGCAGCTCCATATCCATCACCACCTGTCATCCCCATCCATAAAGTTGTCTAACCATTTTTTAAAACAACTGATAGTTTCAGCGCTCACTACATGGTTAATAAGTCTAATATGATTTCAAATATGCATCTAGGTAAGTATTATTGCATAATGTATCTTGAGTAGAGTAAGGTTCGTTGCCCACTGAGGTGAAGGCTATCCACAGTGCAATGTGACTAGCCGCTACTAACTTTTCTGTGAAATATACTTGCAGACAATGCAACTTGCTGCAACTAACTTGTCTGTGAAATATACTTGCAGACAATGCAACTTGCTGCAACTAACTTTTCTGTGAAATAAACTTGCAGACAAGGCAACTAGCTGCAACTAACTTTTCTGTGAATATATACTTGCAGACTAGCTACAACTAACTTTTCTGTGAAATATACTTGCAGACTAGGTGCAACTAACTTTTCTGTGAAATATACTTGCAGACTAGCTGCAACTAACTTTTCTGTGAAATATACTTGCTGACTAGCTGCAAATAACTTTTCTGTGAAATATACTTGCAGACTAGCTGCAAGTAACTTTTCTGTGAAATATACTTGCAGACTAGCTGCAACTAACTTTTCTGTGAAATGTACTTGCTGACTAGCTGCAACTAACTTTTCTGTGAAATATACTTGCAGACTAGCCGCAACTAACTTTTCTGTGAAATATACTTGCTGACTAGTTGCAAGTAACTTTTCTGTGAAATATACTTGCTGACTAGCTGCAACTAACTTTTCTGTGAAATATACTTGCAGACTAGCTGCAACTAACTTTTCTGTGAAATATACTTGCAGACTAGCTACAACTAACTTTTCTGTGAAATATACTTGCAGACTAGCTGCAACTAACTTTTCTGTGAAATATACTTGCAGACTAGGTGCAACTAACTTTTCTGTGAAATATACTTGCAGACTAGCTACAACTAACTTTTCCGTCAAATATACTTGCAGACAATGCAACTAAAAAACTACACACAGCTGAGCAGGAACTGAGGGAACTGCAGCAGGAAGCTCGGAGCTTGAAGCTGCAACTGCGGGAGGAGAAGGAAAGTTATCAAGTCTTAAAGGTAATGAAATTCTAACTTGTTGGATTGATCTAAATGAGTGTGTAGAGAGTTTTGGCAGGAATACAAATGTAGTACTTCGAGGAGGTGCTAAGATAAGAGGGAGGGTGGAGGGGTGTGGAGTGTGTCCAGGGATGGAATGGGTGGGAATGATTTTATGCCTTTTCCTTTTTTGGCTACCTCCCTTGTAAGGGGGAAAAAGCCTTGGTATATGTATGTATGTACAAATGTAGTGCTGTTGGGAAATCTCAAGTACTCTCATCTCTTCATTTTTTCATATTTTTTACTTATTTGATCATTTTTTATATTTTGACGCAGCACAAAGGAATTTTTCCCATCTTTTCTTTTTCTGCATAAAGGGACAGAGAAGGGGGGGTCACTGATTAAATGAAGCAGCCTTACTGTGGGTGTGCTGTGTCTTGCTACTTTGCTTCTGACCTAGGGCAGTGGGTGAGATGCAGGAATGACCCGTCATCCAGGAGGAGCCAAGATAAAAGGGAAGGAGAGGGGTGAATGGGAGTGGAGTATGTGGGGATGAAATGGGTGGGAGTGGATTTTATGCCTTTGTTTTTTGGCTACCTCCCTTGTAAGGGGGAAAAAGCCCTTAATATATGTATGTGTATCATTGTATTATTTGATGCATAAAAAAAATTGTAAGACAATTTGAATTTTGGAATTTTGGTCTTTATAGAGAGAAGTAGAACAACTGCAGAAGGAAAATGAAAAGCTGACTTCTCTGAGTTTAGCCTCCGAGCAGCATCAGGAAGGACGCACAAACCAAGTGGAACAACTTACCAAACAAGTTAAGCAACTTGAGGCTGCACTGCAGGTGAGTGGCTCTTGATAATTCTTCCTCTTCCTCCTCTTTTTTCCTTCTTTATTCCTGGCAACACTGCTTCTGACCCAGGGCCGTGGGAGAGATACAGGGATGACCCATCATCCAGGAGGTGCCAAGATAAGAGGGAGGGAAGAGGGTGAAGGGGAGTGGAGTATGATAGGGATGGAATGGGTGGGAGTGGTTTTTTATGCCTTTGTTTTTTTGGCTACCTCCCTTATAAGGGGGAAAAAAGCCTTTGGTATATGTATGTATTCCTGGCAATGACTAATTAATTGCAGCACATGTTACTTGTAACTGCATATATGTATCAGTTACTGGTGACCTCTTCCTAAGATAAGGTGCATAATCTCTTAATCTATTAACGAGTTTATTGGTTAATTTAATACTTGTATGATGGAGCTTTGATTTGCATCTTGTTATTAACAGACGGATTTGGAAGAAAGAGGAGCTCTACTGGAGAGGCTAGGTGCAGACAAGGAGGAGTTGGCCAAGCAGGAAATTGAAATTAAGGAGTTTCAGACCAAATGTCTAGGTCTTCAGGAAGAGTTAGAGAGTGCGAACCAAAAACTGGAGATATTTACCAAGGTATTTGAATATTTCTATCCATGTTTGAGCCAGGATAAAACTAAACAAGCTGGATAGGAAATAATGTTCTTACAAAGTAGGTTAAGTTGATCAAATTCCTGTTTGAACAATTGAACTTAATTGTTACTCTGTATGTAACTGGCTATCCTATCAGAGATTATCAGCAAGAACTGTTGAACTGGGGTGTAAATGTATGCTTCTGAAAGAAAGTTGAATTAGGTATTCATCATTTTGTGTGGTTGCAGGCCAGTTCATTTGATATGGCAGATCTACAAGAAGCAATGGAAATCCTTAAGGAAAAGAGAAGAGGAACATATAGACCAACATTATCAGAGAAAGTAAGACATTAGAATTAAGTATCTGCAGTTCATATACTGGGGTACTGGCTGCATGGTTATAAGTAGTTAATACTGTAGTGATTTTGATCATTCCCCTACAGACTAGATCTGTGCAACATTCTGTATGTTTGAAGACAAAGTTTCACGTACAGAGAATTTTTATTTATTGTATTATATTTATTTATTCTATTTTATTTTATTTTATTTTATTTATTCTTATTTTATTTTTTATTTTATTTTCTCGTTTCTGCTGCCCTTCTCTCTCCTTAACTGCTCCTACCCTGTATGGGATATTTACTACATAAGTGACCCATCATCCAGGAGGAGCCAAGAAAAGAGGGAGGGAGGGGTGGTGAATGGGAGTGGATTTATGCCTTTTGACTATGGCTACCTCCGTTGTAAGAAAAAAAAAATGGTATATGTATGTGTTATACAGTCTGGAATGAGGGGACTGGGGACTTTCTTTCTATAATTTTCTCCCACTTGGAGTCAGAGCATACTTTGATTATGTCACCATCTTTACTATGGAAAAAGGCCATTGGTGCAGCCATGAGCCACACAGAGTTTTTCATGTTACAAATTCAAATTTTTGTCCAATTTATTGATTTATTTATTTTTTATACCAATTCAAAAAAATTACCAAACTGTAAACTAAGTACTACATAGGAAAATATATCACCTATTTGCCTTTACTTTTTACTTATTTTAGGAATGTTCCCTTTGGGGCTACAGGGAGAAGGATGTCTATTCCTATCCCTGTCCTGTTCTCGTCACCTTTTAGGACTCAAGTGGAAAGACTTGGTGGCAGTATTCTTGTCCCCCACCTTAGGGCTTGGAGAAATGAGAAAATGAATATTCAGAGAAATGGTACAGGATAGTAACGAGTGGGGGGACGGCATAACGGAGTGACAGTCGCAGTATGATAAAGTATCATTATTTTTTTATGAATAGAGATTTCCTCTACCACAGATAAAATAATGTGTGGCTCTGGTCCATAAGGGCAGAAAAAAAATCTTGTTGACATAAGAACTGTAGTGTGGGTCCAAACTTTCACCTGTGACTGTACATTTGTATGAACTTGCCAGGAAAAGACATTTCTGTTGATGATGATATGGTTTAACGTCACACACTCCCCCCCCCCCTATCGGGAGGCTAGGACGGTGCCCCTCACAGAGGACTTTGTAGCGTGGAATTTAATGAACCATGCCCTTGGTTCAACTTCGCTGGTGGCAGGATTCGAACCGCCCTCACCTCGACCTTCGCCGCAAGTAACGACGACCTAACCTGCTCAGCCAGTGAGCTTCCCATTCTAGTTGTAACATTTCTGTTACAACTAGAAATGGTGGGAAGATGATGACATCCTCAGGGAAGAGGGGTCTATAGATTCCAATTTGAATAACTGTATCTGTGCATAAAGGAGGAGAAAGACAACTCACAAAAACAGACACACTCAAGAGAATTTCTCTTTTTGACCAGGAGCTTCAAGATGAGATTATAAAACTCAAATCCCGCTATGCAGATCTCCAGATGGTGTACCGAGAGAAATCCCTGGAACTGAAAGAGACTTCAATCCTTCTTTCAAAACACAATCAGACATATAAGGGTCTGGAAGCAGAGGTTAGTCTTAATCAAGTGATTTTGAAGTTGAATAAATGTTTAGATTATATTATTTTTATGTCCATCGTTGTCCATTGTTTACCTATCCAGATATGGTTTGGTTCCACCCATATTTAATATATATACACTATGCTTTATTCTGTTAGCTCATTCTACATACTGTCTTCACAACCCTGTGTATTATGAATCGACCTTTATCTCGCAATCACCTGCATTAGTTCCCAACAGTCCAAAGCTTGTTCACACTTTACCACCCCCCTCCAAAAAAAATGTTTCATAATTATCTGAATCTTGTATATATTTAGAATGCCTTCCACTTCTGGTACAAATTTGTTCCCAGTAATGAACTTAGAATACTGTTTTCGAAAGTTAAATTTATGAACATGTTTTGTATTTATCCTTTTCTGCGTGTTCTACTTTGTTCTATGGATAGAAGGTGAGGAGTCTGTACCAGGAGACATGTCGCCTAACCTGTCACATTTGCTTCGTGCACTTGGACTGTTGGGGCGGGTATCAGTCACCATTGGGAATCGGAAGTGTGCAGGATTCAAACCCAAAACTAAATGAATGCGAGATTAGCATGCTTCTGATGACACCACCAATGCACATATCCTTATGGATTTTCATGAAAGTAGCAGTTGCCGACAAGACTGACAAGTTAAACACCATTATGAGGACGGAGCCTTTATTTGTACGACGCTTGAAAAAGCTGTAATAAGTGAAGCGTCGTACAAATAAAGGCTCCGTCCTCATATGGTGTTTAACTCGTCAATCCTTATGGACACCACATTGGTGTAGGAGGGGAGCAGAGTGGGAGTGGATGCATACCTTGGCAGACTACCTCTCTTATAAATGGAGGAGGCCTTTGGTATATAGATAGATGGGAAGTAACATTGCATTTTTTTTTTTTTTTTTCTTATGCAGTTAAGACAGACACACAATGAGGCAGCCGAGAAAGAGAAGAAGCTAGAAGAGACAATAAAAACTCTCCAGGAGACAATTCAGCGCCGAGACAGTCGTCAAGACAAGCTGGAGAAGCAGCTTCTTTCTGTCACTGATAAAAGCATGAGAGAGAAGATCGAAAGTATGAATACATCTGGAGAACTCTCACAAACTCTTAAGCTCGGAAGGCATGACAACATTCTGGAGTTTCACATCAGCAAAGTGACGTATCACTCGGACGAATTTGAGAAATTGAAAACATTCCTATCATGGACAGTTCCCTTTGCACTGGAAGACCCGTTGCAACACACCAACGTCATGGTAGGCACACAAGCATCATATAACCACTCGGCCTTATACAAAATACAAATGAACCACGAAAACCTCGAGTCTTTAAGAGAAGACATCGTTACAGGTAAGAACGTTATATCAATAGTTTGATTCTTTGTGGACAAAATGCTTGCAACCTCAGTGTCTACAGTCTCTTTATATGTCAGCCAGTACAGTATTTTTTAACCATTTTATACATGGAAGCTTGCTGGCCGAGCGGGTTAGGGCGTCGTTACTTGCGGCGAAGGTCGAGGGGATGACAGTTCGAATCCTGCCAGCGGTGAAGTTCAACCAAGGGCATGGTTCATTAAATTCCGCACTACAAAGTCCTCTTTAAGGGGAACCGTCCTAGCCTTCCGATAGGGAGGAGTTTGTGACGTTAAACCATATCAATTTTATATATATACCAAAGGCTTTTTTCCCTCTTATAAGGAAGGTAGCCAAAAAACAAAGTCATAAAAACCACTCCCACCCATCCCATCCCTATCACACTCCACTCCCCTCCCTCCCTCTTATTTTAGCACCTCCATGAACCGGAATAAACATGTAATTGGCATGTAAATCTCAAATGGTTAATCAAGATGGGTCTAACTGCATTATGGTACCAGTATATACATGGGTGTCTAATACAGAACTCAAAGGCATATGGGGAGAAATTCATAATGTCTATCTATCCATATACCATTGGCTTTTTCCCCCTTCTAAGGGAGATAGCCAAGTCAAAAGGCAAATACCCATTCCACTCCCATCCACCACCCCTTCCTCCCTCTCATCAGAGCTCATTTTAGAATTACAAAAGAGGAAACAAAGTAAATTGCCAAAAACAAGTTACTCTGTCACTGGTGAGAAATGTAGTAACAAACACATTTGTAAATCACAAGTAACACCACAGTCGGATGAAAGAAAGAGTTGAGTAAGCAAAATTATATATTTCGATTGCTAATTGCAATCCTCTTCAGTAGTACCAACTGAAGAGGATTGCAGTTAGCAATCAAAATATATAGTTTCGTTTACTCAACTCTTTCTTTTGTCTGACTGTGGTGTTAGTTGGGAAGTTACTCTGTATTTGTATACATATGGTTTTGCATTTGCGACCAGTAAATTCAGGGTTATTCTATTCTCTCTTGTTCTGTTGCAGTATCTGCTTACATTTTGCTGGAATCTGGACACCCTGTCAAGGTTGGGGTGGGATCCCTTGTGCTTGGAGAGGTCTTGCAACATCCACGCAATACTTTGCATGGTACCCTTGACTTGACCAGGACCCATGATCTTGAAGACCAGGTGGACATTATCAGTATCAAGGAGAAGGTAGGTACAAATGCATAATTTCGTTAGATTTTGAATCTTGCCACATATTATCAGATGGCTATTTTTTAACCCTGCTAGCACATCAGTAACCTTCATTTTTTTTTTCTCTTTCTTTCTTGGTTAGTATATACATACATACATATACCAAGGCTCCTTTCCCCCTTACCAGGGGGGTAGCCAAAAAGGACAAGGCACAAAAACACTCCCACCCATTTCATCCCCGAAAACACTCCACACCCCTCCACCCTCCCTCCCATCTTAGCACCTCTTGGTTAGTAACAGACCTTATATGGGGGAAGAAGCCTTTTGGTATATAGATAGGTACATACATATACCAAAGGCTTTTATCCCATTATAAGGGAGATAGCCAAAAAATAAAGGCGTAAAATTCACTCCCACCCATTCCATCTCCACAAATTCCACTCCCATGCACCCCACCCCCACCCTCCCTCTTTTCTTGGCTCCTCCTGGATGACGGGTTATCCCTGCATCTCGTCCAGTGTCCTGGGTCAGAAGCAGCGTTGTAAGACACAGCACATCCACAGCAAGGCCACTTCATTCAGTCGGTGACCCGTCCCTCTCTGTCCCCTCATGCAGAAAAAGAGAAGATAGAGTGAAATCCCTTTGGGCTGCATCAAACTATTTTTTCAGACGTACTCCCTCACCCCCCATCCCCCACCCACTCTTTCATGCATCACAACATCATCCATACACAACCATTCTCTTTTCATCCCTATCTTCTGTCTTCTCCTGTCCTTCCTCAACAGACATTCCCTGCTTTCCCAATGCCCCTTTTACCCCATCCATCCATCTCATCTTTGGTCACCCCCACATGTTCACACCTTCTACCTCTGCCTTCCACACCTCTTTTACTAATCTTTCCTCACTCATTCTTTCCATGTGTCCAAACCATCTTAATACTCTTTCATCAACCCTATATCCTGACTTCTTTTCCACCCCCGCTCTCCTCCTCACCTCCTCATTTCTCACCCTATCCATCCTTGGAACCCCTACCATACTTCTCAGACATTTCATCTCAAACTGACATTATACCTTTTGATACTTATAATAATCTTTTATCTTTGAATATATTATCATATAAGTTCTAATTAGCATTGGAGGCTTTATATTATAAAAGTTTTGTACTGTACATTAGGAGTCCATAGGCACACTCGCATTCTGGTTCAGACTGCAACGTCCATGTGAGGAAGAGATTAACCGTTATTTGCGCAGTGTTGGAATGTTAGTGGAAGCAACTCGTGGACAAGGTGTAGTGCCCCAACAGGTAAGAAAAATCAGGCGTTGCTTTACTAGTATCCATACTTATTGACTTGTTACTTTATTTTGTATTATTTGATTGTTTGTTTTTTATTATTTGTCTGTTTATTATTTGCTTGACTTTCATTTATTATTTATCTGTAAATTTATTATTATTTACCATTTACATGTTTGTTTATTATTTAACTATACCCATGCATTTATTTATTTTATTTATAATTAATGACTTCAGATAGTTTCCCTTGTAAAGGGGAAAAAAAACCTTTGGTGTATGTATGTATATTTAAATGATGGGGAAATCCGAACATGAATGACTTAAAAGATGAAACTAGTCTTTGAACTGTACCACTAGTTTTCTGACAAGGAAATCTATTATTTTACAGGCAACTGACATGCTGAAATCCCTAGGTGTCATCAATCCTAGACAAGCACAGCATCACCAGGTCAAACCAAAGACAACTAGGAAGGAAAAAACACCCAAAAACAGGGTTTCATCCAGTAATGATCTTTCTGCGCAAGACCTGCCTGAATCAAGTAAAGAGGATAACGAGAGTGAAGTAAAAACAGATCTTGATGAGAAAGAGGAGGATAGAGAATCAAGTATGGGAGATGATCAAGCACATACATCACCAAAACACAGAGAAGTTGCTGAAGACAGTACTCCGACGAAAGGAAAGGTAAAAGGTAGTGCGAAAGGAGGAAAGGAAAGTAATGAAGAACATTCCCCCATGCCGGAAACAAGTAAGACCAGAAGAGCCCAAAGAGTAGGATCAGCTTCATCCACCAAAACATTCAAAGTTTCTAGTTCCTCAACGTCTCAAAGTGAAACTGACAGTCCTGTTCACCAGACTCATGAGGAAGAAGAAATTCCAACCAGAGAGAGTAAGAAGAGAGTAAAATCTTCTGTGCCAAAACGACAATCATCGGGCCGTTCCAAAGTTCAGCTAGTAAGACCTGCATCTGCAGCACCCCCAAAACCACCTCGCAGTTTCACTTATAACTCTTCGGAGGAAACAAGTACTTCAAGTAAACAGGACAATCTTCATACTGAAAAAACAAAGGTATGAGACCTAAATTAATTTTCATATCAGTGGGCAAGATGCAGGGATGACCCGTCAAATTATTAGAAGGAAGGAAAGTGGGTGGATGGGAGTGAACTATGTTGGGGATGGAATGGATGGGAGTGGTTTTTATGCCTTTGTTCTTTGGCTACCTCCCTTTTAAAATGGAAAAAACCTTTAGTGTGTGTATATATATATGTATATATCAGTGATTTTTTTTTTTTTTAATGTTAAAAAGGGGACAAATGTGAATGTAGTAGTTTCAGAGGGATTAGCTTGTTAAGTGTAGTTGGGAAGGCTTATGGGAGGATCTTGATTGAGAGGATTAGGAGAGGAACAGGGAGTAATTGGTGAGGAACAGTGGGGATTTAGGATGGGTAGAGGTTGTGTAGATCAGATTTTTGTGGTAAGACAGATATGTGAGAAAGCTATAGGAAAGGGGAAGGATGTTTTTTGGGCTTATGGATCTGGAAAAGGCTTAAGACAGGGTAAACAGAAAGGCACTGTGGGAGGTTTTGTGGATATATGAGATAGGAGGAAAGCTTCTAGGAGTTGTCAAGAGTTTTTATGAGTGTAGTAGAGCTTGTGTCAGGATTAGAAATGGAGAGAGTGAGTGGTTCTAGGTAAAGGTGGGACTTCGTCAAGGATGCATTATGTCGCCCTGGCTGTTCAGCTTATACATGGATGGGGTAGTGCAAGAGGTAAATGCAAGGGTAGTGGGTCAGGGATTGGAGATGGTTAAAGAAAATGGAGAAAAGTGGGAGGTGAGCCAGCTGTTGTTTGCAGACAACACTGCGCTTGTGGCAGGATCGGAGGAGGGATTGAGGAAGTTGGTGACAGAGTTTGAGAGAGTGTGTGATAGAAGAAACCTGAAGATAAATGTGGGTAAAAGTAAGGTGATGAGATGTACAAGGGGTGAAAGTGGCAGTAGACTGGAAGTGAGCATTAAGGGAGAGTGACTGGAGGAAGTGGATAATTTTAGATACTTGGGTGCAAATGTGGCAGGAAAAGGTGGAGTGAAGGTGGAGGTAGAATGTAGATTGAGAGAAGCAAGTAAATGCCTTGGTGGATTAAAAAGTGTAATGAGGAATAGACATTTGGGAATGGATGCTAAGAGGAGACTGTATGAAGGAGTGATTGTGCCAACAGCACTGTATGGGGCAGAAACATGGAACATAAGAGAAGAAGAGAGAAGGAGTTTGAATGTGTTTGAGATGAGGTGTCTGAGAAGTATGATGGGGGTTACTAGGTTAGATAGAGTGAGAAATGAGGAGGTGAGGAGGAGAACAGGGGTGGAAAGGGAGTTGGGAGATAGGGTTGATGAAAGAGTATTAGGATGGTTTGGACACATGGAAAGAATGAGTGAAGAAAGACTAGTAAAAGAAGTATGGAAGGCAGATGTGGAGGGAGTAAACATGAAGGGACGTCCTAGGATGAGGTGGATGGATGGGGTGAAGGGGGCTTTGGGGAAGAGGGGAATGTCTGTTGAGGAAGGACGGGAGAGGACAGAAGACAGGGGTGAATAGAGAATGGTTGTATATGGATGATGTTGTGATGCGTGAGATGGAATGGGCGGGGAGATGGGGGGTGAGGTAGTATGTGTGAGCAAAATTTGACGCAGCCTGAAGGGATTTCTCCCCGTCTTCTCCTTTTATGCATGGGGGGACGGAGAGGGTGGTGTCGCTGATTTAATGAAGCGGCCTTGCTGTGGATGTGCTGTGTCTTGCGACACTGCTTCTGACCCAGGGCAGTGGACAAGGTGCAGGGATGACCCGTCATCCAGGAGGTGCTAAGATAAGAGGGAGGGTGGAGGGGTGTGGAGTGTATTCAGTGATGGAATGGGTGGGAATGATTTTATGCCTTTTCCTTTTTGGCTACCTCCCTTGTAAGGGGGAAAAAGCCTTGGTATATGTATGTATGTAATAATAGTGTTGGAATAGTCAAGGATATCCAGCAGCGATTCCAGTCTATGAATAGATAGTATACTCAGGGGGTGGAGTGCCAGTTTCATAGATGCCAGAGCTGTGGGGGGACTGACAGAGGTCTGCCTTCCGTATCATGTTTCTCTATACAGTAGAAAAAAAAGAGGATTTAATTTTGCTATAAAAAAAAAAAACAGATAAAATTCTTCAGATGAGTAAAAAGGGTACAAGGTGAATAAATGATTTTTGCTAGGCACTGGAGTATACTCTTTCAGTCTATGAATAGGGTGTGAAGTGGGACAGACAGTAAGTATATTCCATTTAACATAAATATTTCCGTCACAAGGTCCAACAGTGGGTATAGTAAATAATAATGATAATAATAGGTTTATTGAAATAGCAGTGATACACTGACAATAATACAATAGAGTAATTATATGAGTAATACGCCTAGTCTAAGTTTTACAGTGATACGCTGATAATAATTCAATACAGTAATTATACGAGTGGTATGCCTAGTCTAAGTTTTATAATGAGTTTATTGTGCGAACAATGGATGGAATAGCACTGTTCTTGTATCGGTCAGTACCTGTTTGTGGTGGTGTGCTCTGGATCTGGTGTGGGAATATTATTTGTGGAAAGGTTGAATGATGTAGATGAGAATATTACTCCTTGAGGGAGTCCATTGTCAGCAGTGTAACCCTTTGCAGGCACAATGCAGTAATCATCTCTACCCAGAAATTGTCAGTAACATTGCTCACTCCAGACAACCGTGAATCAAAGAAACGTCCTATAGTAAAATTGAATGGCCAAGCCTTTCCACTGGAAAATAATCCAAAAATCCAGGGCTTCACTTTTGATACATGTCCTTCAGCCCACAATTAGGTGAATACACATCAGAGACCTGACAGTGAAAATCAACAAGAAGATAAATATATTGAGGTCAATAGCAAGCATGGGCTTTCATCATCCAAAGTAAACTCAAACCACAGTCTACAAACAGTTCTTGAGAACCACACTTGGCTACACTTCCAAAGCATGATTTTCTAGTTAGAATAACAAACATTTACACCCTACAAATTGCACATGATAAAACATTGATAATAATAACAAAACCATCCCAAGAGAACATCTTCATATAGAAACCAAAATCCTGTCCAAAGAGCATCACATGAAAATGATAAGTACATAGTTCTTCCCTGTGGTGGGGGAAAAGAATACTGCCACCAAGTAATTCCACTTGGATCATAAGAGGCGAGAAGAAAGGGACGGGGATTGGGACTAGGCATCCTTCTCCTTGTAGCCCCACAGGGGACATTCCTAAAAGAAAAAAAAAAAAAGCAAACATAGTTCTATGCAAGAGCCCTCATTCTTACCCACCCATCTCATTACATTACATAAGCATAACCAACTGAACACAACTTAAGAATCTACACTGAAAACTCTCTTCTTAAACATCTACTACAGTCTACCATTTGCACCACAAAAACACTTTCATACTCAGATCATAAAGCAAGCGCTTCCAGAATAACCAAACTCCTTACTCTATCAAACCCCTTCAGCCTTTAGCTCCACAGAAATATCTTTCTCAAAAGAAGCAAAAACCACACTAGTACAACTACATTAGTCGTTGTCCAGTACTAGAATAGTAGTGACCTGGATTAGGCCTGGCCACTGAAACAAACTGCCCTAAATGCAATCATTTCACAGAAGACACCAAACACATCATATACTGCAGCACTCAAACCTTACCCAGACACATTATATTTCTTGAGTGACTTATGGGCCTATCCTGTAGCTGTTGATAATTACCTTAGTACAATGGGTCTCCTACAAGAAAGATCTGAGTTAATGGGTTGATAGATTAATTGATTTAAGTATTGCAAAGATCCCATAAGAATGTTTGGTGTGTACTGGAAAAAGTATATGTTAGGATCTGTTTACATTTTTAAATGTATTCTTTAGAGCATTGTACATATTTTATTCTTCTATTACTCACTTCTAAGTTGTACAATTCCACAGACCCCTGACCTGCCAGCTGCTGAGGAAGAACAAAGTGAACAAGAAGAAAGCGACAGTGATACCATGTTTGAAGAATCTAATGCTTCAGACACAGATATGAAACTTGTTACAGTCCTAGGTAAGGTTATGTTGCATTTGATGTCATGTATGGTGTAGTTTTCCTTGCACTAGTACATTAAGGTTAAACATTTTGACCTGAAGAATGAATGACAAGGACCTGTATATGGTGGGTCTTCCTTGACAGATGTCAGAGAGAATCGTCTCCCTGCTGTCCATCTTCAAAGCCCATCAGCACCCTTACCTCTGTCTGAAGGTACAGCTCCAAGGAGCTGACAGTTGGTCTCAGGATTTGCGCCAAGGTTTTTTATCTTTAGATGTGTTTCCTCTGCCTTTTAACATGAGGAGAGCTGACAAGTACCAACTGCTCCCTACCTAATACTATAAACCAGTCACAGGTTTCCAGTAACATAATGCATGGAAGGGAGTGGGTGGGGGATTGAGGGGGGTGAGGGAATATGTGTGAATGATATTTTGCTGTCCCTTCGTGCAGAAAAGAAGACGGGGAGAAATCCCTTCGGGCTGCATCAAATTTTTCTCACAAATACTACCTCAGCCCCCATCCATTCCACCTCATGCATCACAACTTCATCCATATACAACCATTCTCCATTCACCCCTGCCTTCTGTCCTTCCTCAACAGACATTCACCTCTTACCCAGATTGTTGTTGTTGTTATTATTATTATTATTATTATTATTATTATTACCATTATTATTATTATTATTATTATTATTACCATCATTATTATTATTACCATCATTATTATTATTTCTTTGTATTTTCATTTGTTATGGGGTGAGGATAGCATAGATCATTTATAATATGTTGATTGTTATCTCTTTGTTTTCTTCAAGGTATTAAGGAGACCGAAGCTACAGGAGCAGAGGACACTAGTGAAGAAACCTCTAGCTTGGTAAGGGCATCATTGTTTCACTGCATACATAGAGTGGTACCCAGTCAGTCAGTCAAACAGAGGCATCATACAGACATCACAGAATCATCATACAGACATTACAGAATAAATCATGAGGATTAATGTCTGATTGCACTTAAATGGCCTCAACAGAACATCTGTTCTCAGAAACTAACAATGGTATTGTTAAAAAAAAATCTTTCTTGGAAGGGAAAGATTTATATAAGGAAGGATCTTTTTTTAGAATACCACCGTAAGAATCTTTCCTTATATAAATCTTTCCCTTCCAAAGATTTATATAAGATTTATACTAAGAAAGATTTTTTTAAGAATACCACCGTAATATCCTTCCTATAGAACAGTACACAAGGATGGTGAGCATGTGGTTCTATACAAGAACCCTTGAAACCTGCCATCTCTCACACCATATCATAACTCTGCCCAGTGAATGGGGGAAAAAAACACACACATGTACAACCAGTGGCTTTTTCCTCTTCTAAAGGGAGGTAGCTTTTTTTTCTCTCTCTCTCCTGGATGATGGGTCATCCCTGCATCTCGCCCACTGCCCTGGGTCAGAAGCAATGCAGCAAGACACAGCACATCCACAGCAAGGCCGCTTCATTTAATCAGCGACCCCCCCCCCCAACTCTCTGCAACAAAATTCCATACAAAAACAGAAACACATTCAGGTCACAAAACAAATAATCCACAATAGACCTCCAAAGTCTACTTCACCTATGATTTATAAACTTGAGATAATTTCCTTTTTTCCCTTTTGGATGAGTATATGCATCGACTCTGCCACCCTCTTTATAAGGGGGGGAGGCCTTTTGATATGTAATTATATGCAATATTTCTAACCTATCCGTACTGGGCCACAGGATCAAGACAGTAGAAGTCAAAAGAGCCTAATGAGAAGGATAAAGAACGAGTGTAGTGTTTCTTCCCCATCACCTTCGAGTCAGACAATCACAAGTGATTCGGAAGGAGTAGTGGCTCAAGTGCATAAGAGCAGTAAGGTAGGTTTCATGGTTATACGCATGTCTTCCGATATGTTCAGTGTCAAAAGGTGAAAATTTAACAAATATATTGGGGTCTCACTCTTCATGTGTTAAAATCTATGAAACCATTGCAAGTTCATCACACAATGTAAAACACTATTCTCAGTATAATTCAGAAGTCTGAAATGTGGTATCCAGTAATTTCAGTAAAGAAATAAAGCTTATGGGGGAATGTAGCACACAAACCATAAAAAATGGTCCCATTTTCTACTTGTTTTTTAATTAAAATCACACAGATCTATAATTTCCAGAACAAGAAAGACAAAATCTACGTTGAAATTTGTAGCTTGAGCTTTCACCCACGAGCCAAGGTTACCAAAGACCGATCAGTCAGCTTAGTATTTGTTGACTACCATGGATTCTTGGGGCTCCCTCCTCAACAGTTGGAGACTCCAATGTCTCTGCCTAAGCCCAAAAAAGGTCAAAAGGTCTTCTTTAACTTTGGACAAGGTAAACTGATTATTATTAGACACCATTTGAGTTTGAAGGTGTGACCAAGGATGAAATGGATGGATGGGGTACAAGGAGCATTGGGAAAAAGAGGAATGTCTGTTGAGGAAGGAAAGGAGAAGACAGAAGATAGGGGTGAATGGAGAATGGTTGTGTATGGATGATACTGTGATACATGGAAGGGAGTGGGTGGGGGATGGGGAGTGAGGGAGTATGTGTCAATATTTTTATGCAGTCCGAAGAGCTTTCTCTTTTTCTGCAAGAGGGGACAAAGAGGTTGCTGATTAAATAAAGTGGCCTTGCTATGGATGTGCTGTGTCTTACTACACTGCTTCTGACCCAGGGCAGTGGACAAGATGCAGGGATGACCTGTCATCCAGGAGGAGCCAAGATGAGAGGGAGTGGTGGTAAATGGGAGTGGAGTATGTGGGGATGAAATGGGTGGGAGTGGATTTTATGCCTTTGCTTTTTTGGTTACCCCTCTTGTAAGGGAGAAATAGCTAATGGTATGTGTATGTATTTGAGTTTGAAAGGGTATGTAAGAGGAAAAAGTGGAGAGTAACTATGAGCAAAAGTGGAGATGATGGGTCTTCAACTTAATCACAAGTTACCTGCATATCTCCTTAACCACTTCCATACGGTGACGCCTACGTAGGCGGCATGAGGAGCAAGTGGGTACTCAATGATGCCGACGTCGCCATCTTAATTATATTTATTGTAGTCGTACCTACATAATTTCCATTCTCTCTAAACTGGCTTCATCAATTTTCTATGGTTATCAAAATACACGGGTGAAAGAGAACGAACGATTGAGCACTGACTTTATTTGTTATAATGCGATTATGACGCAACATCGCACGTCGGGCAGCTAATGCTGCAAGACGTGCGATGTGCCCCGGAGTGAAGAGGTTAATCAAGAGGTCTCTTCTGTCAGTGCATCTATCCCATTTAGTTACTTGAATACTGTAATCATATCAACTCTCTGATCTTTCAAAGTTGCCTCCTCCTGGATGAGTGGTCATCCCTGCATCTCAACCACTGCCCTGGATCAGAAGCAATGCAGCAAGACACAGCACATCCACAGCAAGGCCACTTCATTTAATCATCTTTGAAATATGGTAGTTAGAAATACAGTGATGTTTCTGTAAGGTTAAAGTTTACAATACCACCTTTCCAATAATTTGCAGAATTGAAAGTGTATGAAGGCTCAAGAACAAGGGCAGCCTTAGAGAAGTTAATGGCTCAAGAGCAGGCAGTCATTCGCTTTACAATCACTTCAGAACCACCTCCACATTTGCAGGACTCGCATGATTGTATGGACATTGGGTAAGTTTTTTTTTTTTTTCTGAAGTTCATTTCAATTGCACATCTGCTATTAAAGCAATATCTGCATTCAGGCCACCATCCAGCACTAAAAGAATACCACAACTGAGTAGGCCTGGCCACAGATGTACTCATCACAAAAAATGCCAAACATGTCCTATACCACCCCACTATAGCCTCACCCAAACAACATTTCCTCCTTCAGTGACTTCTGGGCCAGTTCAGTGGCTGTTGCCAGTTACCTAAGAGCCATGGGTTTCTTGCACATATGTACATATACCAACGACTTTTTCCCCCTAACAAGGGAGGTAGCCAAAAACAAAGGCATAAAATCCACTCCCACCCATTCCATCCCCACATACTCCAGGTACCTTCACAAGGGAGTCGTGCAAGGACATGAGAGAGAGAGAGAGAGTCGTGCAAGGACATGAGAGAGAGAGAGAGAGAGCCATACCCCTGACGTCCATCTTCAACTCCTGTCAACTTCCTCATTTCCATTCGAAGGTCCAGCCCCTCACCCAAGATCTCTCCTTACCAACTTCATCTCTATTTCTTCCATCTTTAAATACAAGAACAGCTGACAACTACTCCCCTCCCCTTGTGCTTCTTTCAGTTGGTGACAGAAATAGTGCCATATTAATTCACTGTAGACATCAATCCAAGGCTTCTTCCCAGAGAGATTTATGGGAAGGCCTGAGGACCATTGCCAGCTGTTGTTGTTGTTGTTGTTACCTAGACTGTCTGGCCAAGCAGTCCTGTTGCCAGTATTGTGGGGCAAAACTTGAGGCAACAATTTATATACATACATATACCAAAGGCTTTTTCCCCCTTACAAGGGAGGTAGCCAAAAAACAGAGGCCTAAAGTCCACTCCCACCTGGTGGGCAGGGTGCAGGGATGACCCGTCATCCAGGAGGTGCTCAGATGAGAGGGAGGGTGGGAGGGGTGTGGAGTGTATGTAGGGATGAAATGGGTGGGAGTGTTTTTATGCCTTTCCCTTTTTGGCTACCTCCCTTGTGAGGGGGAAAAAGCCTTGGTATATGTATGTATGTATGTACATTAAACTATCCTTAATTTTTTTTTAAGAACTTTAGTAAATTCATAGGATTCTTGTACTTGTATTGTTCCTAGTTTTAAACTAGGCAGGGACAGGTACATGCAAATAGTGGTCCTTCAAGGTAGACATTAGATAATCTTCCTTCTGTTAGTCCTTCAAAATTATATGGAGGTGCAGTCTTGAGCAAATTGATTAATTTGATATCTTACACTGATGGTTTGGCTTTGTTTCAACATAAATACTTTTGCAATGCACACTATACCTTTGAATTGTCCTGTTTATTTTATTTTTATTTTATTTTTTTTTTTTCTCCACCAGATACACTTTCGTTGATCTCCACGACCTGGTAGCAAGGCAGACAGACATGGAGGAGGAAGAATTGGCTATTAAAGATGCAGATGGAAAAACCATTGGAGTATTAGTTGTATCAGTACGGGCAATACAAGTCTTGAGTCAACTTCAGAGATAGGTCTCATTTTTATGTGCAGTGATTCCTGTCCTTAAGCATAGCAGGATCCAGGGACAGCCTTTCTGTTCTTGTAGAGGTGTGTTTGGAATTATCTACCATCCCATCAACCATCCTGGCCCATGCAAACTTTTGTACATACTTCTTGCACTGAGTGCGCCATCATTATTTCCCTTTCGGTAAATCTCTGCTCTCACCTTTTCCCAGCTTACCTTACAACTCCGTCCACCAATTCATCTCCTACTTTCATCGAACAATTTGTCCAAATTTATACATTTCTAGTCATGTTAGTATATGAAATGTTGAATGTTTTCTTTTGATACCAGAGTTTATATTGTCTTAATGTTTAAGCTTTGCTACTTACATGTTAAACTAGTTTAGGAAAATTGCATAAAGCTCATAGTAGTGCATGGTGACAACTTACCAAATTTGTAGTTGAAAGTTTTATGAACATAATCTATATAAAGTGGTCTCCCAATACTGGGGTATTCACTGCATACTGATATGTAGTCAATACTTTATGGAATAGAGACTGCATGGCTGACTATTGCCCTAAGGAAGAAGCCTTTTTGTATATAGATTGATATGTTTAACATCACAAATTCCCCCTATCAGGAGGCTAGGATGGTGCCCCATACAGAAGACATTGTAGTATGGAATTTAATGAACAATGCCCTTGGTTCAAATTTGCCAGTGGCAGGGTTCAAACTGCCGTCGCCTTGACTTTCACAGCAAGTAACAATGCCCTAACCCACTTAGCCAGTGGGTTAGGGTGTACACTGCATACTAATACGTAGTCAGTACCTTAGGAAATGTAGAGAATGTATGGTTTGAGGGGAAGATGGGGCTCCAGGATTACGTAATGTCACCATGGTTGGATGATACATACATACACCAAAAGCTTTTTCCCCCTTACACGGGAGGTAGCCAAAAAGAAAAAGGCATAGAAATAACTCCCACCCATTTCATTTCCCATATATTCCACTCCCCTCCACCCTCCTATCTTGGCACCTCCTGGATGACAGGTCATCCCGGCATCCTGTCCACTGCCCTGGGTCAGAAGCAGTGTCGCAAGACACAGCCACACAGCACATCCACAGCAAGGCCACTTCATAAATTCGGCGAACCCCCTCTCCGTCCCCTCATGCAGGAAAGGAGAAGACGGGGAGAAATCCCTTCAGGCTGCGTCAAATTTTTTCTCATACATACTTCCTCACCCTCCATCCCCCTCATGCATCACAGCCTCATCTATACACAACCCTTCTCCATTCACCCCTATCTTCGGTCCTCTCCCATCCTTCCTCTCTTTTGTAAAGCCCCTTCACCCCATCCATCCACCTCATCCTAGGACGCCCCCTCATATTCACTCCTTTTATTAATCTTTCTTCACTCATTCTTTCCATGTGTCCAAACCATCCTAATACTCTTTCATCAACCCTATCTCCCAGCTCCCTTTCCACCCCTGTTCTCCTCCTCACCTCATTTCTCACTCTAGCCTAGTAACCCCTATCATACTTCTCAGATTTCATCTCAAACACATTCAAACTCCTTCTCTCTTCCTCTCATGTTCCATGTTTCTGCCCTGTACATTGCTGTTGGCACAATCACTCCTTCATATAACCTCCTCTTAGCATCCATTCTCAGATGTCTATTTCTCATTACACTTTTTAATCCACCAAGGCATTTACTTGCTTCTCTCAATCTACATTCTACCTCCACCCCCACTCCTCCCTTTCCTGTCACATTTGCACCCAAGTATCTGAAACTATCCACTTCCTCCAGTTTCTCACCTGTAATGCTCACTTCCAGCCTACTGTCACTCTCTCCCCTTGTACATCTCATCACCTTACTTTTGCCCACATTTATCTTCAGCTTCCTTCTTTCACACACCTTCTCAAACTCTGTCACTAACTTCCTCAATCCCTCCTCAGATCCTGCTACAAGTGCAGTGTTGTCAGCAAACAACAGTTGGCTCACCTCCCACTTCTCTACAACCCCTGACCCACTACCCTTGCATTCACCTCTCACACCACCCCATCAATGTAAAGATTGAACATCCAGGGTGACATGAAACACCCCTGACGAAGTCCCACCATTACCTCAAACCATTCACTCTCTCCATTTCTAATCCTAACACAAGCTCTACTACTCTCATAAAAACTCTTGACTGCTCTTAACAGCTTTCCTCCTATCCCATATATCTGCAGTACCTCCCACAGTGCCTTCCTGTCTACCCTGTCGTAAGCCTTTTCCAGATCCATAAAAGCCCAAAAAACATCCTTACAAAAGATAAGGATGTTTTTTGGCCTTTCTCACATATGTCTTATCACAAAAATCTGATCTACACATCCCCTACCTGTCCTAAAACCAAACTGTTCCTCACCAATTACTCCCTCTGTTCCTCTCCTAATCCTCTCAATCAAGACTCTCCCATAAGCCTTCCCAACTACACTCAACAAGCTGATCCCTCTGTAACTACTACACTCACATTTGTCCCCCTTTCCTTTATAAAGCGGAACTATACAGGCACTCCTCCAGTCCTCCGGCACTCTACCCTCTTAACCTCTTCACTCCGGGGCACATCGCACGTCTGGCAACATTAGCTGCCAGACGTACAATGTTGCATCATAATAATCGCATTATAAAAAATAAAGTCACTGCTCAATCACTCGTTCTCTTTCACCCATGAATTTTGATAACCATAGAAAATATGATGAAGCCAGTTTAGAGAGAATGAGGGTCACGCAGGTATGACTACAATAAATACAATCAAGACGCCGACGTCGGCATCATTGCATACCCACTTGCTCCTCATGACGCCTACGTAGGCATCACCGTATGGAAGTGGTTAAACAAACATTAAATAAATGTCGCCCTGGCTGTTCAACTTATACATGGATGGGGTGGTGCAAGAGGTGAATGCTAGGGTAGTGGGTCAGGGATTGGAGATGGTTAAAGAAAATGGAGAAAAGTGGGAGGTGAGCCAGCTGTTGTTTGCGGACGACACTGCGCTTGTGGCAGGGTCAGAGGAGGGATTGAGGAAGCTGGTGGCAGAGTTTGGGAGAGTATGTGATAGAAGAAAGCTAAAGATAAATGTGGGTAAAAGTAAGGTGATGAGATGTACAAGGGGTGAAAGTGGCAGTAGACTGGAAGTGAACATTAAGGGAGAGCGACTGGAGGAAGTGGATAGTTTTAGATACTTGGGTGCAAGTGTAGCAGGAAAAGGTGGAGTGAAGGTGGAGGTAGAATGTAGATTGAGAGAAGCGAGTAAATGCCTTGGTGGATTAAAGAGTGTAATGAGGAATAGACATTTGGGAATGGATGCGAAGAGGAGACTGTATGAAGGAGTGATTGTGCCAACAGCACTGTATGGGGCAGAAACGTGGAACATAAGAGAAGAAGAGAGAAGGAGTTTGAATGTGTTTGAGATGAGGTGTCTGAGAAGTATGGTGGGGGTTACTAGGCTGGATAGAGTGAGAAATGAGGAGGTGAGGAGGAGAACAGGGGTGAAAAAGGATTTGGGAGATAGGGTTGATGAAAGAATATTAGGATGGTTTGGACACATGGAAAGAATGAGTGAAGAAAGACTAGTAAAAGAGGTATGGAAGGCAGATGTGGAGGGAGTGAACATGAGGGGACGTCCTAGGATGAGGTGGATGGATGGGGTGAAGGGGGCTTTGGGGAAGAGGGGAATGTCTGTTGAGGAGGGAAGGGAGAGGATGGAAGACAGAGGTGAGTGGAGAATGATTGTATATGGATGATGTTGTGATTGCATGAGGATGAATGTGCGGGTGGGTGGGGGGTGGGGTAGTATGTACGAGTAAATTTTGACGCAGCCCGAAGGGATTTCTCCCCGTCCTCTCCTTATATGCAAGGGGGGACGGAGAGGTGGGGTCGCCGATTAAATGATGCGGCCTTGCTGTGGATGTGCTGTGTCTTGCGACACTGCTTCTGACCCAGGGCGGTGGGCAAGGTGTAGGGATGACCCGTCATCCAGGAGGTGCTCAAATGAGAGGGAGGGTAGGAGGGGTGTAGAGTGTATTTAGGGATGAAATGGGTGGGAGTGTTTTTGTGCCTTTCCCTTTTTTGGCTACCTCCCTTGGTATATGTATGCAAATAACCTCACCAGCCAGTCCACCATTACTGTACCTCCTTTCTTCAGACATTCTGCATGGCATCCATCCAACCCAGGTGCCTTACCTGCTCTCATCATCATAACAGCTGCTTTTTCATCCTTCCCTATTGCTCCTCCATTTTCCTCACTCATCACTCTCATTTTCTTAGCGCTTCCCACTGTAACTACCTTTCCCTCCCTATCCTCATTCACAAGGAGCACGGCTTTGGAAGTGGCGGAAGAAATGGGGGTAACCAGTCCCTATTTGCAGATGACACAGTACATGTTGGGTCAGAGGACAGTCTAAATCAGTCAGTGGTAATGTTTGGGAAGGTATGCAGGAGAAGAAAGCTCAAAGTAAATATAGGCAACAGTAAGGCAAAGAGATGTAACAGGAGACAGGACAGTGACAGCGAGTTGAACCAAGGGAAGCAAGTGTCAAGGGGGAACAAAGTGCTAAGAGAAATAGGTATCTGGGAATGAATGCAAAGAACAGACTATGGGGCAGATGTGGAATTTAAGGGAGGCTGAATAAAGAATCCTAAATGTGTTAAGAGACTGAAAGAAGTAAGACAGTGAGGGTGGCAAGAGCTGGTAGAATTCATGAAAGAATACTGGGATGTGTTAGGCAAATTTAAAAAAAAAAAAAAAAAAATGAATGAAGGCAGAGTTGGATGGAGTGAATTTGATGAGAAGATCAAGAATGGGATGAGATGGATTAAATGGATGAAAGAATGATGGGGGAGGGTTGCAGTGCCGGGAACCCAGCTTCGGCTGCCAGACCCTCCTGTGGTTGAGTCATGCTGCATTGCCCCTGAATGAAGTAGGAGAGAAGGACAAGCCTTCATCCACAGAGCTAGGGATTGATGCAGTGTAAATGACAGTATATTTCTAAAAATCATTCTTCCCATTAACAAAAACTCTGATCTGTAAATGGTCAAGGGCTCATAGGGATTTCTCCATGTCTTCTGTTTTTCTGCGTGAGGAGACATCACCAATGTAATGAAGTGGCTTTGCCGTGGATCTGCTGTCTTACAACACTGCTTCTGACCCAGGGTGAGATACAGGGATGACCTGTCATCCAGGAGTGGCCAAGATCGGGAGGGAAGAGTGTGGAGAGGAGTGGACTATGTAGGGGATGGAATGGGTGGAAGTGGTTTCTATGCCTTTTTTCTTTTGGCTACCTCCCATGTAAGGGGGAAAAAGCCTTTGGTATATGTCCAAGACGTAAATCCACTCTCACCCATTTCATCCCCTCATTCACCAGCCCTTTCTCCCTCTTTTCTTGACTTCTGGAGCCATCATAAATTTATTTCAAAAGGTAAAGCCTCACTGTATTACAACTTTAATTTGTATATTGTATTTACCAATGGCCTTTTCCTCCTTGTAAGGAAGGTGGCAAAGTCCAAGTGTGCTTGAACTGGATGAGAAACCTTAATCCCCAGCAACAAATTAAACTACTATTGCAAATCCTGTTTAACAATTTTTGAGAATAAAAAAATGTTACGTGTTAAACATCTTTATTTAAAAATGCATGGAAATACAAACATAATGGTGTTCAATGGACTGGTCACTGTCCAAACCAGATCTGTTACAAGCCATGGTTGTGCAGAGACTTTGTGGTAAATAAAATATAATTAAAGCTATGAGAGCTGTAACTATTTACAAACTAAAAACAATTTCAAACAGTTAAACCATTGTTTGGAACTGTAAGACAGAAAAACTATTCAGGTGCTATTTCAACATTACCACATGCATGTAATACTTTAGTCGTCATCTGAAATGTTCTCGCTCTTTATAGAAGACCCACTACTTTGAGCATCGTCATTCTGTTCATTCTTGGCATTACTTGGTTTGTCTTTTGGAGTTTGAGAAAAGAAGGAATCTACACTCTTCTGCCATGAGGGAATGGGTTGTGGGTTGTGGGAATTCCCTCCACTGTACCTGCAAGAAGAATGACATTTTATTGCATGTATGTCCCTCCCTTCATCTACTACAGATTTCACAATAATAATGAACAAGATCTCAAAATCAAACAGCCAAACTCTTCCATTAAGAGATGGACAAAAAATTAAATAACGATTTGGTTTGTCACAAACTCTCCCCTATCGGGAGGCTAGGATGGTGCCCCTTACAGTGGACTTCGAAGCATGGAATTTAATGAACCATGCCCTTAATTCAACCCTCTCCAAGCAGGATTCAAAGTCATCTCTACCTTCACTGCAAGTAATGACATCCTAACCAGCTCGGCCAGCTAAAATTACTAGGCACACGTATCCTTACCCAACCCAATGCCATACTCGACCCCTCCTGAACCTCCTCCACATTGAACAACACTGAAATTCTCTACTTTCCCAACACCTTCACTTCCATTAATGAACAAGGTCATCATATTAAAACAACAGGGCAGGACTTGCAGTAATTGTCATAAACTGGGCAAATTTAGATTTAAAAAGGAAATAGCCAAGAACTGGTTTACTAATAGGGTGGTCGACAAATGGAATAAACTCAGTAACCATGTAGTAATCGCTGAAAATATCAGTTGTTTTAAGAAACACAAACTTTATGGATGGGGATGAGAGGTGGTGATAGATACGGAGCTGCCTAGTGTAGGCCTTAGGGTCTCTTGCAGTCTCATTCATTCTTATATTCTTATGTTCATTTGCACCCTTTCTCTTTCCCTCAAAAGGCGTGGCACTCACTGAGGGGACACCTTTGACACGTCAAGTTCCTTGTGCAGAATGTTCTCTATTCATTCCCAGGAGGTGCCTACAGTATTAGTTATTTGATTAATAGTTAAACATCTGTCACCCATCACCATGTGGTGAACACCGTCAACGTTTTCTTGCTTGGTTGCTATGGCAGGATATCCCGACCTTGGGTTTTCAAGATTCTCCCTACCCCTCTAGAATTCAGCTGTCCACTTTTGCACAGTTGATAAAGCTGGAGCATCATCCCCTAATGTAGCAGCCATATAAGCATGAATGTTCTTGCTCCAGATATTTGATAACACCACAGTGCCAAATTGGTACAGAATTATTTCAACTAATTTATCAAGGGCTGATTGTACCATGTTTGACAATTACAATGCCATTGCAACTACAACTTACTTGTTCTTGCCCGTGCTTCTCGAGGGTGAACTGGCAGAGGATGTTGAACCAACAGACTTGCGTGGTGCTTTGGCACCAGCCACACGCGTACTGCCGGCATCTGCTCTTGTGCGCACCATAGTTTCGCTGAAATAAATATATAAATTTTTATTAGCTACACAATGCTGTACACTTACGAAGCAGGAAGGCGACTAGTATGCACATACATATACCAAAGGCTTTTTCCCCCTACACGGGGGGTAGCCAAAAAGAAAAAGGCATCGAGACCACTCCCACCCATCCCATTTCCTATATATTCCACTCCCCTCCACCCTTCCTCTTATCTTGGCACCTCCTGGATGACGAGTCATCCCTGCATCCTGTCCATTGGGTCAGAAGCAGTGACCTACGTTAAGTAGGCGTTCTGTACTCAATCATTGTGGCACCCCCCCACCCCCCCTTTCCTTCGGCCAACCTTGTGTGCATGTCCTCTCTATCATTTCTGAATTATGAGCACAGGGATTACTGTTGATCAATAAAACTTGTATATCTTACTTTTCAGAGTGAAAACATGAACAGTATTAAATCATGTTTTGTGGAGTATGTATTTACTTTGGACATATCTTCAGTTGGGTTAGGCAGTGAAAAAAAATGCTCACTGTCCCCACCAATACCATCTTTTTCTGCATCAGAAAACCAGTCGCACGTGTGCAGTAGATTTAATTCAAGCATATCCTAACAATACCCTGATGATTGAGCATGCAGTGGCATTGTTCTCTAGTGCATTGAATGATTTTGAAAACACCCAACGCCCCTTCTAAAGGTATCTATTTTGATCCACCATGATGTCATTTGTCCTTATCTTGATCATCTGTGGGATGTAAAGATGATCTCGCTTTGGGCATTTGATTCTATCCTCTCTGTGCACACTGCAAGGGCAAACAGCCTTAAAATGAGTGAAATTATTTTGGCACATTGTTTTATATTTTATTAAATAAACCTACATGGACTGGTAAACCTATATATGACTGTTGGGTAATTTGACTAGAGCTACGATGCTACCACTCACTCTTGTCAGAGTACCCAGTATTGCTGAATGCCCCTTTACCAATTTTGGGAAACCTTATGAACGATATATATTTGGCCTTAAGCCCAGGAACAGTCTCTTCAAACATTGGTGGGTTGGTCTGATATAGTTGTACTGATGGAGTGGACTTAAAGCATCATCTACAGAATTACAGCAACTAACTTTGTGTTAAAGCAGAACCCATGGTCTGAGATTTAGCCCATTATTTTGAACAGAAGTTCTTCTACAGTGCATTACAGCTATCATAAAGATGAACAAGGAGAGGCACACCTATGACAATCCAATGCAGCCGTAACCCCACTAATATGCGTTGAACGCTAAATAACCCATAATTTGTGTTCAGCACTTGGGATTATGACCATATCAGGTGTACCATACCCTTCCGTTAAATTCTATTTTTCTCACCATTTCTGGTGGAAAATTAAGGAAGGCAAGTGCCCAGGAGCACCTGCTCTAACAAATTAAAAAGGTACCCTTACTCTTCATTTAAGGGCCCTACTCTCCATTTTCGGTGAATTTACCAGTTGATGGATATAAATGATTCCGTTCCAATCATGGAAATATATTATCCCTCCAATCTCCATGTGGCATGTTCCAATATTGGAGAAATTATATTGACAATTCCTCCCAAGTTCCAATCAACCAATGACACCATCAAATGCCTTGACTTGGCATGGGACGTTTTGACTGAAGTCAAAGTGGGACGTTCTGACTGGCTAGCACCAAAATGGCCTTGCCTTCAGTGGTGTGGTTAAAACAACCTCACTCTATTATTAATTACCGGGCCATTGGTTGATAATTAGCTAATAACTGTTCTTGTTCTTTATCCGGGCTCACCTTTGTGACTACCTATGTTGATCAGCATATCCCAGACATCCCCAAGAGACTGGTAGTGGTGCAGTAGGTACAACAGTGGACATTGCATATATGATCACAGCCAGTCAACCGTTTTTAATTTTAAGGTTGCTTTTCAGAGTATGTAGTGTGCCCTTCCCTATACGACTGAACATGTTGATTGAATTGTTTTTGTTTACATCTGACTATACTTTGTGACACTCAAAACAAACAAAAAGATATCTAATTTACAATTAAAAAAAAAAAAAAATTGACGTCATTTTAAATGCCAATATCTAGGAAACTACTCAGTGCATCTCAATGAAACTGCACAAACTTTATGTTGAACATCATATGTTTTATTAGTTGACATTTCAAAGAAAAAACAAAGATTTGTAGATTCTATGACCGATTTCACAAGTTTCACAAATGTTCAATATGAGCGCCGCCTGTGACTCTGCACACGTCAAGTCGGTACTCAAACTCGCCTGTAGGGTTTCATTTGCAATCGTTTCCTCAGAACGCACCAAACTGTTGTTCGAGGAATCTGGGTTTCCATACTTGCTCTTCTTACAGACTTCCGGGGACTTCGCAGGAATGTTTCACGAACTTTCTCGACCTTCTCTTCCAATGTTGATGGCCGTCCAGATCCTTTAGCCCTGCATAAGCAGCCTTCCTCTTTAAATTTTTGGTGCCAGGTCCAAATTTGTTTACTAGTTGGTGCATTTTTGGCAAATTTTGCAAAGGCACGCTGCACGGTCTTGGTGACTGTGTTTGAGCATATTCCAACACGCAAAATGACTTTTCTTTTGAAGTGAACGGCATTTCTCAAACTGAAGAGAGATAAATGTCAAACATTAAACATAAAATCTTGAACTGTTTCTATGCAAGCTGTGAAAATTTGAGGTTTCAACGAAAATTGCCAAAATTATTGGCCTGCGAAATGACGTCAAATTTTTTTGGAACACCCTGTATTTAAACAAACAAGATATTTACATACAAATTATTTACATAACCATAATGTTCAGCATACAAAAGAACCGAGAGTAAATACTACAAATTATTACAAATTTACAATTAACATGAGAAAATATTTTACCAGTTATTTTTATCTTGTTCTGCCGCTGGGAGTAGGCCTATATAGCCAATACTTTACAAAAAATAAATTATGAAAATGTGATCTTTGTCAAGAAGATGGATCACAATTGCAAAACAATTAAATTCACAAAAAGCACTAAACCTCAATGATTATTCATGGCATCAATGTTTGGTGCAACTAGGTGTGAGCATTTGTGAAGCACCTGACGGGCTGACTTGTCACCAGCAATATAGGAATCCCAAACTTGATTGACTTGTCCCTGCACAAGTCTATACTCCTTTCTTTGCCTATGTTGCAGTTTATTGTCTGACACTAATCTTATCTGAATATTGATCAACTGCGATTGTTCATGCAAAAGTTTAACAAGACGATAGAAGCACAATTTCCCACATCTGGCATGATGATTCAGCACACCGTGCCAACCCTCAACGTCATTGTTGGTACGAATCGGCTGCTTAAAGATACTCCAAGTTTCAGGATTCCAGAGTGAATTCTCGATCCAGTTAATGCGAATATAATCCACCAATGGTGTCAGCAAGCTTGTAGATGCATGTGTTGCTAGTCTCTCGAACATGGGCCGGATGTGTTCTTGAGGGAGATAGGGTAATGCAAGAAATTGGTGACAAAGTTTGTGTGTGTCCTCGTCATTACGACATGCTGGAGCCAGACCAATTTCCTGTATTTTCCACCAAATGCACTGAGTCCAATGAAAGGAACACCCTCGAATAGTAACTCCTTGAAACACCGATAGAATGGCTTTCCACACTGCCCGCTCGAAGTCGATGACAAATTTTCTAACGTTATTGTTGGGTGTTAGGCATTTGATGGCTTTCAGTACTTTCTTATAGTCTTTTTTCTGTTCCCCCGACATCAAAACAAATAAAAGAGGTACTTGTTTGGTATCATTTCCACTTTGAATAAACGAATGCACACTGAACAGTTGCTTAAAAGGTTCCTTGACAACTTTAAATGTTCTATCCATGTACCACGTTTTCGATAGGCTCAGTAGATTGAGCATCTTCTCTGTGGCAAATAACAAATGGCGTTTTCCATAGACGTGTAAATCCTTGCGAAGGAAATCCTCAGGAATGTGGCCTTCATCAATTTCAAAATCAAGATCCTGTGGTTCTGCCGGCTGCATCTTCTGCCTGCATCGATTTGCTGCTCTAGCGAGATTCACTGGTTTCTGTAGTGCCTCAATTGGTTCTCTCGACATCTGTATTTCGTTCAACATCACCCAATTGACAATGTCTGTTGCAGACATGAAAATTTCGTTTGCCGCAGACTCTTTCACAACCTTCCGCACTTCTGACGCTTTTGCAGCACCGACTTTTCCTGGATGGATATGAGGCTGGCAGCCTCTCGTGAAATCCACACCTTTCTGTGATACCGTCGCCTTGCACCAAACGTTCTTGTTACGCAAACTGCAGCGCCACATCACATTGCCATTCTTCCTTTTTGTCTTCACAACATACGTGTAACCGTTGCTGTCCGCAAGCTGCCCTTTGTTTTTCTGGGATCCTGCCGATATAACTTTGTAGCTTGTCTCCTCAACATTTTCTGATTCATACAACAAGGGTGTGGCATCCTCCGTGGAAGGACTCTTCCAAATTTGAAGGGACTTGAAAATCAATTCCTATGCTAGTGTCCATGTTTTCCGCAACTTGGTTTTCCATTATCCAATCGTCTGCTGCATTCTGGGTTTCCAAACTTGTGGGTAGAATGTCCTCTCTTTCGTCTTGGTTTTCCATTATACAATTGTTCGCTGCATTCTGAATTTCGGATCCCGTGGGTAGAAGGGCCTCTCTTTCGTGGTCCTCTGTCCTGGTAAAATATTTTCTCATGTTAATTCTTAACGAGTGAAGAAAGACTAGTAAAAGAGGTGTGGAAGGCAGATGTGGAGGGAGTGAACATGAGGGGACGTCCTAGGATGAGGTGGATGGATGGGGTGAAGGGGTTTGGGGAAGAGGGGAATGTCTGTTGAGGAAGGACGGGAGAGGCCAGAAGACAGGGGTGAATGGAGAATGGTTGTATATGATGTTGTGATGCATGGGGAGTGAGGTAGTACGTGTGAGCAAAATCTGACGCAGCCCGAAGGGATTTCTCTCCATCTTTTCCTTTTATGCATGGGGGGACGGAGAGGGGGGGTCGCCGAATTAATGAAGCAGCCTTGCTGTGTCTTGCAACACTGCTTCTGACCCAGGGCAGTGGACAAGGTGCAGGGATGACGCGTCGTCCAGGGAATTGACATCAATAGTGACAAAATTTTCACATTGAATGAGAATCAGACAAGAAACAATGGTCTCAAACTATCCGGAAATAGATTCAGTTTGGAAGTAGGTAGAAACAACTTTGCCAACTGTGTAGTTAATGAATGTAATAAACTTCCTGCACAGGTAGTGCAATGTAGTTCAGTTCGAAGCTTTAAGACTCATCTATATAAACACCTAAGCAAGATGCTGTAATGATTATAATTTATTTTATATTATTTGTTTTTGCTTTGTTATCATTTGTGTGTTTGGTTTTCATTTATTATTAGTTATGTGCCAATTTATTATTATTTACTGTTTACTTGTTTGTTTGTTATTCAACTATACCTATGCATTTATTTATGTATTTTGTTTGTTGCATACATATTTTTTTTATAATTTTTTTTTTTTTTTTTCGCATCCGACCTAGATATGGACCAAAAGGTCTCCTGTCGGCATGCTCCGCCTTTGTAATCCTTTGTGTGGAGTGTATTGAGGGATGGAATGGGTGGGAATGATTTTATGCCTTTTCCTTTTTGGCTACCTCCCTTGTAAGGGGGAAAAAGCCTGGGGATGTCTGGGATATCCTGATCAATATGGTGTCACAAAGGTGAGCCTGGATAAAGAACAAGAACAGTTATTAGCTAATTATCAATCAACGGCCCAGCAATTATTAATAAGAGCAGATAAAGAACAAGAACAGTTATTAGCTAATAGTGGGAACACAAAATTGAAATGTTCGCCTCACTTTACAGTACTGTATTCAACACGAGTCTGTTTGAGATTTACTTTAAAAACAACTGAAAGATGGCGACATGATGAGAAGAAATTGGGGGATGAGTTTCATTGTTCAAGAATCGGTGCCATTTATTTCCAGTATCTGATATTTTCCAGCTCTCACCTTCTTCGTTAACTCCATTTCCCCTCCCACTGTATAATCTAAATACTTTCGAATTTATTTCAATTTTACAACATCTATACTCCAAACTGACGAACATCATATCACATGCTATTCAGTAATTAGTGTCACTCTCTCCTGCTGATTTGATCATCATCTATCACTGACGAAATCATCATCATATCACGTCCTATTCAGTAATTAGTGTCACTCTCTCCTGCTGAATAAATCATCATCTATCACATCTGACGAACTCACCGTCATATAAGTAATTAGCGTCACTCCTACAAACTAAATCATCTTTCCGAATTCACGAACTCTTTGTAATTTTAATGAAAATAAATTTCAATAAAAGTTAGAAGTTCTAAGGATTATAAAGACGGCTCCACAGAGAATAAAGAATGAAGATGACAATAATAGCTAGGTATGGAAGATCTCACTTATTAAATGTTTACGAAAATTATTTTTGGCCTGAATTTCGGCAGCACCCTTAGGTACCACGGCACAATGGTTGGGAACCACTGCTCTAGCAGTTTCCCATCCATCAATAGACAAATCTCTGCCTTCTCTGACAGAGGTTGAAGAGTCTAAGCGGCAGCTGCAACTTCAGTGCGAAGTTGCTGAAAGCTGGAGGAGAGGCCATGATTTGCGGACGGCAAGCGGCATTGCCTACTGTCCAGTCACTCAGTGGCTTCCCGGCCAGCTCAGCCCATTGTCAACATGCCCCATCGGCTGCCCAAGATGCCATCTTTGTTTTGTCGGTAATTTTTAACGACTTCCATACGGTGACGCCTACGTAGGTGGCATGAGGAGCAAGTGGGTACTCGCTGATGCCGACGTCGCCATCTTGATTATATTTATTGTAGTTGTCCCTACGTAACTTTCATTCTCTCTAAACTGGCTTCATATTTTCTATGGTTATCAAAATACACAGGTGAAAGAGAACGAAGATCGAGCACCGACCTTATCTTTTATAATGCAATTATTATGACGCAACATCGCACGTCGGGCAGCTAATGCTGCCAGACGTGCGATGTGCCCCAGAGTGAAGAGGTTAAAGTTCACACCTATGCAATACATCAGTAAAAAATTAAATAACAATTGTAAATTATAATACATCAATGTAATACATGTAATTCTTACCATAAATTAATAATAAAAAAAGGTTGCAAAATGCTATAAGCCTACAAACGTAGCCACCTCAGTTGCTAAAGATGCCATCTTTGTAACCTAACCGAAGCTACCTACATAAACTAACCTGCAGCAATTCCCAAATAAACTTATTATATACATAGTAACTGGAGCTCAATGGCTAGGTAGGTTGGTGGTAAAGATGGGGCCAGATATTACTATACAGTCACTATCGGAGTTACGACCACCACTTACGACCACATCTAGCAGATGCCTATTATGAGTTTACTGTACATGTCTGGCAACACAGTGCGTAAGACAGTTGTGGCAACCGCCATCGCGTACAGCAGTTATGGCAGAGATGGAAAAGTTGTTCTACATGTGGTTGGAAGATAATAGGCAAAGAAATGTGAGTGACGTTGCAAGCAGTACAAAGTAAGGCTACAAGTTAATTTCACATAACAAAGATATGTCGTAGCACATATGTAAAATAATACTGATGACCCACTTTCGGAGAAGAATAAGCGAAGATATAGAGATCTGTATATTTCGATCACTTACTGTGATCCTCTTCGGCAGATATGAGTTATAAAGTACAGAACAATGTGTATTTATAGTAAAGCAGTGAGGTAGCATGAGGGGACGGGGCTCAGGTCAACACGCATGCTCGCATCTTGGTGGCTCGGGTCACATGACCGGCGTTGCATGGGCCTTGGTGATTTTTGTCCACCGCTAATGTTGATGGTAACATCTTATTTATGGCAAAAGACTGTATTTCTTCTTTTGCCATAAATAAGATGTAACCATCAACATTAGCGGTGGACAAAAATCACCAAGGCCCATGCAACGCCGGTCATGTGACCTGAGCCACCAAGATGCGAGCATGCGTGCCGGGCGTGTTGACCTGAGCCCCGTCCCCTCGTGCTACCTCACTGCTTTACTATAAATACACATTGTTCTGTACTTTGTAACTCATATCTGCCGAAGAGGATCACAGTAAGTGATCGAAATATACAGATCTCTATATCTTCGCTTATTCTTCTCCGAAAGTGGGTCATCAGTATTAATTTCACATGTTGAAAGAACATGCAGGTGAAGAATACGCTTCACATGAGTTCATAGTGAGTGCTGGATGGTTTCGTTGCTTTCAAGAGCGTTACCAGGTTCACCACGTGTTGTCGAAAGGTGAGGCTGCTAGCAGTGATGCGCCTGCAGCTAAGGCATTTGTGGAAGAGTCTGATAAATTACACTGGGTTGCATCAGAAAAAAAATTCTTGCAACAGAGACGTCATTAACATTTTTCATTACAGTTTCGCATGCTAAACCCATTTTTTCAGGGAGGTCCTCATTTTTTTTGTAATAACTGACACTATATTTATAAGATTCATTGTGCAGAAATGCGTCTAAGCCAGGTCTATAAAAGACCTGTGAATATATAAGGGTAAGTAAAGGACATTCGAGGTTAACGGTACATTTCATATTATTGAAAACAAACAAAAACATGATAAATGGGCATAACATACACGCAGGCATGTAGATATCGGATTACAAAAAATACAGTTTTATTTGAAGCTGAAGGCACGAATTCCTGGTCTCGATGCCTATACCATGCAAAGTGTGTATTACATACATATACCAAGGCTTCTTCCCCCTTACAAGGGGGGTAGCCTAAAAGAAAATGGCATAAAATCATTCCCACCCATTCCATCCCTGAATACACTCCACACCCCTCCACCCTCCCTCTTATCTTAGCACCTCCTGGATGACGGGTCATCCCTGCACCTTGTCCACTGCCCTGGGTCAGAAGCAGTGTCGCAAGACACAGCACATCCACAGCAAGGCCGCTTCATTAAATCGGTGACCTCCCCTCTCCGTCCCCCCATTGCATAAAATGAGAGGACGGGGAGAAATCCCTTCGGGCTGCATCAAATTTTGCTCACACACACTACCTCACCCCCCATCCCCTGCCCATTCCACCTCATGCAATCACATCATCATCCATATACAAACATTCTCCATTCACCCGTCTTCTGTCCTCTCCCATCCTTCCTCAACAGACATTCCCCTCTTCCCCAAAGCCCCCTTCACCCCATCCTAGGACGTCCCCTCATGTTCACTCCCTCCACATCTGCCTTCCATACCTTTTACTAGTCTTTCTTCACTCATTATTTCCATGTGTCCAAACCATCCTAATATGCTTTCATCAACCCTATCTCCCAAATCCTTTTTCACCCCTGTTCTCCTCCTCACCTCCTCATTTCTCACTCTACCCAGCCTAGTAACCCCCACCATACTTCTCAGACACCTCATCTCAAACACATTCAAGCTCCTTCTCTCTTCCTCTCTTATGTTCCACGTTTCTGCCCCATACAGTGTTGTTGGCACAATCACTCCTTCATACAGTCTCCTCTTAGCATCCATTCCCAAATGTCTATTCCTCATTACACTCTAATCCACCAAGGCATTTACTCGCTTCTCTCAATCTACATTCTATCTCCACTTTCACTCCACCTTTCCCTGCCACATTTGCACCCAAGTATCTAAAACTATCCACTTCCTCCAGTCGCTCTCCCTTAATGCTCACTTCCAGTCTACTGCCACTTTCACCCCTTGTACATCTCATCACCTTACTTTTACCCACATTTATCTTTAGCTTTCTTCTATCACATACTCTCCCAAACTCTGCCACCAACTTCCCCAATCCCTCCTCCGATCCTGCCACAAGCGCAGTGCCGTCCGCAAACAACAGCTGGCTCACCTCCCACTTTTCTTCATTTTCTTTAACCATCTCCAATTCCTTGCCCACTACCCTTGCATTTACCTTTCGTATTACTTGCCAAAATATTTTTCTCTGCTAACCTTGAACTTAACAATTGTGCAGATTCTTTTGAGAGCCTAAGATCTCTTACAAGGTCATCTAGCTCACTCTGTTCGAACTGAGAGCTTTTCCCAGAGGTCCCAGTCAACTTGATCTCTTGATACACATCCGGATTTTCACCGTCACTACATGAAGAGTCACTTGAACTAGCACGGTGTACATTCTCAGGAGGTATTGGCACAGGAACATCATCACTGTGTGGTACAGGTTGCATAGCTGATGGAATGTTTGGGTATTCAATGTGTTTTGAGCTTTTAGCATTTCTTCCCAGCAGTTTCACCATACAAAAATAGCAGTCTTCAAGGTGATTTGTAGGTTCCCGCCACACCATTGGTATACCAAATGGCATTGACTTGCTGTTTCCTCGACTCCAATGGCATAAACCAGAAAAACAGTTCATACAGGCAATGTGAGGAGCCCATGGTTTATCCTGATCTCCAATTCTGATGCCAAAGTAGGCACGATAGAGATGTTTTACTGAAGAAGTGATGGTGCGCTTCTGTTTTGATGGTGTGTACTTGCCGCATATGTAGCAAAAGGAGTCAGGGTGGTTCTTGCAAGTCCGTGGCATCCTTCAATTAATGAATCTGCAACAAAATATGTATATAAACATAGTAGTATTAAATTAGTATTAAACATATAGTATTAAACATATATATTATTAAACATATATCAAATTAATACTCACAATTAATAGATTAAACCTAACACCTACAACACTCGACTAATTAACGTAAGACGCCACAAATCTGGCACAGATTAACAAAACACTACACTAGGACATATGCTGTAACACAAACTAGAACTTTAGGAGGAAAATGACTACTACCACCGTGATCAGCACAAAAAATTGGTCTAGAAAATGATACTGTCATTTATGTTGCATTTTTTATGCAGCCCAGTGTTATGAATGAAGGATATTTACATACTTACGACCACGTCTAGCTGATGCCTATTATGATTTTACTAATACGAATACACTATAAGTATTTTCTTTCTTAACGCACATGAAACTGGTGGGAAAAAAAAAAAGTAGTAGAGACGAACAACTTCACACCAGGCTTAAAGGTCAGATATCAACAGATATACCATTCACTAAAAATCCTCGTATTGCTCGAAAAAGTACTTTTTAAAAGCATACAAATAAGTTTTTCCTTATTACAGAAGAATTTATTCAGAAAATTCACTTTTAATTGCGCCTCGCATACCACTTTTCCGAAGTCTAGATATTCAGAATAACAATATTGTTTGTTTGGCAACTGTGACGTCACGAACGCGGAATTCCCCGAACCTTTCCCGAAGCGCACGGGCGGAATGTTTCGAATAGCAGACGACGCAATGAAATGAAGACAAAACTGTTTTTTGCCAAATTTGATAAGATGTAGATGGTGGAATTATATAGAATACTGTCAGTATGTTTTTTTATGTACATTAAACTGTAAATACAAAAAGTTATGGAAGTCTTGATATCTGACTTTTAAAGGTCAGATATCAAGACTTCCATAACTTTTTGTATTTACAGTTTAATGTACATAAAAAAAACACTGACAGTATTCTATATAATCCCACCATCTACATCTTATCAAATTTGGCAAAAAACAGTTGTCTTCATTTCATTGCGTCGTCTGCTATTTGAAACATTCCGCCCGTGCGCTTCGGGGAATTCCGCGTTCGTGACGTCACAGTTGCCAAACAAACAATATTGTTATTCTGAATATCTAGACTTCGGAAAAGTGGTATGCGAGGCGCAATTAAAAGTGAATTTTCTGAATAAATTCTTCTGTAATAGGTAAAAACTTTATTTGTATGCTTTTAAAAAGTACTTTTTCGATGATTTTTAGTGAATGGTATATCTGTTGATATCTGACCTTTAATGACCCCCTTATGGGTCGACAGCCTTAAAAAGGTCCACTGTTATTTCGGGAGAAGCCCTGCTAGGCACAACGTTAAATACATTGGATCCCATACTCTGCGTTTGGCTTCTCTCCTACAGTGCTGTTGCAGTCGTTGCTGCTTTTACTCAACGCTGTACAAAGATAAATATACAGTCCTATATCTCACACTTAGAATGAATTGAAATGGATGAGAAAAATAGATCTTAAAATTCACATATATTTAGAGTACATACAACAATTGAAGAATTAAGAAAAAATGATTAAAAGGAAACTACAATTTAAAAAACTTAAAAATGGTAAGCAAGGTTATATTTAATACGTGTGTGTGTGTATATACAGGTATAGTATATACATACAGTACCTGCATACGTATATATACTGAAATACAGTACAGTATTAAAACATTAAAAAAATAGAAAAAATTATAAAAATGAAACTAAAAAGCATTGATAAATAAGCAGTAAACAGCTTATATTTAATAGTATTCATTAGAAAAAGTTACTTAAAAATGCAACAGATTGAGATCATGTATCCTAGAGTAGAACTCTCATGTCGGCCATTTTCAATAGGATCCTACTTACAACCAATCCGACTTACGACTTGTTGGTCGGAACCTATCTAGGTTGTAACTCGGATAGTGGCTGTACTTACAATCCGACTTCGGCAAGTGAGTGAGTGATCGGACGTGTCCATGAAGCTCAGTGTTAATTAACCATTATTGTGGAAATTTGCAATTTTTACCAACTATTACTACACAGAAAGACCGAAGAAAACCTGTAAAGTAACAGTGAAGAGAACGGGCAGTGTAGTGCACCACATAGGAAACAAGTAAAACAAAAGTAAATTGCAACACAGTAATCGTGATCAACATAGATATCAAGATGGCTGCCACCAACGCAGAATCACAACAAACATGCAGCTGTTCCGCATGTGGAGTCAACAAAGACATGAGACGCACCATGTCTTGCAACTCGTGCTCTAATTGGATGCATTATTTCTGCACAGGGCTCCCACTCTATCAAATAATGCTTTTTATGAAAACAATCAGAATATACACATGCCTCAAATGTTTCAATCACAAATACAAAGGCGACGAGAACACGATAAAAGAAACAAAGGAAGCCGAAGAAGCTCTTACTTGGCAAGAAAACAATCTCCCCCAAACACGCACACTTAAACCAGAAATCAGTGACACACCAAAACAAACAACACAAACAAAGGATTGACTGTATTTTAAGAGGGCTTTACCCACAAAGCAACCAGTGTAAAGTACCAATGCTCAAAGAGTTAGCAGAAGATAGCACTATCTTCATTGCCCTCAGAAACTCACCTTAACGATGCTATCCTAAATGCAGAAATTAATATCCAGAATTTCACACTATTCAGAGCTGATAGGGTAGATAGAAGTCATGGAGGGGTAGCATTATACTTAAGGGAGGACAGCAGCAAACACAAAGGTTCTTACTGCTTTCTCAAACAACACAATAGAGTTACTAGCTGTACATGTAAAGAAGCTTGACCTATTCATTGCAACCCTATATCAACCCCCAAACACCACATAGGAAATGTTCAAAGAATTGTCAGGGAAATTACAATCATTTCATAATCACCTGCCATTCCCCTACACTGAAGTCATACTTGCAGGTGATTTAAACTTACCAATAATAACCTGGCCCTCTAGGAATATACGAGGAGGAACAACAAATGAAGAGGCAAGCAATGGAGTTGATCAGCCTAGCTGATCTAGCCTATCTCAAGCAATTCATTGAGGATCCAACAAGAGGCAACAACATACTTGATCTATTATTCAGTAACAACTATGACCTAGTACATTCATATGAAGTTACCAAGACAACAATGTCTGACCACGGTCTTATCAAAGTTATGACAACACATTTTACTAAACAAAAAATAGCTCAACAAAAGGCACACTTCTCTTGTTCCTCTCTCCATGACCTGAACTTCTTCAGCAAAGATATTGATTGGGACGAGATTAGAAAAGAAATAGGCCAGTCCGACTGGGTAACTCTTTTCCAAGACAAAGACACTGAAGGAGCCCTAGACATCTTACAGAGAAGATGCTTTGAAATCTGTAAAACTATGGTGCCTCCCAAACCAACAAATACCAAGAAAAATTATCCCATAACAGGAAAAACTTGAAGAGGAGAACAAAGCTAAGAGTCAAACTCCAAAAGACCATCCATCTACCAACCACCACCAACATCCAAAGTGAACTAGAGGAAATCGAGAGAAAACTCATTCAGTCCCATAAAGATCAGAGGGCTCAAGAATAACTACAAGCTATCTCTAATATTCAAATAAATAGCAAGTTCTTTTATGCATATGCTAACAAGAAACTAAAGAGTACACCAACCATAGGACCACTTATAAATCCAGCTGGGGAACTCGAGAGCGACCCAACTAAAATGGCAGTTGCTCAAACTGCAATACGAGAGTGTGTTTAACCAACCGAAAGATCATATGAAGGTAATTGAACCACACACCTTCTTCAACGAACCCCAGGTGACGCCACACCAATTATCTTCAGTAGAGATCTCTATAGAAGAAATAATAGTGGCCATCAACAAGATCACACCAAATGCAGCAGCAGGACCAGATGGCGTCCATGCCCAATTGCTAAAGAACTGCAAACATCAGCTAGCACTACCCCTGAAACTGCTACGAGCTCAAATATGGCACAATCACCCCAGTACACAATGGGGGTAGCAAAGGAATTGCCAAAAACTACAGGCCAGTGGTACTAACATCCCATTTAATAAAAATAATGGAAAGAGTAGTGCGGAAAGCAATCGTTAAATGTCTGGAAACCATAGAGGCATTTAACAATGGCCAACATGGATTCAGACAAGGACGTTCATGCCTCTCGCAACTACTTGCCCACTATGATAGAATACTGGACGACACCAAAGATGGGGACAACGTCGATGTCATATACCTTGACTTTGCAAAAGCGTTCGATAAGGTGGACCATGGAATCCTTTTACACAAAATACGAGTGCTTGGAATATGCGGAGTCCTAGGTAAATGGCTACACAGCTTCTTATCTGATAGGAAACAGCGAGTCAACATACAAGGAAATCCTTCACGGGCAATCAGTGTTATTAGTGATGTTCCCCAAGGTACTGTACTGGGTCCCTTATTGTTCCTCATCATGATAGGGGACATAGAGACCTTAAACACTCTACAGCTACATCCTTCGCTGATGACATGCGAATCAAATTGAAGATCCGTACACAACAAGATGCCGATAACCTGCAGCAAGACCTTAATGAAATCCTGAGGTGGGCAGAGGAGAACAACATGGCACTGAACGGAGACAAGTTCGAACTTTTACGATATGGCCACCATCTGGATCTCAAGAACTCAACAAATTACTATTGTGGCCAACAAGTGATCATTGCAAAGGATGTAGTGGAAGATCTGGGAGTGGGTATGAGCAGTGATGCCTCCTATCATCACATAAACCAAACAACATTAAAAGCAAGGCATCTATCAGGGTGGATCCTACGTACCTTCCAGACAAGAAGTCCAAGATGTATGCTGACCCTGTGGAAATCATTAGTTTTACCACACCTAGAATACTGCTGCCAAATCTGGTCTCCCCAGAAAATATCAGAAATCACGGAGATTGAAGGGCCCCAAAGGACCTTCACCAGCAAAATACATGGGCTCCAGGAACTGAACTACTGGGAGAGGCTGAAGGAGTTGCAGCTGTTTTCTCTTCAATGGCACAGGGAACGCTACATCATCATCTACATCTGGAAGGTGTTAGAAAAGAGGGTGCCCAACACTGGTATTCAAGTAACAGTCCACCACTGAGCATCAAGTCCAGAATACATAACAGCTTCTCGTTCTGTGGGCCAAGATTGTTCAACTGCATCCCGCCTCAACTGAGAAACATAACAGGGGTGTCTCCAGACACCTTCAAAAAACATCTGGATATATGGTTGGCCAAAATACCAGACCAGCCGCCAACACCAGGATACACCAGCCCCAACGCCAATCGACTAATCGATTGGACAACTGATGTGAGGGAGCTGCCTGGTCACAGTGGGACCCCAGTCTAGCTGCGTCGATCACCGACAGAAGTCATCTAAGTGTAAGTGTATATATTTTTTGGTGCTCTGCATTTGCATTAAAATATATTATTCCAAATATTTCTTAAAAGATTATATGCTTAAGGGGAGAATTTGGGGGGTTTCTTTTTTATCATTGGATTTCAATTAAATTTGTAACATATGACCATTCTCCAGTGAACATTTTGGCAAATTTTCATTACTTTTGTCTTTTAACTTTTTGAGTTATGGTCATTTTTGTCCTTTTTTCTCTTGTTTTCAAAGTTATAGATCTCAATAACTGTATATCACATCAATTTTAAATTTAGAACCTGAAATGTATGGGTTTTAAATAATGATTTTGTCAATACAGATTTTTATATTATTTTTGTTTAATATTTTTTTTTTCAAATTCACATGAAAAAAAAACTGCCATTTGCCAACTTAAGAAAAAATAAAAATTCCCTATTTTCAAATTTTTAGACAGAGCCTTTAGAAATATATTACTTTTTTTCAAATATGGTGTATCTTGAAAAATAGCTGATATATATTGCTTTAAAGTATAAATAAAAAAAAAAATAAATAAAAAAAAATCGGGAAATCGCTGTCAAAGTTTCAAATATGTTAATTTTTTTTTTCTAACAAAGCCTATCCCTGATATTTTTTGTGTATCATCATGTTTTCTATGCTCTGTAAACTTCAGAAACAAGAAATACATGATAATTTAGTAATATAAATATGTTTTGTACTCACCAGTCACCACCACTGCAGGCAATTGCTGGTGCCCAGTCCCCTCCCACCACCTTCTGGTGTCAGGATACTATCTATACATGACTATAATAAAAGTATAGCCATGACTATAATAAAAGTATAGCCATGACTATAATAAAAGTATAGCCATGACTATAATAAAAATATAGTCATGTATATTAAAAGGGTATCATCTGGCACCACCAGACTCATGTCGCTGGGTTTTGAATTAAAAGCCACCAGGATCATAATCCTTTGAGGGCTTGGCAGTGGCACCTTGCTTCCTCTTCTTGGGTGGCACTGGGGTTGACCTCCTCCTTTCAAAGGAGCTGTCACTTTTGAGTGTGTCAGCTGTTGATGCGAGTCCTATACACGACAAAACAGAGCCTTCTTCATAACCAAAGTTATGTTGCAAGACTGTTACCTGTGCAGCAAAAACCAATTTGTCCAGTCCAGCGAACTTTGACTTTGAACACTTTCCCCAGAGCTTGGCATGCAAACTTTCATTAGGATTTTGTGTTTTGCCTTTGAGACACCTTTCTTCATACACACTTTTAATCAGGTCTTGTTCTTCCTGACTGACTCGAATGGCAACTTTCATTGCCTTATGATCAAAGGTTTCCCCTGCTGCTCTCTTTTTCTTGTAAAAACACCATGATTCTGGACAAAGATCATGTTGTGGCAACTCATTTGTGCTTATACAATGATAAAAAGTTGCCATTATGTCAAGTTTTAGCTCCTCCCAATTACCACCAATATGCCTGTTGACTGCATTCAGGTAGTATCATTGCAAATGTTTGATAACAGATTCTGGCAGGGTCATCACTGACCCGAATTGAACTTTTCCAGTCTTTGTTACATATTTTTCTCTCTTCTGTTGCTTGAGAGTCAGCAGCCACTTTCCCATCCTTTCATGCAAATGATTCTTGCATTCTTCCTTTATTACAGGATGCTTTTTGCCATAGGGGCCTTCATCACCATTCAACTGTATAAGGGCCTTGTATGTACTGGAGTCCCCATCACTAACCATAGTCGTGTATCTAACCTTCATGTCACTTGACCTCTTCCACATTCTCAAAGCACACTCAGGTTCCATGCTACCTGATGGCCCAGGAAAATTTTTCTTACACAGATTTTTCTTCTTGTGATTGTCCAGTTTAGCTGTCAATTCTTCTTTAGTGATCTTATTCTTCTCATATTTCCCTGTAAGGACAGAACAGGCATGGCAATATGATGACAGCACCTCAAAGTCCAAAACTATGTCTGTGTGGCACTCTATCACAAAGCCACATCCTAGCTTAGAAGTATGCCCCCTTTTCATCCGCGTAACGTCAAAAGAAACCTCCAAATCAAGGAAACCATCTTCATCACGTTCAATTCCTAAATGGCTTTGATAGTATTCTATCACTAATGCCACAGACTTTTCTTGATACTGCTTCATATTACTATCTAGTTTCTTACAAATAGCATTTTTATAATGATGATATACATAGTCACTGAAGCTTGGCATTCCCAAAATGGCACATTCTCTCCTAAGGCCAGAATTACCAATGTCATTAATCATTGATGAAAACACCATTCTCATATTCGTCTCTGTCAAAATTTGTCCTTCAGTTTCCACTTTCTCAGGTTTGTCCTGATATAACACCGCACCACAAGCTGGACATTGCACTTGGAGCCATACTTCACACTGCGTAACTTTAGTGTATAATTCAGCCTTATTATCACATACATTACAATTTAATTGATTAACAAGTGCACTAAGTCTTTTTCCTTTCAGAAGAAGTATTCTCTCACTATTATCTGTTGATATTATATCACTTCCTTCAGTTATTAAATCTTTTCTTACGTCCAAAGGCCTCTTTCTAGTAGAACTTGTTGGTATGGCAACATGAGGGACTTCACACTCTTGTTGTCTGGCAACATCAGGGACTTCACTTTTTTCTTTCTGTCTTTTTGCAAGTAATCGTTCATATAGGGCCTTTCCTTTGGCCTTCCGTATTTGCTTTATCTTCCTAGGAGGCATTATGACAAAAAATAAAAAACAAATATTCACACAATTTTTTTTTACGAGATTACGCTCTCACGAAAGCAAATTTATTGGGTAACTAGTGCTGCATGTAAGCACCACTCGGCATGCTCTGCCTGATTGGAAAAAGTTTCTGCTGCAAAATAAAACAAACAATGAAAATATTTGCATTTTTCACGAAGATATTGAAGAATAAACAAAGACCTAAACAGCTGACGATTTGTTTGTGGGTTCGTCCAAGGATGCCATTTAAATGCGTACTACCGCGTATTTAAAGAGTCGTAAGTCAGACGCCGTAGCGTATTTCGCCGGGAGAACTTGTGAGTGCACTCCCAGATAGATAATGGTTGCCATGTAGAAAAAAAAAATACTAGTGTTTTACAAATCCACAACGGCTCCTGGCTTCTTCCACTGCTTGTTTATACTAGTGTTTTACACATCCACAACGGCTATCATTCATTGTCTCTACCAGAAGTTTATTTGAGGAATGCATTCCTTGACCAGGCGGTACCAATTCCACTGGCCTGCGAAGTTTCAAAGGTAAAGCATCTGATAACTGATTCTAGGGTAATTTGCTATGCAGAATCTAAAAATCACACTCATTTTGTTCAATCAGGTCACATTTTAGAGATACGAGGCGGTAAAAATAATTAAAAACGCCATTTAGTGCTATTTATTCCCTTTAATTTTGGAAAAAAATTCTTGACAAAAGAAATAATTTTTCTTGCATAGTTCAGAAGATAAAGAGGATATATTACAGAATATCTAATCATGGATGAAGGGCCTTTTCAATGACTTTCTCCTGTGTTGGGCAGCCACCACCTCTCGTTTCAAACACCAACAGTAGTCCGCAAGAAAGTTCACATCCCACCGGCCTTGGTAGCATTCTTCCATGACAAGAATATCCTGGTGGAAACGTTCTCCCTGTTCCTCACTGAAGTCACCACAGTTCTGAGGGAAATAGTCTAAGTGGGACCGTAGAGAGTGCATTTTGACTGACATGCGAGCCCCTAATTTTTTATAGCTGTTCAAGAGCTCATCGACTTCTTTCTCGTATTCTGCACTTCGGTTATTTCCTAGAAAGTTTCTTATCACTGACTTAAGCGACCACCAAACGGACAGCTCAGCTGCATTCAGTGCATCGCCAAACATTGAATGTTGTCTCAGGTGCTAGCAAATTTTTCTCACGAAGACGAGAACCCAGAAGCTGTGCCGATTCCTTTGATAGGTTTAGATCCCGTGTCAGGTCATTGAGATCTGCTTGTGTTAGAGGCACTGGCCAGTCATTCTCTTCTGGCATGTATTCTCCACCCTCTGCCCTGTCTAGTGCGTTATCAGATTCCGATTCAGAGCTAGATTCCATTGCAACATCTGGCTCGGGAACGGGCAGGCCTGGACCATGAGGGACTGGTCGTATGGCAGACGGAACATTAGGATACTGAATACAATGCTTGTTCTTGCGGTTGACTCCTTTAAGATTAGTCATGCAGAAATAGCAGTCTGACACATGATCTTTACCCTCTCTCCAAACCATTGGAACAGCGAATGGCATACTCTTCCTTTTATTATCTCCAATCACGCAAGTTCTCGACATGTTTTGCAGCTAACATGGGGTGCAAATGGCTTGTCCTGGTCCCCAAGCTTAACTCCAAAGTAAGCATGATATGCCTTCTTCACAAAATCAGTTATATTTGCTAGTCGACGAGGAAGAATCACATTACCACATATGTAGCAGAACCTATCAGGATGATTTGTGCATTTGCGTTCCATTTTCTGTCAATCTAAGATACGTGTCCAAAACAGAAACACAAGAAGCACAGATTCTTATAAAATCAGTCACCTTGATTGGAGCTCATACTTTTCTAAACCATTTTCAGTTTCAGTGTTGTCAATGTTGTTTGTCAATGTAGTCAATGCAGTTTCAGTTTCCTGAAAGTAAACAAAAACATCATTAGGTTTCAGTATCAGTTTTGGGGTGCTACAGTATAATTTTTATGCAAAAAGAAATAAGAATAGGCTATACCTGCAGCCTCGTTTTCCTTATACTTAGTACTATACAAGGCCCAAAAGTCGCACTTCTCATATCTCAAAAACTAGACCTGATCCAAGGAAACGGATGGCATTTTTGGATTCAGCGCACCAAAAAACCTATAAATCACTTGAAAAACCTTTGACATTTGAAAAAAAATTAAACGCAGGCCAGCATTATCCAAGAAGACTTCCATATATTTCCAATTTGCATTTTCTTCGTTTAGAACTAGACTTGAATTCAACTTTGAATCTTACGTTCTTACGTAGTTGGAGTTTCTCAGCCGTATTCCGCCGCTTACATGGCGCCCATTACAGCCGCCCTCATACAAACACTTGTATTCTTGGTTCATAGTCATATCATCCAGATCATAACACTCAGTAAACAAGTATGTCTTCAGTCTTTTCTTGAATATTTCAACATTTTCGGCCATCTTAAGGTTCAAAGGTAATCTGTTATAGAGTCTTGGAGCACAATTTTCAAAGGCTCTAAATCCAATTTCCAAATTATACCGTGGCTCATGTAATCTATGTGGCATCACACTGTCTTAACATATCTGAGTCGTATATGAAAGTCCTCAAGGAGATCACATATATATTTGGGTCTACCAGAATTTAATGCCTGATAGGCCATCACACATATTGTATACACAAGTCTGGCCTTAATTGGTAACCAATGCAAGTCAATTAAAGTTGGTGTTATTCTCTCACGTGAAGATAACCCTTTAATTAACCTTGCGGCTCTATTCTTGACAAGTTGCAGCTTTCTCAGTAGATAGTTAGGGAGGCCATAGTACAAACAATTACAATAGTCGAGTTTACTGATTACAAAATTATGAACGAGCATTTTGGTAATATTCTCGTCAAGATACTTTCTTACAAACTAAACAAAGGCTATATTTCGTAAGTGATAACCCGCTGCTCTCACCATCTGATTTATCTGACACTTAAAACTTAAGTTACAATCCACCATCACTCCTAGGTCCTTCACAACATCTTTGACTTCCAATACAGTATCATTGATTGTCAAGTGGGGAATGTTCAGTCTCATGATATCTTGTTGTTTTCCAACAATTACACAATCAGTCTTATTTTCATTTAGTTTCAGTTGTTTGGACTTCATTCATCTATTTATATCTACCATAATTACACTCAACTTTTCTTCAATATCATCAATATTTGTCACTCATGTAAAATTGAGTGTCATCTGCAAACAACTTGAAACTCGCGCTATGTTTCTCAAGTATACGAGATACCTACCTACCTACCTTTGTCCGATTTCATCTTGACCGATTCAGCTAACGTGGACATCCGCTGTACTCAGGCAGCTCCTCCTCTCTCAGTCACAGGTCAGTGATTGGAGGGAGTTGTTATTGGAGCTGGTGTATCCCAGTGTAGGTGGTTGGTCCATAATTGTGGCCAGCCACTTATCCAGTTTGTTTTTTAAATTCTGGTGAAGTGCCTGTCTGGTTTCGCAATTTCTGTGGGACAGAGTTGAAGAGGCACGCCCCAAAATAGGTGAAGCTGTGGTGTACTATGTTCTTCACCCTTTGTGACGTCCCCTCAGTTCTCCTCACATAGCACAGGCGACCTCTTCTTGGGTGGTAGTTCACCTTCAGGCCCACATTTGGTACCAGATGCTCCAGAATCTTCCAGACATATTAAAGATATATAATAATATACGTCTGGAAGATTCTGGAGCATCTGGTACCAAATGTGGGCCTGAAGGTGAACTACCACCCAAGAAGATAGTTCAATTATATATATGCAGAACAAAACAGGACCCAGCACACTTCCCTGGGGGACACCTCTTTCTAAGGTTTTTTTTTCCTCTGAGTAAGATTTACCTATTTGAACACAGTGAGTATGTCCTATCACTCAGGTAACTTCTAAAGTATTCCAATGCATCCCCATCTACACCAATCGATCTGCAGTCTCTCAATAGCAATTTATGCACAACAGTGTCAAACGCAGCACTCAAATCTAATAAAATCAGAATACCACACTTTCCCTCATCCATTACAAGTAAATCGTTGATCACTGAGCACATTCGACATTGCCGTTTCAGTAAAGTCTCCTATAGGCAGACTGGTTATCAGGTAACATTCATTCGTTGCATTAGCTCGAGCAGTTGATTCAAAATAAAAATTTCCATCACTTTAGATAAAAATGTCAAATTAGAGACTGGTCTAAAAGAATTCAAACAGTGCATAAAGATTTCCTTTAATTATTGACTTCACGATCGCTCTCTTCTCAGACATTGGGAATATATTAATATTTATATTACTTTCAATACTTTTATTCACTATGTCCACATAAATATCCATAAATTGATCAAAGTTCTCACTATGAATAATGTCTCTTATTGGAACAGGATCATTGTGACAATTCGTAAGTTTCACTCTGTACTATTACATTAACAGTAGTTCTGTTTACTGAAGTAAACGACAGTAATTTCATTTCCGGTACATGTTTATTAGAACAGGTTTCCCACTCCGAATCGCTAGTTTCTGCATTTACACTAAACCCAATTATATTAAAAAGACTTGTCTACTTACCTTTTTGTTATTAAAGATGTGGAGTAAATATGCTTAAAGACGGGATTATCCCAAAGTAAAATAAGTCGCACTGGATCGGTTGAGGAAGACAAGTTATAGTAAACTGAAGACTGGTTCACTGTTAAAAAAGAGAATACAATGTCAATTAAATATTTCTGCTTGAAAAAATACCTTGTAATAACATCTTTTATCTACGACAGTCTAAGCCTTGTTTCCTTTCGTCAAAAACACAATCGTCCTTTGCTACTCACCAACTCAAGTCCAAACTAACAACTGTATCGCCCGCTTTTGGCGGGAACTAGTCCTGTAGCTGAAAGTGACAAGAAAAATATGAGTTAAGAAATGCGCGAGGCAATTTACCTTTGCAAAATTTGGATTTTTTCTCATATTTTCAGCTTCAGAATTTATTTTCAATATAACTTAATTATAAGATTACCATTTACACTATGTCATCATTCATTGTATATCTTGCCAACCGCGGTTGACAGAATAGTAGTCGCATTTTTGTTTATTAGACCAGACTATCATGATACAAAAACCGAAAATCCTAATTCCAAATCAAATGGTTCGAGATCCCTCAACTATATACAAGAGAACTTTCAAATACAAACGGTGACGGAATTTAGACATCTGACAAGCAATAACACGATTTTTTTCTGTCGTACTAATCGGCGAGTCTCACTTTGCCATAGTACATGCATAAAATTGCACAAAAGAAGATGTAGTGTTCTCAACTGATAAAGAGGGCACCATACCTAAGTACAGGGTCTAATTACCCTCATCGGGTACTTAGCGACCCTTGTCTACTTACCTTTTTTTTTATTAAAGATGTGGAGTAAATATGCTAGACGGGATTATCCCAAAGTATAAATAAGGCGCACTGGATCGGTTGAGGTAAACTGAAGACTGGTTCACTGTAAAGAAGAGAATACAATGTCAATTAAATATTTCTGCTTGAAAAAATACCTTGTAATAACATATTTTATTTACGACAGTCTAAGCCTTGTTTCCTCTCGTCAAAAACACAATCGTCCTTTGCTACTCACCAACTCGAGTCCAAACTAACAACCAGTGCTTCCACACCAAAATATTTCGATACCCCAGACAGTTGTGTCAATTACCCTAAATTACCCTAAATCACAACTTTATTTAATATATATATATATATATATATATATATATATATATATTATGAAAAATTTTTTTGCTAGCAAATAATAGAACTGCAAAAGAACAGTATTATGTAAGTCAAAGACCTTTATCTAAAGATTTAGGTATTTCTATAAAAATAACAACTACAATTCTGAGCGTAATCCAGAAAATAAAGACCGAACTCCTGCTTCCAAATAGGTGCAACATGCTATTTTATGAAGTACTGGAGACCGTAATCCAGAAAATAAAGACAGAACTCCTGGTTCCAAATAGGTGCGACATGCTATTTTATGAAGTAGAAGTACTGGAGCTAGGTTCTACCCCTAGAGCAGCAGATTCTTTGCAAGTAGTACTGCTTTTCACATTTCTAACAGCTTTAACTAAACTTTTGTCAACAAAGGTATTTGCTTTTGCATTGTTGTTCTACATGTGGTAAATTGCGTGCATGAGCCCACAGATTGTTTCATTTTTCAGACTATTTCTCTGGGATGTTTTGGTTAAATTAAGTTTGCTACCATGTTAAAAGGCCAAGGAGCTACTGGACAGAATATTATCATACCTGTCCATCATATATATTCGTTATTTATCAATGTTGAAAAAAATTCTAAATTGGTTTTGTTCTAAAGCAGGGGTTCTCAGCCTTACTTGGCCCATTCACCACTTTCACCATTTGTCAGAATGTCATTCCCCCCCCTCCTTTCCAAGATTGTCTGTTTCAAAAGGTGCATTCTAGATAATATGCAAATATTACTAAAAAACCCTTTTATTTTTTCCAAATTAGTATATATTTTTCCCAAATTAGTATAAATCCAGCCCAGGTGACAGGCCAGATAGGCCAAAACCTATAATTGCTTTCCTCACCCCGTAAGCTGACTGTGGTCACAAATCACCCCCAGAAATCCCAAAATTCCCCCCTGGGGATGAATTTCACCCCTAATGAGGACCCTTGTTCTAAAGGAATGTGAATGTGTCTGATTGCCCTAGATTCTCTATTTGTACCCCAAAATTTGCCCAAATACCCTAAAAAATATTACCATAAACTCTACCCCAGCATAGGCTTGATTACCCTAAAATAGGATAATTACCCTAAAAGTGGAAGCACTGCTAACAACTGAATAGCCCGCTTTTGGCGGGAATCAGTCCTGTAGCTGGAAGAATATGAGTTAAGAAATGCGCGAGGCAATTTTTAACCTTTGCAAAATTTGGATTTTTTCTCATATTTTCAGCTTCAGAATCTATTTCCAATATAACTTAATTATAAGATTACCATTTACACTAGGTCATCATTCATTGTGTATCTTGCCAACCGCGGTTGACAGAATAGTAGTCGCATTTTTGTTTAAACTAGACTATCATGATACAAAAACCGAAAATCTTAATTCCAAATCAAATGGTTCGAGATCCCTCAACTAGATACAAGAGAACTTTCAAATACAAACGGTGACGGAATTTAGATATCTGACAAGCAATAAAACGATTTTTTCTGTCGTACTAATCAGTAAGTCTCACTTTGCAATAGTACATGCATATAATTGCACATTAAAAGAAGATGTGGTGTTCTCAACTGATAAAGAGGGCACCATACCAAAGTACAGGGTCTAATTACCCTCATCGGGTACCTAACGACCCTAGCGGTAATATAATTACATAATGTGTACAATTACATTGTATGTGAACGCACATTTGTGGTCATTATTGTGTTTACATAATTGCAGTAACGTCTTCTCATAACAAGTATTTTTTTTAAATATAATACAAATTATTGTTATTCTGAATTAATATCCGTTGATTTGCAAATTGATAGTATGTTACATGAAGTGAAAATAATATTTCCTCCATTGTTTGGTGTACAGGTGTCCAGGAATCATATGTAAACATCGCGTTCAACTACTCAAAATTACTTTGTTAGAGAAAGGTGATATCAACAATACAGTAATGGTAAGTAATATGTTTCACAATTAACACTGAAATCAAAACAGCTTATGTAGTTATTCATTGTGGTACATTTTAAATAAAATTTATCGATATGGTTGACAGAAACAAAACAAGATTATATTTGGGTCATGAGAGTTTAGTAATTGCTTAGATTTGATGTTCATACACTGCAGTGCCTGAAAACAAAGAAATCGTGTAAGCTATTCCTACCACGGATACTGTGAACAAAGAGTTGTATTTATTAATTTTTTAGTAATAGATACGTTTTCAAATGTTAACCCAAATAAAGACTTTTAAGAAGGTATTTGAACCCGTCAGTAAACTTTCATCGAGTTCTGTATCGTGTGTGAAATAATAGTGCTTGGGCTTACTTTATTCTCTCCTGTTTTAAAGTTCATTACATCTCAAGGGGAAGGTAAGTGCAGATTTCATGTAAACAGTACAAGTTTCTTTTATGGTGAGGGCTGATGGTCGTTTGTATGCAGGGATAAGAGATGTGTCAAAGGGGGCTTGGCTCTTCCATGTAAGTGTTGACAACCCGCATCTGCAACCGGGTCAGAGGTGACAACAGGAGGATAGGTGACACGTTGGTGTCTTTTCCTTCACACGTGTTAAACATGTTGCAGATTAATTGATCTTGGGTCAGATTTATTGCTGTAAATGACATGATAGTTAAGTAAATGTTTGCTGTTATTTTCAGTAGGCTTTTGATGCAGGGTTCATTAAGAACTATTATTTATATTATTTTAGTATGCATTGTTACTGCAGTGTTTCCATTCTGTATATTACATATTTTTTCCATTCCTATATTATTGTTTTGATTGATAAAGTTAGCAACTGTTCTAGACACAAAGAGACAAAATAAACATTTGTTGTTTACCTTGACATGGAAGTCTCAAAGTAACAACTTTGTAAGTTTAGATATGCATGAGTGAAAGTGAAGCAAGAACTAATAATGTCAGTCATTGCCCCTATTTTGTAAATTCAAATATGCTTCAACATTTTTGTTGTAGAGCAAAATTGTGCTGGAAGACTTGTCTTGCTAGAATTAACTTGGTGTCTTAGAATCAGGGTATTGCGTATAAAAGTCCTGTAAAATCTAGAAATGGATCAGCATCTACTGACAAATCTTGTAAGTTTCATAAATCAGATCTCAAAGACAGTTCAGAGACGGAGTGTCAGTATCCGGGGGTTGTACTTTTGACGTGGGGCAAGGAATCTTCCTTATATATATGTTGGGCCGTTATGACCCGGGGCCGTTTTGACTGGACACCATATGTTGGAAGCTCTGCATTCAAACTTAATTGACTTCACAATAGTTTTTGAATACCAGATCAAGAGTTCGCTTAAGAAATTATGTAAATTATGTTAATCTAGTCTGAGATTTAGAGGAATATTAGTCATTGAATAGTACATGCATAAAATTATACTTAAAAACTGAGTAAAGAATAACACTTTACTTTCACTGAGGAGTGATGATAGCCAGAACGGAAGATGGAGGACAAGGAGGAGGGATGTTATTGCAAAGAACGGGTGTTGCCTTTCATAAAAAACTGAAGTAGCTGCATTTCAAGTGTCCTTTTCTATTTTGTCTGCTGAACATTTCCTTGTGGAACCTTGACATTAGTGTCTGTTGTTCTGAAGTGGTCACTCGCATTGTCATTGAACAGATTGATAGTACTGTTCACTACAGGAAATTTGGGGTACTGCATCTCTGCCATGCTATGTTTTTTAGCCCAGTGAGATAAATATTCCTTAATTTCTGCAGTGGAAATGTAGCCTGTATATTCCTCACTCCTCCTCCTCCTCCTCCTCTTCTTCTTCCAAAGAAATTTCTTTAGCCAGATCTTTTTTCTGATCTTTGTGAAGGTATTGGTCTTAAACATCATCTAAAGAAAAGTAATACAAATTATGGCACTACTGTATCCTGTTTGGAAAAACTTTAAATGAAGTGGAGAATGGAAAGGATCTAGGTGTGATTGTCAGTAATGACCATGGAATATATAAGCATTGTATTTCTGCCTTAGAGAAAGTAATTAGGATACTGGAATTAATAGCATTATCTTTTAGCTTAAAAAATCCAGCAATCATCGTCTGTGCACACTTGAAATATATTGTTTCTGTATGGTCCCCAAATATCAATGAAAACTCTCACAGATTGTAAAGAATGCAATGGTGAGTCATTAAACTTGTACTAAATATAAGAAACAAACAAAACTTAAAACATTTGAACCTGTTCTCTCTCAAAAAAATGGAGACTCGGGAAGGGGGGATTTGACGCAAACCAAAATTTAAAGGGAATTTACATCAGAGATGACATTTTTTTGACAGTAGATACTAACAGGATGAAAAGTAATAGCCTCAAGTTGTCAAAATGTAGATTTAACTTAATGGTAGGTAGAAACAATCTTGCCAACTGCATCAGCTGTTCAGTCAATCAGTCTATTGCTCCAGTTCTCTCTAGCAAGGAATCCATATCTTACAGGTAACTGGCAACAGCCACTGAACTGCCCCAAAGGTCACTCTGGGGAGTAATATTGTGTTGCTCTCTGGGTATGGCTCGGGTGAGGCAGCTTATTTCTGTCCCAGTGCTGGATGGCCACCTGAACACAAGTAAATTAGTGTGGTTCTAACTTATCTTGAAAAGAACTCTTTTGTGGGGCTGATGTCTGATAGGGCTCGATGGAATTGGGAGTTTAGTCAGTATTGAAGAACTTCTGTTTACCTAGTTTTATTTACCTTTTTCTTTTTGGCTACCTCCCATGTAAAGGGGAAAAAGCCTTGGTATATGTACTGTATGTATGTATGGTCTCCGCACAGTGAAAGATACAAGGATGGTTGAGAGGATACAGAGGGGAGTAACCAAGCTAGTTCCCAGCCTGACAGATAAGCCATATGGTTAGAGACTAAATATACTGGATCTGTCAACACTGAAGGATCAAAGAGAAAAGAACAACTTGATTACAGTGTTCAGGTCCTTCAAGGGGATGATTACGTTGATAAAGAGGTCTCCTAATTAGGAATGGGAAGGTTTTATGAGGTCACGAGAGCAAATTGAAAAAGACTTAAATGTCTAAAAGATGTGAAGAAATGCAGGTTTCCATATGGATGCATATATATAGTACTTAGAATAGCTTAGAAGGCAATGTAATCCAAGCCAGAATAATACATACATATACCAAAGGCTTTTTCTCCCCTACATGGGTGGTAGCCAAAAAGAAAAAGGCATAGAAACCACTCCCACCCATTCCATTTCCTATATATTCCACTCCCCTCCTCCCTCCCTCTTATCTTGGCACCTCCTGGATGAATAATACATGAATTTAAATCTAAGTATGATAACTAATTGTTGGAGAATAAGGAGATATATTCCAAGTTGGAACCAAATGGGAATTTGTTGCCAGGTATGATAATTGTAGAGTAAGAATTGTTGCCAGTTTCCTGTATAGTACAATTATCTAAATACACCCATCTAAGCATATTCATCACCAAATCCAACTTCTGCTCTTTTTTGACTGGCAGTGTTTCTGCTCAGTACATCATTGTTGGTCTTAATGCCAACTTATATACCCTTCCCTTAACCTTAATATTAATTCTATTATTATGTACAATCCCTGACATCTGTCTTAAGTTATTTCACCATGACTACATTGTGTGATATCTCTGCATTCAGATTTCCATCCTTGGTTACTGTCAAAGCTAGGTATTTAATCTAATCCAAAGTCTTTTACCTTGTCCCTTATATACTGCTCTCAGTCTTGCTTCTGTCAAACCTTGGGTATCTTTCTTAAGCCCTCCATCTTTCATAGCTCCCCTCCCCCCCCACACACACTGCTTTAAATTTAGCAATACTACTTCAGCAAGGGTAAGGAATAACAAACACTTTTACTTTCCTGCATGCAACACTTTTTACTTTTTTTTCCTGAAGAGAACTATATCTTCTGATTAAATTACTCTCAGTAGAAAATTGCAGTAAACAAATAATAGTCACAATGGTGATGAGGTATAAATATTTTTATATGAAGGGTGCAATGGAAAACCCAAAGGGTCCCAGAATAGAGGAGGAAATCATACTTGCCAGAACATCAGAAAGAATTTGTCAAAAGTAAAATAATCTTTTCCAGTTTCACTAATTTGTGAATCTCTATCGGCAGTGCCTTGTAGTGGTGAAATAGGGAGTCTGTTAACATGTGACACAGTATCAACACAGACAACAATCCCCACATTGATTTCTAGAGACATAATGACTCATCCTGAAATGAATGGAGAATGTTGTGTACATGTTTGCAGTCCACAACTCCATTTCATCACCATGAGCTGTGATAATCTACAGTAGTTGTATGCCTTGCATGCAGGAAAGTAAAAATTAACTGATCATTTTTGCCCCACTGTAGTCAACAGCAGTCCTCAGAAAGAACCTAGAAATTTGTCTGTATTGTATTAGCATGGGCTTGTTTATGTCATTGGCTTACTGGAGGAGAGCTCTCCTAGAGTGAAAAAAACAACAGAGAGAAATAGTCAAAGTTAATGGAAAGAAGTTTTTGGGCCTCTACAGAGACCAAGTGCCAACCCATCAGGGTTGCACCTCCAGATAGAGTGGAGTGTGACATCTATCTCATAAGATTATCATGAGGAATGACCTGAACCAGTCATTGCTTTAGGGTGTAAGGAAAGGGTCCATAAATCAGAGTAGTTAAGGAGTTTATAATGATTAGTCAGGATTGTAACCAATGGATGGGTATTTATAAAAATTCTGGACTTTGATTTTGATACTCCCATGATTCTCAGCTCACATATCAAAAGATCTGACAGTGACAAAAAATAAATAAAAAAATAAAATTAGACACAAGCATGGGCTTTGGATAGTAAATGGAAACAAATTACAATCTACAAACAATTCTTGAGAATGACTATCTACAGTGCTTTTGCAGCTTAGGAAATGAAACATTGAAAACGATAAGAGATGCATCAAAACCAGCCTAACCGAAAATCTGTACACAGAAACCAAATCCTCCTTGTGGAACATCACATGATAAACACCTAAGCAAGATGCTGTAATGACTGCCATTTATTTGATATTATTTGTTTATTTGTTTGTTATTATTTGTCTGTTTATTGTTATTTGCTTGATTTTCATTTATTATTAGATATCTGTTAATTTATTATTATTTACCTGTTTGTTTATTATTTAACTATACCTGTGCACTTATTTATTTCACTATTATTTATATTATAATTTTTTTTTATCATTATTATGATTTTTTCCACATCCAACCCAGTTATGGACCAAAAAGTATCCTTTCAGCATGCTCCACCTTTGTAATCCTTTGTAATTGATAGTAAGAGTGCTGGTAATTGGAGAGAAGTGTCAGATACAAACCAATGGCTAGGAAGATGCAAGATCGGCACATTTCTGATTGCGCTGTCAGAACACTCATTGTGATAGTATGGGATTAGTTAAAATTGTATTGGAAAAGAAATGAGGGACAATAAAAAAATTAATGATATGTAATTATTTAGGCATGGATACTTTTAGTTTTATGCAGCATTGACACATCTTTTCTCACACATACTAACAGTCTTTCCCTTTACTCTTATCCGTACCACATCCACACACATTTAATGAGTCATTTGATAGAGTCCTCTCAGAGCTTCTTATGCCTTAAGTTTCTTTGAAAAAATGTGGATTTGGGGGTCCCTAGTCCCTTCACTCCATCACATTCACCTTCTGTGGCACATATGGGGTGATGGTGGCAGTATTCTTCTCCCTCCCCTTACTTGAGAAGGTGGGGGAGGTCAGGAAGTACATAGAAGTGGTAAGGGATGATTCCAAAGGGACAATAGTACTACAGGAAATATTATCTTCCATTTATGAGTTCAGATTTTAACTCTAACATAGATGAATGATACTGTATGTGGCTCTGGTGCTAACGGGGCACCCCCAAATAATCCTTAAAGTATTGACTGCATCTTACAATGCAGCTAATACCCCCAGGAAGTGGATAATAATACATACATACATACATATACCAAGGCTTTTTCCCCCTTCCAAGGGAGGTAGCCAAAAAGGGAAAGGCATAAAAACACTCCCACCCATTTCATCCCTAAATACACTCCACACCCCTCCCACCCTCCCTCTCATCTGAGCACCTCCTGGATGACGGGTCATCCCTGCACCCTGCCCACCGCCCTGGGTCAGAAGCAGTGTCGCAAGACACAGCACATCCACAGCAAGGCCGCTTCATTTAATCGGCGACCCCCCCCCCTATGCCAACGGCTTTTTCCCCCCTGTAAAAAGGAGGTAGAAAAAAAAGAGTCATAAAATCCACACCCATCCATTCCATCCCCACATACTCCACTCCCACTCACCCTTCCCTCCCTCCCTCTTATCTTGGCTCCTCCTGGATGACGGGTCATCCCTGCATCTCGCCCGCCGTCCTGGCTCAGAAGCAATATAGCATAATAATAATGATGATGATAATAAAAATAATAATAATGATGATAATGTTTTGAGTTTAACTGGAAACAGCCCCACAGCAGCCGGCAATGGTCTACTAACTTTCCAAGATCTTTCTGGGAAGAAACTTTGGAATGTTGTCTCTGTTGCATTAGTGTGGGAGGAGCAGTCGCCGGTTGTCAGCTCTTGAAAAAAAAAGTAATACACTTGAAGTTGATAGATATCTTGGGCTCAGTCTGGAGATCGAGTGTCAACCTCTCAGGGTAGCACCTAATGAGATGAGATCGATGGTTATCTCAATGGCTGCCGTTCCCCCTTGCAGAAGCATCACAAGATGGTTCCCGTCACTTGTCCGTGAATAAACAAATTAATTGATTAATAGAATAATGGAGAAAACAGAATCAACCCCCCACCATGGGCAAGACAACGCCCCTCCCCCACACCTTCCCCTCTTTATCTCTATCTCCGCCGTCAAGCTGTTTTATTAATTTCCGTGCCACCCCGTCGGCAATGAAAAGGTTATGGAGTCTCTGTAGTACAGTCGCTTCTTGTTCCTCCACATCCCCAAGAAGAGATACCATATTCCTTGAAGTCATCTTGAAAGCCTATGATAGTTTTCCTGATTTGTTTTCATGTTTATTGCGAAGGAAATAAATAAAGAAACAGATAAATAAATGGGGAGAACGGAATGGTAGGGAGTAATGGAATATGTATACACCCCACCTGTTACAATATTGAATTATTCAGTTTGAAAATACACGTCAGATACACATGTATCGCATCATTTATTCAAGATGACGGTGTTTATATTTTTTCATGAAGAAGAAAACGGAGAAATTTGTCTTAAAATTGCGATTGGGCTATTGAACGCGACAGTTGTTTGCGATTCAGAAATCGTAGCCTTGTCGAGTGTCCGTAAGATGAAAAATATATTTTTGATGTTAATAATGATGATACATGGATGCACATATTAAGAATTATTATTTTGGATATTGATGGTGATTGTTACACACTCGCCAAAAATTTTATTGATGTAATACTTATTGTCAATATACGAAATGTCTGTCTGTATACAAATGAAGTTGCCAGATGAATGTGATTGATGGTAATTGCATGGTGTTAATTATATGATATTATTGCATTATATTTATAACTACTCAGTGGCTTTTGTAACTGTAAAGTACGTATTCTTCTGCACATTAAGAATGGTATAATTTGCATCGGTACCTTAGCACAGTCTATAGTAGGCTAGGTGTTGATTGTAAATACTATCGAACAGAATTGAAGAGCTTTGTAAAATCTGATCGCTGAATCCTCTGCTGAGTGCGAAGACGAAATAGGAATTCCCACAGGAAGGCATGGAAAAAAACAGGCAGCTCTTAAAAGTTATCAGGAAAATTAAACAGTTATAAGACTATAAACCTTTTTCGTCAGGTGCACACACTCAAACACACACACACACACACACACACACACACACTTTAAGAATAGTTTAGATGAAATGAGATATGAAGACGGGACTCTACGAGCATAGCTCCCCTTCCCGTAAAATACACACACACATACACACACACACATATACAGTCTCGACAGAGACTGCAGCAGATTCGAGGTGAATACACATACACATACACATTTGGCCATGCTGCCCCACCTAATAATCTTTAAAATCCTGATGTGTCCCCCACGCGGTGATATACAATTCTCATCATTTGAAAAATAAACTCCCGTTCAGCTGAAAAAGTATGAAACCTTGGTTTAAAACCACTTCAAAAGAACAAGGCATCAATGAAAAAAATTAATAAAGAAATTGACCGAGTCTTCCTCAGTTGCCCTCAATTTCCCCCCTTAATTAAAAATCCTATTGCCCCACATGGAAAACCGAATTGCCCATCTGTGGGGCGTACGCCCCCTTCCCCCACGTTGAGAAGCACTAGTGTATTTATATCTACTGTGGGCTCTTGCTTACTCGTCATCTGCGTCGTGGCCGTTTGGGACCGAACCGAGTAGACCTGTGTGCCCGGACCTCGGGACGACCATGCCCTGCAGAAGCTACTTCGACCGAGAAGACCGGGCGGCACCCCTCCGCCACCTTTAGTGGTGGCGACGCAGGGACGACGACCTCTGGAAACGGCGAAACAAGCGCTAGGAAGCGACAGGAAGGGGATAATATGCCATACTGAGTACGTAAGGTAGGTATCCCCCGTCCCTAGCAGAGCGGGTGGGTTCCTTCGACCCGGCGAAGTCAAGGCAAGGGGACTTCGCCGGGGCGAGGTTGGAGGGGTAGTGACCCTCCGCGACTTGCGTAGTCGTCAGAGGATTAGAAGGAACCGCTCGTCGCCGAAGAACTTTGTTATGATTTGCTTTTCTCTTCAAGATCCCAAGGCCGGAGGAGCGATGGGATTTGCGTTACAATTACCGATACCATTGCCATTACCGTTATCAATGCCATTACCATCGTGCCCGCGTGGGCCCATGAAAAACGGGTCACCGAAATTCGTTGCCATTGCCATGACCATAAAGAGTCGGCGTGCGCCCAAGAAAAACGGACTTGACCGGTGCGGACACCGCGTTCTTCGGCAATCGATCCGGGGGGATCGGGAAGTTTCCCTCAGCTGAATAAAATCGCCTGGCATGACGTGGAGGAGAAGAGAGTGGCTCCTTTGGTCTTCTCTGGAACTACGGAAACCTTGAAATCCTTTGACGTCGACTGGAAGCTTCTCCAGTTGTGCGTATGTATATGTGCGCGCGCGTGCATTCACCTTCACCTTGGTCTTTGGATCACGTGTTGGACTCGTGATCGACAGCTATTTCCCTCCCGGAAGAGAGCTCAGAGCTCGTATGACCGATCTATGTGTAATGCTATGACCTTACACACGCACAACCCCAACTCCCCGCCCACGAGAGTCGGAGTAACGACCCGAAGCGCTGCGATACCGAAATAATTTCGGCCCTGGACAGGATTCGAACCAGGTACTGCCGCACCTCCGTACTGGCAGTCCAGTACTCTATCAACCGCGCCAACCGTGTGTGTGTGTGTGTGTGTGTTTCTATCACCATTTTCTCTTCTGCTCGTGTATCATAATTCACTGTATTCTATTCTCAATTTGCTTGCTTGAGCTTTTGTTTGCCCTCTTATCCCCTTTACATATCCCTCACACTTTTCAGGTCGTCTATGGTGTCCCCTTCATTCTCGTTTTCTCACATTAATGCGTTTAAGGTCACATCATTACCCATAGATTGGTCATACATGAGCTCTGAGCTCTCATCCGGGAGGGTAGTAGCTGTCGGTTACGAGTCCAACATGTGATCCAACACCGTGGTGAATTACACGTGATGCAAGACCATGGTGACTCACACACACACACACTCACAGGAAAATATTTTAATGAACATTCTGTTTGCACCTTACCGAACCCGGATGCACCATTCCTCTCCTCCTCCTCCTCCTCATGCTCCTCGTCCTCCTCCTCCTCCTCATGCTCCTCGTCCTCCTCCTCCTCATGCTCCTCCTCATGCTCCTCCTCCTCCTCCTCCTCCTCCTCCTCCATTCCTTTTGTTGACACGCTCGCCCGTGCATGCTGAGGTCAGCAGTCGACCACATTAATATCATTAAGTGGTCTCGACGCGCCGCGACCCTCAAGGTTTCGGCCAGATGATCTTTGTGGCGATTGGCGCCATCTGGTTTGGGGGCCATTGGCGATTGGCGCCAACACAGACACACACACACACACACACACACACACACACACACACACACACACACACACACACACACACACACACACACACACACACACACACACACACACACACACACACACACACACACAGTACATGACCTTGAGTCTGGGTATGTTAGAAGATTAGAAAATAGGGGACGGGAGCCTACGAGCGTTGCTCTTTTCCTGTATACTACAATTAGGTAAATACACACACAGAGTATCGCAACACTGCGAGCCGTTACTCCAACTCTCGTGGGCGGGGAGTTGGGTGTGTGTGTGCGTGTAGGTCACATCATTAACCATAGATTGGTCATACATGAGCTCTGAGCTATCTGGGATGGTAGTAGCTGTCGATCATGAGTCTAACACGTGGTCCAAGGCCATGGTGAATTACACACTTTTTCATATAGATGCATAAATGCTTGGAATAGCTTAGAAGGTAATATAGCCCAAGCCCAAACAGTATATAGAATCAAATCTAGATATGATCATTTGGAAATCAAGGATATAGATTAGGTTGGAACACTGCATGAATTTGAGTCTAGGTAGGATAAATCAGAGTAGGAGACGGGACCCCCCTGCGAGTGTTGCACCTTTCATGTACACTACAATTAGGCAAACACACGCACGCACGCACGCATGGGTTTGGAGCAGAATTTGATAAACGGAGATAGGAACGGAATCCCATGAGCATAGCTCCAGTCCCATACATTAAACGAATATAGGGCTTGTTCATGTTGTGTTTAGCGTCGAGGGCTTGTGACGATGCAGACCCGAGATCGAGCCTCAGGGATTTAGATCTTCACTGTGAGCCGATGCGGTCCTTCTGCAAGAGGATGTGTGTGTGTGTGTGTGCAGTTTCTGAACTCTCATCCTGGAGGGTAATGGGAGTTTATCACAGATCCAGCACGTGAACCAAAATCAGGGTCAGACACGTGTGTCCGCGCGCGCGCGCGCACACACACACACACACACACACACACACACACACACACACACACACACACACACAGAAGTCCTTAATAGAGAGGACTTACTAGATTGGGATAAGAGAAATACAAGGGAACATGATAAACTCAGAAAGGATAGTTATAGAAGAGACCTGAAAAAAAAATTCCACACACAGTGATGGATATCTGGAACAAACTGGATAAAATAATAGTGCGTGCTAAAAATATACACGAATTTAAGAGCAAACTAGACACTGCGAGATACAAAGAGGGTACACCATCTTATATTCTAATTCTGTTACCATTATGCATAGATGTACTATACAACGAAAATTGATGCGTCATTATCTGTATGTATGTAAGTACATGCGTTAGCGGGCGTGAATCTTCTAGAACAATCAAATTGCCATTTCTGTTTACATTATCATTTCATTCTTGTATGCAAAAGTTGAATGAATGGGAGATAGATTAGTATATCATTAAAATTTGAATCATTATATTATATTTTTAGTATATGCTGATTTCTGTGTGTAAGAATGAATGTAGAAAATTTAATTCAATTGGCAACTATTTCAATACACCACGAGCATAGCTCCCCTTCCCGTAAGATACAAACAAACGCGCGCAAACGAATGCTGTGTTTAGGCCAATTAAAGAAGTGGGCAAATTTGGCAGATAAGATCTCTTGATTTGGGACGGGAAGCAATAGATTACGGAAAAAAGAAAACAAAGTGCCAGAAAGATATAAAAAAGACACATCTCTCCGAAATAATACAATGGAACTACAACCTAATTTAAAGTCAATTTTGACCCGTGTAGCCAGACAGTGCCCCATAAGCATAGTCCATTTTCTGTGCAACACAATTGGGTAAACAAGTAGCAAGCCTCCAGGCCAGGACAGTGTCGCGGTGACGAATAAAATCACCTGGCGACAGACATCTCGCGGTGGCGGGAGATGGATGGCGAGCTCATTCAGTAATGATTAACCTCGTTCAGTTCACTTGAATCGGGTTAGGCAACGACATCTGGCTGCTGCGAGACGCGGATCGCCATAATTGTGTCTTTGATCTTCGCATCTTCAACCCAACACAGGTGCTCTCTCTGCCGGCCAGATGTGGAGGCCGGGAACCGAGATGGACTGAATCGAAACTACAGGGTTTGTTGTGGGGGGGAGGGGGTGTGCCTGAAAGCGGGTTGACGTGTCCGGTCGTCAGTAGTGCGGCTTCAGTCTCCTCCTGAAATAGAGAGCTCTGGTTCTTCTCGGTATTGTTTGTATACAAACTTTACTCGTCGTCGTCCTCTTCTGTTCCTCTTGTTCCTTTTATCAGTGCTCATCCCTCCTCCTCCTCCTCCTCCTTCTCCTTTCCTGCTGTTCCCCTTCTTCCCCTATTCTTCCCTATCCTTCCCTATCGTATTCATTCATCTCCTTACTATAGTTGTCGTCTTCCTCCTCTTCCACCTGCTCCCCCGTCTTCTTCCTTCTCCATCCTTCCCATCACCATCCTCCCTTTTCTCCTCTTCCTTCACCTATCCCATTTTCTTCATCTTCCTTTCCACCCATCCCATTTTCTTCCTCTTCCTTTCCACCCATCCTATTTTCTTCCCCTTCCTTTCCGCCCATCCCATTTTCTTCATCTTCCTTCACCTATCCCATTTTCTTCATCTTCCTTTCCACCCATCCCATTTTCTTCCTCTTCCTTTCCACCCATCCTATTTTCTTCCCCTTCTTTCCCATCCTCTTCCTTCTCTTCTCCTTCGTCGTATCATCTCTTTCTTCTTACCTCCTTCGTGTTCCTTCTGCTCCTCCCCTCCTCTTCCTCTTCTCTGTCATCTCCCTTTTCTTCTTCCTCTTTCTCGTCTTCCTCTCGTTCCCATCTTTTTCTTTCTACTCCACTTACTTCTGTCCTCTTCGTCCACCTTCTCTTCCTCCTTTTATGCTCCACTTTTCCTTATCCTCTTCCCCTTCTTCCTCCTTCCCCTTTGGGTTTCCTCCCCATCGTCTTGTTTGCTATCCTCCTCCTCTTCCTCCTCCTCCTCCTCCTCCTCTTCCTCCTCCTCCTCTTCCTCCTCCTCCTCCTCCTCCTCTTCCTCCTCCTCCTCTTCCTCTTCTTCCTCTTGTCCCTCCACTTCCCCGTTGCCCCTCTCCTTCTCTCCTTCTCTTCCTCTTCCTCCTCTCCATCGTATTCCTCTCCTCTTCCTCCGGGCGTGGGGTCCCTCTAAGCCGAATAAGCCCTCCTGGCGTTAACCAGAAAAAATCCTTAGTCTCAATTTATGGTCATTTGACCTGTCTCTTCTTCCACTTTGTTCTTCTCCTCCTCTTCCTCCTCCTCTTTTTTTCCTTTTCCTCTTCTTTCTGTCCCCTCATATCCTCCTCCTCCACCCCTCCTCTTTTTTCTTCTTTTTCTCTTCTTCTTTCTGTTTCCCTCGTATCCTCCTCCTCCTCTTGCTCCTCCTCCTTCACTCGAGTCAGAGGCTCGCAGAACTTCAGGATGTTTGTATCAGGTTTCAGCTCTGAAGCCGTCTTGCTGTCGTGTCCTTTCATCTACGTAGTCAAATTTTTATCCTTCAGGGCTCTCTCTCTCTCTCTCTCTCTCTCTCTCTCTCTCTCTCTCTCTCTCTCTCTCTATGCATGGAATAATCTATCTCTATCGCTTAGAATGTAAATCACTCTTTCAGTGGGTATATGGTCAACTGCCCTGGTATGCTTTGGGATGAGAATATGCCTTAGGCTTTCTCTATTGTCTGGCAAATCAGAGCGTGCGAATTATCCCCCCCCACACACACACACACACTTAGACATAACTGTTCAGTGTTTACAATATCCTCAAGTCAATTTTCGTGGGAAATGCTTGGTACCATGTTACTCTTTACAGATTTTATTCTGGGTAACGTTAGATTGTTTGGCAGTGCGATTTGCTGTACAGGACACCGTGGTGGAGGTTGGGAGGAGGAGGTGCGTGCTTCCGCTTCGTGACTTGAAAAACTGATAGCTCCCGCCCAGCATTGATTCCAATGTCGTTCGCACGTTTGCCGCCAATATCGTTATGGTTGTTGTTGTCGTTGTTGGTACAGTTACCATGGGTAATAATTGCCAGAGTAATGGCCTTTTTATACCTTACGTAGTGTTTTATTTTATTATATTGATCATGGGTATTATTGCTTTTATTCATCTGTGCATTATTTGTGTATTTGTTTGAATTGGGTCGGCCGTTGATGGTCGATCGGATGTTGTTTTTCGTGGTTAGAGCCGAGTTTACGGCGGTTGCTGTTGGTAATATTGACGTGGGTGGTTTTGTCAACTCTGTTGTTGCACCATTGTGTTACATCTCCTAAGTGATACCACACGCAAAAAAAAAAAAGGAAAATCGAAGGGTGAGTTCGACCTGCAGGGAGGCTAATGAGTGACGTCATGTCGCTTTGGCCCGGTTACGAAGTCTGAGAGTAGGAGTTGAGATATAAAGGGAGAGTCATTGAAGATAAAACGAAAGACATTGTACATCTATCCTGCGCCCGGTTGGATGGATTTGGGTTTCCAATTCGTTTATTTTGTCAACATAAGTAGAATAATGAATAAGTAAAGAATTACATTGATAAGTAGATTAATAGTTTAATGAATAAGTAGATAAATATTAGGGTATACATAATGGCCATACCATTAAGATATAGTTCACATATGAACACGTTAAGGTGATGTTTTTTCCATCGGTTGAAAAAAAAAACATGGCAACAGCTAAATACGAAAACATGAAACTTAGTGAAAGGGTTGTGTGTACACGTGTGTGTGTGTGTGTGTGTGTTTGCGAATGTGTGTACGAAGATTTACAAGTCTTCCTGGTACCTCGTCAGTGACGTCAGAGATCTATCTCTCTTGGCTGCCCATCTCGAACAAACTGGATTTGGTCGTGCTTCTCTGCCCACGCATTGCCGTCATCCAGGTGTTTGTGCATTTATGGCGCTGTTTAGTCGGCTTCTTATGTCCTTTCGCAATTATTTATTTATTATTGTTATTAGTTGTTGTTATTATTATTGGTGTTTCATTTTTATTTTTGTTTTTATTATTATAACTTTGTTGTTAGTATTTGTGCATTTATGGCGATGTTTTGTCGGCTTTTTTTCTTTCACAGTTTTATTTATTATTATTATTATTATTATTATTATTGGTGTTTATTTTTATTATTGTTTTTGTTATTGTTAGTATTTGTTGTACTTACAATCTCCCTCATTACTGAATATAATTTGTTCTTCCACTGTTGCCAGCATTTCTTTATTGTTTTGTATTATTTTATTTTATTATTATTTTTCTATTATTTTTTTTTGGGGGGGCGCAAGTTAGTAGTTTGTAAATTCTGAACATATAATTGCAGTCCTTGTTTTTCTCTTAGTTTTTATTTATCATATATATTTCCATGTTTATAAGTTCTTATTAATGTTTGAAATGGAGAGAAAAAATTACCTGCGTACTTTGTTTTTTCGTTCCGTCTTTAATACGGTCGTGAAGATATCTGCTTTGTATAATCTCTAGCAAAAAATATTACGCCATTATTATTTTTTGAGTACTTGGAATATTTTCCAGTTTAGTATTTAGCTGACAGTTAATTCTCTTGAATACATAACAAATGTCAAAGAATTTGAATTTTGTATCATGAGAAAATGGGTTGATCAAAATACGCACATAATTCTTCCTCTTCAGTATTATTTGACAAAAATCTGAATCTCCTACCTCACGTCATTTGGAGCAAACATTCATACTGTACATCGTCCAGGATATTTTTCCTCCCACATTCTACCTCCAACCTCCAGTAGAATAACTATAACTTCGCTTACAGAAATCTAGGCTTCTCTAAGAACATTTCGACAGTTTGTCTAACATTCTTACAGGTTTAGAATCCCATAGTTCATCATCCAGCTTTGCTATTTATATGACGGAAAGGTAATTTGATATTTGGAGATTTGAAAATTCAAATATTATAACCGAAGTCGTTTTTATTCAAACGTACTCTCGACTGTCGGTGATGGTGAAACCCGTGGAAGCCCAGAATGATAACCTCTTTAATCCAGCCTATACTCGTTGCATCGAAAAATGGCCGTTAGGGCGGAGCACTGGGAGTCCCCCTGTGTTGCCACATATAATTATTTTATAATTTTATTTTATTTTATAATTTTATAATGTTGCCACATATAATTATATTATAATTTTTGTCACACACCACCACTGAGGTAAAAATCAAAGCAATGTTTTCTATACAAAGGTTTCGTTTCCTCGAGTCATAGACATGGCATATGAGCAAGAGAGAGCGACGTTGCAGCTACATCTATTCTCTGCCCCGTCCCCCTCACACTGCATTCAGGAGCCGTGCGGGCCGTGTTATCTGTGGAGATGTGGCAACACAGGGAAATCTCCTAACCCCGCCTTAGCGGTCACTTCTCGTTGCGCTGACTATAGTGATTATATTGATATATTTCGTCGACAATAACCAATTATATACATGAAAATATTACACGGAAGAACTAGAATATAATTCCACAATTATAGTTTCATAAGTAATATAGATAAAGTAATGTCAAACATAAAATATAAATAGTAGTGGTTATATTGATATTTCGTCGACAATAATCAAATCTATACATGACGCTATTACACCGAAGAACTAGAATATCATTCCACGATTATAGTTTCACAAGTAATATAGATAAAATAATATCAAACATACATAAAACACTAACTATAAAACAAGTTGGTGGAATGTCGTCTTGGATGAAGACGGTGCGTTCGACTGGGGAACGAAAATGCCAAGAGGCGAGAGCGAAGTGCAGAGCGGTCATTTCCTGTGTTTTAGCTTTTTTATTTACACATATTTTGCTTCTTTATTCTGAATTAATTTATTATGGATGAGTTTTTTTTTTTTTTTATCCCTTCTTTCAACCAATTTCCTATCTCGTATTTACCGCTTGGGCGTGATATTATATGTAAGGATAGAATTGTTGGATATCTGCTATGAAATGCACTTATAAGCGAGGAAATTAAATTAATGAACGAGTACAGGTGGAAGATTTTTTTTCCTGAAAAATATCACGTTAGGAGTGATGGAAGCTCTTCTATCAACCATAAAATCAGTAAATATCGTCCTCGTATCGACGGGAACGATTTTTTTTATTTATTTATTGCCAAATTACCTCAGAGTTGCGAACCTTATTTCCCCTTGACATAAGGTTGATATTTCCAAGTCTCCGATTTTTTTTATCCTAAGAATATCAATTCTTGTGAACGTATGCAGCATTCCACAGATGGACGAAATGGACCTGCCCCCCTTAACCGACCTTAAGGATGCCCTTAACAAGTTAACTACACTACAAATGACCACATTACTGTACTCCTTTGTATGTAAACAAAGTACCTGTGAATTCCAAGTCTCGTGTAGGTTTCAACTTGAAGATGTGGCGACATACTTTAGTGATTTTATTCTGGGGAAGGTCCTTGGTCGCTTCAGACCCAGTTTTAATCTTGGTCCGAGGGACTGGCTTGCGCTGCCGAATAAAGATTTCTGGTTTTATCCATAATAGAATTGATAAAGGGATGACTGTAGTGAAGAGGTTCTCTCTCTCTTTCTCTCTCTCTCTCTCTCTCTCTCTCTCTCCCCCTCCCCCTCCCTCCTAACCCCTCTCTCTCCTATCCCCCCTCTCTCCTATCCCCCCTCTCTCGCTCGTATCCCCCCTCTCTCGCTCCTATCCCCCTCTCTCTCCTACCCTCCCTCTCTCTCTCTCTCCTATCCTCCCTCTCTATCTCCTATCCCCCCTCTCTCTCTCCTACACCCCTCTCTCCCTCTCTCTCCCACACCCCTCTCTCCCACTCCCTCCTATCCCCCTCTCTCCTACCCCCTCTCTCTCCTATCCCCCCTCTCTCCTATCCCCCCTCTCTCTCTCCTATCCCCCTCTCTCTCCTATCCTCCCTCTCTCTCTCTCCTACCCCATCTCTCTCTCTCCTATCCCCCCTCTCTCTCTCCTACACCCCTCTCTCCCTCTCTCTCCTATCCCCTTCTCTCCTACCCCCTCTCTCTCCTATCCCCCCTCTCTCCTATCCCTTCTTTCTCCTATCCCCCCTCTCTCTCTCTCTCTCTCTCTCTCTCTCTCTCTCTCTCTCTCTCTCTCTCTCTCTCTCTCTCTCTCTCCCTCTCTCTCCCCTCCCCCCTCTCTCTCTATGTATATATCTGTCTATCAGTCGAAGGCGATGAGAATCGTCGATGAATTGAAGACGATAATTCCACCGTTGCTATGTAAACAGCGCGACATCTTCGATCCGTTTCGCCGCCGTGGTGGCGGTATTTTGGAAAGTCCCAGCCAACATTTGGCGACACATGTCCTGTCCGAACGTGGCATGGCTTCATCAGCGTATTCAAAGGACCCAGGAAACGTGGGAAATGACGTCATAATTATCGACTTAACCGTGACGTCATCAAGGTGCCGCTAGGTTGCCACAAGGAAATATTAATCGATTTTAGAGCCACAGGCGCCCCAAGTTCCTTCTTGGACTAAAATAAAATCGTTTAGTGTTAATCAGAATGAACTCTTTGAAGGTAACGTGGAGGCTTCGAGAGATGGTGTGTAACCGTGGAAGGCCGTAACATGACGTCACAGCAGTGTACTTTGATATGTTTATTAACAAACCGAAAGGACTCTGGAGCAGTCAAAAGAGATTGAAAGCGACAGGACGGTCAAGACGTGTCGAGACACGTTGATAATAAATAAATTATCAATAAATTATTATTTATATTCTTATAATTCTTAATTTATTTTTCTTTTATTTATTTATTATAATTTTTTCCGCATCCGACCTAATTATGGACCATAAGGTCTCCTGTCGGCATGCTCCGCCTTTGTAATCCTTTGTAATAATGCAGCGAATTGTTTCGTGGCGACGGTAGTAAGTTATATGAATATGGCTTAGAGATCATCACAAGGGAACAAGGTGAGACAACACTTTTTGGGTTTGCAGGCTAAATGGTTTTACTTGAGCGTATAATATGATCTTACGGGATTGTCAGTCTATAGTACACACACACACACACACACACACACACACACACACACAGTTGGTAGAACGATGAACTACTAGCATGGTGGTGCCCGTAGTGCTTGGTTCGAATCCTGCCCAGGGCCGAAATTATTTCGGTACAGCTGCACTTCGGGTCGTTACTCTGACTCTCGTGGGCGGGGAGTTGGGTTTATTCACTTGGTCTTGGATCACGTGTTGGACTCGTGATCGACAGCTATTTCCCTCCTGGAAGAGAGCTCAGAGCTCGTAGGTCCGATCTATGGGTAATGCTATGACCTTACACACACACCCCCAACTCCCCGCCCACGAGAGTTGGAGTAACACCCCTCAGCGCTGCGATACTGATATTATTTCAGCCCCGGGCGAGGATCGAACCCGGACCTCCGTAGTGGCAGGCCAGAGCTCTAACCACAGCGCCATGAGAGGTGTGTGTGTGTGTGTGTGTGTGTAAGGTCATAGCATTACCCATAGATCGGACCTACGAGCTCTGAGCTCTCTTCCAGGAGGGAAATAGCTGTCGATCACGAGTCCAACACGTGATCCAAAGACCAAATGGATACACACACACACATATACATAGTTGGTAGAGTTCCCGGCCGCCACTACAGCGGTCCGGGTTCGAATCCCGCCCAGGGCTGAAATAATTTCAGTATCGCTGCGTTGCAAGTCGTTACTCCAACTCTCGTGGGCGGAGAGTTGGGTGTGTGTGCGTGGATGGTCACAGCATTACCCATAGATCGGTCGTATATGATCTCTGAGCTCTCTTCCGGGAGGGAAATAGCTGTCGATCACGAGTCCAACGCGTGATCCAAGACCATGGTGGTGAATCACACACACACACACACACACACACACACACACACGTGCATGGCGCGGACGGGATAATACAGGTTTAATTTGGTAACATTCAGTTCTATGAATATACAGCAATATGTACACACGCGGCTGGATGAGGCCCTCATGTCTACAATTGGTGACCTTGTGGCGTGGGGAAGGGGGGGACCCACCATCCCCCCTCTTCCCCCCTGCTCCCTGTTGCTGAGGCCAATATGATATCGATGGATGACGTCATAGGCTGCGGGTTACAAATTACTGGGTGTTGACCTGATCTCATCTCTCCGCGGTTTTCGCTCGGCTTCCCCTCTTCACACTTGCACCCATAATTTGCGCCACGAGGCCCCTAGCTGCGGCCGGAGCCGATGCTTTCACCCTCTGCGGGGGAACGGGCAAGTGGCGGTCACTAGTGGGGAATTGACTCGTGGGCTTCGTCTTGATGTGGGGATGTCAGAGCCGGGTAGGCGAAATGTCTTTGGTGACATCGCTATGGTTGAAATCATACGGCATTATCCTTTGATCGAAGACTAATCTGAAATAGATAAATGAATGAGTAAATAGCTAAATAAAGGCAGATGAATTTGAGTTTCTGGTTCCTCCCCTAAATCTCGTACCACATTTACCACTCCTAGTCCGTGTGAAGTGTTGACTATTTGTGGACAAAATACCAATGAGAGATACCGTATGTCCTGTGTAATTTTAGATACAATATATTGAACGTGAACGATTTATGTATTCATGTACATTCGCATGCATTCACTGCACCCCTCGAATTACTGGGGCAAGGTCATGAAAAACAAGATAAGAGATAACATCGGGGAGCAATTGTCCCACGTGGACAAAAGTCCCGGGGAACTCGTCCACAGCAACAGCATTGTATTCATTCCAGCTACGGATAAACAACGCGTGTTTATTGTGGTGAGAGTAACTCAATTCGGTTTAACTTCGCGAACTCCCTCTATCAGGAGGCTAGAACGGTGCCCCTTACAGAGGACTTTGTAACCTGGAATTTGATGAACGTAGTCAAGAAGGTTGTTAATGTTTTCACTATCTTGACAAGTAGGTCGCCGATCTTTATATGAAGTCTTTAGGTGTTTGGAGAACTTCTGGTTGGATTTGTGTGTCAAAGACAAACTCCATCTTCTTGTCTCCACACGCACATAACTTACCATCAGCCAATTACATGCAGAGTTCCTTACTCTGCTTCAGTGGGGCATTGTAGTGTTATTGTGTTAGTTGGTGTTGTTTGTTTGAGGTTTTGTATGATGCGGTACTTTTATAGGATAATGAAACTAAGATTACATGTGTAGAGCCAAGTTTATGTTTAGATCGGTTTAGATCTTGTCCTCTTTTTCTGGTACGTTGGAGTTTTGTCCTCTTGGGATATTACCTTGTCTTCGTTTTTCCTCATCTTCATCAATACAGACCTCTGACCCGCGAAGGAAGTAGATTTAATGAAAATGGACAGGAGGTGGAGGGGAGCAACGGGCGGGAATGAAAACTTAATGGAAGGTAATCCCTGTACTGCACCTGTCGATGATGATGAGGCAAGATGGCAAACACTGCCAGGCGCGTTTGGAAATGTTTGCGGACGCGAAAGTTACGGAACGCGAAAATGAAATGTGGAAGAGTCGTGAGTGAACGAGCATGGAAAAAATTCAATTATAAAATAAGAAAGGCTAGGTTAGGTATTTTCCTGTGTTTTGTTATTGTTTATTTTTATTTATCTATGTATTGAAGACGTAATTAATTGCCACTGGAATAGTAAAACAAAGAATATGAATAAAGATAGAGAACAGACATCAGATGCCACTTTCACGCGTTCAAGGTTCTCGTCAGATATTGTGGATTAGAAAAGCTGGAAGACAACTTCGGTTACTGTGTTCTAGATTTCCCTAAGGACACTTCAACAATGTGTCTAACATTCGTCTAGGTTCAACTTCTCTTAGTTCGTTATCCATCTTCTCAATATATGACACAAAGGTGATTTAACATTTGGAGATTCGTAAAATATAAGATTGTAACCTAAGTCGTTTCTACTCAAACGAACTCACCTGAGTCGCGCGCGCGCGCGTGTGTGTGACAGGGGAAGTTGGATGTGGTAGCGTAGAGTAGGACGAAGTTGATCGCACGAGCCCAAATAGACTTTGGGATGGAGAGAAACGTATTTATGTTTTTATGTCAAACCATCATTTCTACATGGTTTCGAAAATCTGACCAATGAAGAGAATAATTTTTTTATGTTGGATTCCCGTTTTCTTTTACGTGACAAGTGAAATAAGTAAATAATATAAATATATTATTATTCGTTCATTATTTATTATTATTATTATTATTACTATTATGGTACATCAATATTATTAATACTAATATGAGAAATATCACTTAAATTGAGTTTATTTCTCCCTAGTAAAATGAAAGCATACTCTCGAAGGATACAGACCACAGCACCAAAACTCTAAGCAATTTTGCAAGCAATGTATTTCTCCCCTTACTGGTAAGCCTGAAGCCTTTGCATAGTTTCCTGGTCAAGATTAGGTTTCAGGGCTTTGCTCGTCTCAAAACGGTATACGTATTTTATTTATCTAACTGTGAGCATTAAGGGTGAGCAACTGGAGGAAGTGGATAGTTTTAGATATTTGGGTGCAAATGTGACAGGAAAAGGTGGAGTGAAGGTGGAGGTAGAATGTAGATTGAGAGAAACGAGTAAATGCCTTGGTGGATTAAAAAGTGTAATGAGGAATAGAAATTTGGGAATGGATGCTAAGAGGAGACTGTATGAAGGAGTGATTGTGCCAACAGCACTGTATGGAGCAGAAACATGGAACATAAGAGAGGAAGAGAGGAGCTTGAATGTGTTTGAGATGAAGTGTCTGAGAAGTATGATGGGGGTTACTAGGCTAGATAGAGTGAGAAATGAGGAGGTGAGGAGGAGAACAGGGGTGGAAAGGGAGCTGGGAGATAGGGTTGATGAAAGAGTATTAGGATGGTTTGGACACATGGAAAGAATGAGTGAAGAAAGACTAGTAAAGGAGGTATGGAAGGCAGATGTGGAGGGAGTGAACATGAGGGGACGTCCTAGGATGAGGTGGATGGATGGGGTGAAGGGGGCTTTAGGGAAGAGGGGAATGTCTGTTGAGGAAGGACGGGAGAGGACAGAAGACAGGGGTGAATGAAGAATGGTTGTATATGGAAAATGTTGTGATGCATGAGGTGGAATGGACGGGGGAATGGGGGGTGAGGTAGTGTGTGTGAGCAAAATTTTGACGCAGCCCGAAGGGATTTCTCCCCCGTCCTCTCCTTTATAGGGGGGTCGCCGATTTAACGAAGCGGCCTTGCTGTGGATGTGCTGTGTCTTGCGACACTGCTTCTGACCCAGGGCAGTGGACAGGGTGCAGGGATGACCCGTCATCTAGGAGGTGCTAAGATGGGAGGGAGGGTGGAGGGGTGTGGAGTGTTTTCGGGGATGGAATGGGTGGGAATGATTTTATGCCTTGTCCTTTTTGGCTACCTCCCTTGTAAGGGGGAAAAAGCCTTGGTATATGTATGTATGTATGTATGTAACTGTATTTTTGGCTGGCACTCCGTCCGTACCCAAACCTTGCAAATGATCCGTAACAATTCATATATGAACGTAGATGGTGTCCACGCTATAGCCACATCAGTGACGATACCAAGAGGAAGCTGAGGTCGCCTCAGGTCGAGGTAAGCAGCCGTTAGGGGCCATGACTCAGAATAGGTGCCCTTCCTAATCTCTGCGCTGTGGCCAGGAATCGAACATGGCTCGAAATCCCCCACGCGGTTACCAATGAGCCATTGCGGGGTATGACGGGACTCGTTCTGCCACACTGGGATTTACCGATATGTCGCCATCGGTGGGCATTCTCAAAGAACATGGAGTCATCGTTTTCCAGTTAATTTAGAGAATATCCAGTCCATTCTACCTCCAACCTCCATTTGAATAACTAAAATATGACTTCGCTCACAGAAATCTAGAATTCTCTAAGAACATTTCGACAGTATGTCTAAAATTCTTCTAGGTTTACAATCTCAAAGTTCATCATTCAACTTTGCTATGCATGACGGAAAGATAATTTGATGTTCGGAAATTTCAAAAATAGAATATTGTAACCGAAGTCAGTTTTAACTCAAACGAACTCTCAAGTGTCGGCGGTTGTGAAGAAGCCCGTGGAAGCCCAGTGTGACAACCCCTTTATCTCTTACGGAAGACCCTCAACCCCGAGGTTTCCGCCAACGACCACCGGTTTGCCTCGTAAATCATTCAGAGAGCATATTTTGTATTATGTAAAAATTAAACAGTTCAGGATGTCATGTTCTTGTCTTGCGTGCGTGTTAAGGTCGCTATCCAGAAGCAAGTACATGTTCACACAGGCCAGGTCAGAGGCAAGTGGCCTGTGTGAACACGTACTTGCTCGCTTTCCACTCCAGTTCAAGTAACTTGCACACTTGACTTGCTTCTCAATTTGCCCCGTGTAAACAAGGTTTTACCCGAAATTGAGGATGTGTCGGCGTTGGAGTTGTGGATGTTGATGGCTTGTAGATGTTGATGTATGTTGCTTTATTTTTGTATATTTTTTCACCTCTGAAGTGTAACTGAGTTAAGATAAGGATGCGGGCCACAGTTAGCATCACTGTGACTTACAAGTCCTATATCATACATGTGCACATAAATTCAGCTTGGTATTCGGTAGTACCCTTGGAGTTAATTAGTTCTGTGTTTGAAGAACATATCATACATTGTAAATCAGGATTGTCAAATAGACAACATCCTAATGGCTGCCGTTGCCTCGACAGGAAATGATATGCGGGCCACGTTTTATAATATTTGCGATCAGACACACACACACACACACACACACACACACACACACACACACACACACACACATACACACACACATACACACACACATCAAAAGCCCCCTGTCCTGTACATACGTACACATCGCCCATCCCACACCCATCCGATAATCATGTCTGTCTCAGCTCTTTGTGGATGGAGACTTATGGCTGCCCCCTGCCCACTGCTCAGGTCAGAGACAATACAACAATAAACAGCACCTCCACAGTAGAACCCGACAGCCGAAGCTAGTTTACCCCCACTGCTTCACTACATGGCGACCTTCTCTCATCGAGAGTTTACAAAGCAGACAATAAGCAGTTCGTTCGGGCCGAGTTGTGCCTCTTCCTGTTGTTTGTTCAACAATGGTGGCAGCGGTGGGATTCGAACCCACGCCTCCTCAGAGACTGGAGGGCACAATAAACAGTATTACAAGAAACAAAACAAAACTATCAACAGCCTCTTTACCTCTTCCTTCCCTCTTGCATCCATTACCCCCTCTACCCAACTCTTTCACTTCGTTTTCTGTACTCCCCGTAAGTTTACGCCATCCATCTCTGGCGTCCACACTTTTTGCGAAGCTTTCTTCACTCATTTCCAGATGCTCAAACCATCCCAGTATTCTTTCATCAGCTCTATCTGCCAGCTCTTTCGACCCGTACTCACTGCCTCATCTCATTTCTTTATCAGTCCACCCTCGTAATCCCACCATACACTTCATCTCAAAACACGTAAAGGTTCTTTCTACCCCCCGAATTCCAAGTCGTTGTTCCGTACATTGTTATTGGCATAGGTTTTTTTCTTTCGGTTCACCTCCATATACCCATTTCTCATGACACTTCTCCCTCCTTCCACATATTTACTTGCTTTCCTTACTCTGTAGTTCACTTTCTACCACCACCCACGCCTACTCTGTTACCCACTACATGGAAACCCAAACACTCAAAGCCCTCCACCTCCACCAACTTATCCACTTTTACTTTAACTAATTCATTGCTATCCTCTCCTCTTGCACACATTATCACCTCACCTTTGCCCCCTTTCTCGCAATCCAATACTCTGCCACTAACTGTATCAGTCTCTCCTCTCAGCCACGAGCGTAGTATCATCCGCAAACAACAACTGACTCACCTTCCACACTCACCAGCTCCTAACCCGTGATCCAAATCACTTTCGTGTTTACCTCTCGCAGCACTGAATCTATGGTATTAGATCAGGAGCCCACGTTGAGCAGTGGATAGTGTTCCTACCTCGAGCGAAGGAATCACGGGATCGATCCCCAAGAAGTACAACTGGCCAGTTGTTCAAGTCACACTTTCCGTGGCTTTCCAACCCCTCTCTGCAACATCGGGTATCAAAGGTGTGGTATATGAGTGCCATATTTCAGTGCTACCACCTAATCATTACGCTCGAGCTGATTGCACTGGCTTCAGACTTCAGACATAACCACATAACCACACCCATACCGACGCGCTGGACACTTCTGTACTTCGTACCATCCATACAACCCTACCAAACTGTATTGACCCAGTGTGGTGAGACACGGGGGCTGTATCGTCCTCCATAGGATAGACCGATGGTCCTGTAGTAGATTTAAACCCTGAACACTGTATGCGATCCATATTTTTCAGACTGGAGGGAGAAGGGAACGGGTGATGAGATTACTTGGGAAGGCGTGAAATGCTTGTGGCATGTCGTGAAGAAATACGGAGTTGACCTGAGAAGTAATACCCATTCACATTTTGTGGTTCAGCTGTTGTTATGATACTGCTGCTGCTGTCTCGAATTTCATGGACTGGAACCCCTGAACCCCATGTTCACCGGCAACGGTGCACATGTGCTCTCGGGGATCACTATAGGAAGAATCATCTGCTTAATACTTTATTCATTGTTGGTGTTTATATATATATATATATATATATATATATATATATATATATATATATATATATATATATATATATATATACTGTATCAGCCCTCGATGTTCATCGACAGGTCTCCTGTCGGCGTGTTTTGTGGTTGTAACTCGCCCTAAAGCCTCGTTTACAAAGGGCAAGTTGGGAGGCAAGTCAAGTGTGCAAATTACTTAAACTGGAGAGGAAAGCGAGCAAGTGCATGTTTACACAGGCCAAGTCAGAGACAAGTGGCCTGTGTGAACGTGTACTTGTTCGCTTTCCTCTTCAGTATAAGAAACTTGCACACTTGACTTGCCAATTTGTCCCGTGTAAACGAGGCTTTACCCGAAGTTACAAAAGAGAAATCAGCGAAATGAAATTGACGAAGGAGGGATTATGGCAGTTTTACAAGGATACAATGGCAGAACACAACGACCCCTCGCCATATGGTTCGTAACAAATCTGGATATAGAATATGGAATACATAAATAAATTCATAGATTTGTAAATAATGCTGGACTGGTGGTGTTGTGTTTGGGAAAGGAATGTTTGTTTAACTCGAATCCCTCTCTTTTTTTATTCTCTCTTTCCCATTCTCTCTTCTCTCTTTCATCTTCATTTTCTTCTGTCTTATCTTTCTGTGTCCCCCTCTCTCTTCCCTCTCTTTCGCTCTTCTCCTCTCTCTCCCTCTCTCCATCCATCTCTCCCTCCCTCTCTCCCTTCTTCCCTCTCTCCTCCTCTCTACCCATCTCCCTTTCTCACAGATACCATCTCTATCGGTTATTGATTGCACGTTTTTACAGAGTAGATATGTTTAGGGGTTTAGTTACAGTCCTATGGACAAAGTCACCAAGTATCGTTTATGGCAGGAGATCAATCTTAACTCGACATTTAATGGCCCTCCGTTCTTCTGCCTGCCTTAAATTTCGACTTTACTACTTCACTGACTCCATCTCGTCGGTGCCATATTGTCCCCAAGGATAGAAGCGCCGGTCAATCAGGCGTTTTGTATTAACCACTTTAGTACGAGTCAAATTCTCGCGCGAAGTATCGGCTACCATATGTACGATGCATCACACTACTCGCATGATAAAATATAAAGTCACTGCTGTATTACTCGTTCTCTTTTACTCTGAGTAATAATAAACACGGAAACGTGATCAAACCAGTTCACAGAATCCGGAGGTAACTCGTGTACAACCAGAAAAAAAAAAAAAATCAAGACACCTACGCCGGCATCCTGGTGTCGCCTCATGGCGCCTACGTAGGCATCATCGCACGGAAGAAGTGGGGAAAGTGTATGGACAAAGCTCCCTGTTCTAGACTCGATTCCCTCTGCGTCAGTCCATACATGTATTCTTCTCATGTTACAAAGGACTATAAAGCAAGAGTATGCCGACAGGAGACCTTTTGGTCCATAACTAGGTCTGATGCAAAAAATAAATGCACAAACCAATAAACGAGTAAACAAATTAAATAATATGTAATGTGTTGTAATTGCATCTCATTTGTTTTTCTTTTGCTGTTGAATAGCTCGTTATTATTATTTTTTCTCTTGTTAAAGACAATTAAAAATATGTATTCAACTATTACGGGTTGATTCTATGGTTATGATAGTAGCTCTCATTGACTCCTCTTTTTCTCCCTTCCCACCTCGCATGGACACTTTTTGATCGCCTCTTTCCTTGTTCCCACCTCTCCTTTCCCTTTCCCTTTCCCTCTTTCCCATTATTTATCATCTGTTCCTTTCTCCTATCTTCTTCCTTCCCACTCCCTTCCTCCTCTTCCCTTTTCCACAACCTCTCATTTCCTTTTCTCCCTTCTCCTCCTCCTCCTTATCAGTCTCCTCCTCGTTCCTTTGCCTTTTGATGTTGATCTTCTGGTTATCAACGTCCCAGTCGGCGTCACAAACCCTATCGCCCTTGTTTACGTTACTTCGCGTTTGTTTAGTCCCCTTTGCATTTCGCCCACACCTCTCACAGGTACCGCAACAGTAGCTGGGTTTGCCCCCCCCCCCTAGAAGCCCATCGTCTTCTCCACCAATTCCTCCCCCTCCTCCTCCTTCACCACACCACCAACACCCTATTGCCCTCCCACTACCCTTTCCCCTTCTCTCCCTCCCCCTCCCCACAGTCTCTCCTCCCCTCTTCCCGTTCCTCTCTCCTCCTTCCACCTCCCTCCCCTTCCTTGCGCGTTGGATGGGGTGGCGGGCTAGCCAGCCAATGGGCCGAGGTGCCGAACTCCTCTCAGTGTCGCTGCGGCGAGAGGAGGAGGAGGAAGTGTGTTGTGTCGCTCCGTGAACCTGTCAAGCGTACCTGCTCTTCGTGACAGGCAGACATACAGGACGCGCTGTGTGCGGGTGTGCTTGCGTGGACAGTCCATGTCTGGTGGACTAGAATCCCTTAGGGTAGATGCAGAGTGAAGACACGAGACCCTAGGGTAGTCGCCGTCCGTGCCGTTGGGTACTGGGAGTGCCGTGTTCGTGTCCCGGTTGCAGAAGGGAGAGCGAGTGGAAGTACAACCAGCCTGGAACTATAGGCCTATCCAGTGGGAGTATCTAGTGCCTGAGACACTGTGACTTCGTGCCAGACCGTCTCCAGACGAAGGCTTTGCGTGCGTGCGTGCGTGGGTGTCTGTAGGAGGCGGGGTCCGACTTTACAGGAAGGAAGGAAGGAAGAACCGCCGGCCGCCCGCGTCGTCGTCGTCGTCGCCGTCGTCATCCAGCGGGTAGTAGAGCCAGTCTTGATATTCGGGAAACCGACGAAGTCCTCTGAAGAGTGACCCCCCAACCCTCTTCTGTCACTCAGCTGATTCACAAGGTGAGGTTGTTTTGTCCTCTGCTAGAGCTCAGTGGCACTCTATAGGATTATCAGGGCTAGGACTGGGACAAGCCTCGTCACTCCCTGTCAGTAGGATATCAGCTGATTCCCCCCCCCTCCACCTTCCCCCCTTTTTAGAGGGGGAAGGGGGGACAGAAGGTTGGTAAAGGGTGGAATTGAGCCATCAGAGACGTTGTCAGTTGTCTGTGAAGATGTCTGTCATGGTTTTAGCTCTCCCGAAGAAGTCCAGAACGATTTTCGAAAAGGGTCAGATCGACCCTTTGGAGTGCCCCCTCCCCGTCCCCCCGAGATCGATGATATAGCCTGACGGCAGCTCGAGGGGAAGGGAAAGGACCAGACAGTACGGAAGGTGGTGGTCGAGGTAGGCGGCTGACGTGGTGTTGGGTCTCCTGCAGAAGGAGTGAACGATTTTTCGCAAAGGTGGGGGACAGATCGGCCTCTCTGGCCAACGAGGGAGTGTCACGGAGGTCAAACAGATAGTTTGGCGGCAGGCAGAGTAAAAGCAGAATACTGCTCGGTACTGTAGACCAGTGGTGCTTATATTTATATATATATATATATATATATATATATATATATATGTATATATATATATATATATATATATATATATATATGTATATATATGTATAATTTTTTTTTCCTTCAACCCAAAGGCTTCAACAGACAAACAGAGGAGAATATTGCGACAACAAGCGTTCGCCTATAACACCTCATGACCTAGGACAGTGGTTCATAACCTTTTTTGTCTGCGACCCAAAAGCTTCAACAAACAGACAAAGCAGAATATTGCGACAACAAGCGCTCCCCTATAATACCTCTTGTCCTAAGGCAGTAGTTCATAACCTTTTTTTGCCTACGACCCAAAATCCTGGTCCAGATGGACCAAGACGACCCTTACCTTCATAAACACTTTAATTTAAACCACAAAATACTTGTGTATGTACAAATGCGTGACAGAAACAAAAATCATGTTTTGCTTAACCTTAGATAATAATGACCTAGGAATTCTACAATCGGGATTTATATATTGATGTTATTCTTAATAGGAATGTTGGGGAAATGACAAATCCACAAATCCCTGGTGACCCGTTCGAATGGCTTGGTGACCCAACTTTGGGTCACGACCCAAGGCTTAAGAACAACTGCTGTAGAGGCTGAGATAAACAACGCGTTGGCGATCGCAGGTTACCACGGGGATGAATGGAATAGTCGGTTCACTTTTAGTAACATTCACAATTTTATATATATATATATATATATATATATATATATATATATATATATATGTGTGTGTGTGTGTGTGTGTATATATGTATGTATGTACAACACTGAATGGGTCCCAGCGATTAGAGATACATTTTAACAACCACAATGCACCCTATATGTATTTTTTTCTTCTTTTTTTCAAACGCACTTTTATTGTATATATATTATTTAGGGCGTCGTTACTTGCGACGAAGGTCGAGGGGATGGCGGTTCGAATCCTACCACCGGCGAGGTTGAACCAAGGGCATTATGGTTCGTTGAATTCCATGCTACAAAGCCCGCTGTGAGGGGCACCGTCCCGACCTTTTTGTTTTATTGTTATTATTATTATTATTATTTGTCAACAGTGATTTTTTACGGCGGAAAAAAGTTCTGGAGGTGGGTGGTACCGCCGACGAATCGGAGGTTGGAGGAAAAATAGCCCAGTGTGATGGCCATTTTAGTCGGACCCGTCACGCTTACTCGACCGTGTTTGCGTGTGTGAAAAGTCGTTTCACAGAGGAGAGTTCCTAGGTGACGTGGTACCAAGTTATGTAGGTAACTTCCCCCCTCCCCCCCTCTCTCTCTCTCTCTCTCTCTCTCTCTCTCGTTCTCCCTCCTCTCTCACATTTTCTTTCCCCCCCTCTCTCTCTCGTTCTCCCTCTCGTTCTCTCTCTCTCGTTTTCTCTCCCCCCTCCCCCACTCTCTCCCTCTCCCTCTCTCTCGTTTATTTTATTATCATTTCTTATTTTATATTTACTATTTTATCTTATTTTATCACAATTTTTATTTTTTATTTATTTATTAATTATTATTTTATATTATTCGATTTATTTATAACTTATGTAGTGACAGGCCCCTTTGGTCCGCCTGGAGTCTTTCCTTAGCCGAATAGAATCGCCAGACGGCAGTCAGACCAAGCGTTTCAGGTGGTCATTTGTAGAGCAAGGGTAGTATGCCGTAGTAGGTATGTGGCTCAAGCTTAAAGCTGTTTGTCACAGTGTACGTTGTCCTTTCGGCCTTTGTTCCTTTTTAGGTTACATTAATCGACTAAGATATCTATTGTGTGTTTGGACATGAATAAACGGCTATTGCTCTAGTATGCATTGCTTTTTTGAGCGTATCTAGGTTGCATATTATGTTTGATTTAGTCTTATTTATTGGCGAGATTTGTGGGTTGCATCTGTCTTGTGGAGGTGCTTAATCTTCAAGGTACAGTTGCCAGGACTGATACATGGTGTAGGTTAGCGATCTATCCTCGGTATTGTACATGTAGCACAAATCAGGTAACCGCTATTATCATGTACTACATTGTAGATCATTGTTTTGTTTTTGTAATCCATTATTGATTTATTTTCAATTGCCAGGACTGATACATGGTGTAGATTAGCGATCTATCCTCGGTATTGTATATGTAGCACAAATTAGGTAACCGCTATTTTCATGTACTACATTGTATAACATTGATGTTTTTTGTAATCTATTATTGCCTTATTTTTGTTGTCTTTTTTATTTAATAATTATTCTTTTGCAACACCCTGTACTTGCCTTAGAGTGGGTTACCAGAGGCAAAACATATGGGGGGGGGGAGATAATTTTATTCATAAGAGTGTGATGCAGGTTGAAAATTAAGTTAGTCCACATTGCTTATTAGGTGGTTCTTCAAGTGGATCTTGAAAATTAAGCAAAGAGGCAGGTAAACAAAATTACCAGTTGGTAGACAGTCCACATTACTCATTAGGTGTTTCTTAAAGTAAATCTTGTGAAGTTTCGAACTGTGCAGTACCCCAGAATCAATGCTTGAGGATTTCGTTCACTAACTACGCGGTTGGCGAAGTTGTTTCGTCTTACCTTGATGTTAAATCTACGTCATGGAAGTTGAGGCCATTATTTTTCGTCTGGGTAGTGTGTAGTATGAACATATTTTCAATTCTGAAGTTTTCTTGAAAATATGGAGGACTGATGTCAAGTTTCTATGGATTGTTATTATTATTATTATTATTATTATTATTATTATTATTATTACATACATATACCAAAGGCTTTTTTCTCCCTTAGACGGGAGGTAGCTAAAATACAAAGGCATATCAACCACTCCCACCCATTCCATCCCCTACATACTCCACTACCCTCCACCCTTTTCCCTCTCTCACATCTTTGTACCTCCTGGATGACGGGTCATCCCTGCATCCTGTCCACTGCCCTAGGTCAGAAGCAGTGTCGCAAGACACAGCACATCCACAGCAAGGCCGCTTATTATTATTATTAATAGTAATAACAATGAAGATAATAATGATATTTTTGTTATATATATATAATATATATATATATATATATATATATATATATATATATATAATAAATTCGTGCATTCTAACCTAACCTACCCAACCTAACCTGCATATAGTAATGCGATGCCTGTAATTCAATAGGTCATCAGGGTCGTCGTCGTCGTCAGGGATGTTGAAGGCCGGTTTTCGTATCCGATCGGATCTCGTGGTGTGCAGGAGTTGCATAGCTTTAAGAAATGCATAAATCTCAGCTCCGTAGCACTGTTTTAAAGATATATAACGTGCGAGGTACTGACGGAAGCACTGAGGGCGTATTCCAAATCCTATGGTCACGGTTTCGTTCGGTAGTGTATTTGCTTTTAGCGGGACCGGACAGACAACATGGCGTCTCAATCCTAAATGATCGCTGCTTCGTTTGGTTGTGTATTTGCTTTTAACATTTTTGTATTGATTTCCGCAAAGAAAAACGTATATTACGTTGATGTATTATACTTTAAGAAACTAATATTTAATTTTCTAATGCTATATCGCGTAGGTGTACAATTCCGAAAAAATATTGGCTCTTCTTATTTATTTATTTATTTTGTATTCTCTTACAATATTAATATCTTTCCGTACTGGGTGGTATTTTTCATGTTATTCTGGCTGACGTCAGGCTATTTTATTAATACCCGTGACGTCCCCTTGTTGAAAGATCAGATATGCCCAGATGTTCAAGTCTATGTAAAAACGCTGGTGCCAAATGTAAGATTGTCATTTATAACTACATTTTTAAATGCCTTTAATACGTGCAACACACACACACACACACACACATACACACACACACACACACACACACACACACACGTATACACACACACACACACACACACACACACACACACACACACACACACACACACACACACACACACACACACACACACACACACACACACACACGTATACACACACATACACACACACACACACACACGTATACACACATGCACCTGCAAACACAAACACACACACGTATACACACATGCACCTGCAAACACAAACACACACACACACACACGTATACACACATGCACCTGCAAACACAAACACACACACACACACACACAAACACATGCACACACATGTACACACACACACACACACACACACACACACACACACACACACACACACACACACACGCATGTGCACGTATGCAAGATGATTTTTCATGTAGTCACCTCTTGTTTTAAGTTGCACGAGGCATTGTTGTTTGACATAATTTAATCCGGACAAGTTCTCCTCGACAGCCAGCCTTGTGGGCTTTCCTTTGAGTAAAACATCATCGATCGATGTAGTTTAGCATCGGTCGATCATCGACACCAAACTTTAGTCAGGTGAAAGCCAGCTGAGGTGTCGAGAAGATCAAATTAAACACTGTTACACACACACACACACACACACACACACACACACACACACACACACACACACACACACACGCACACATACACACACAGCTTCTTGCAGCACTGTGTATGTACATATATATGTGTGTGTGTGTGTGTGTGCGTGTGTGTGTGTGTGTGTGATTCACCATGGTCTTGGATCACATGTTGTACTCGTGG
>NC_134795.1:64798537-64806037 GCF_046742065.1 Oratosquilla oratoria | reverse complement strand
TAGGGAATAGGGTCGGCGTGTGAGGGGAGCGACGCGTCTCCCGGTGTATACCGTAGATTTATTATACATCATTGATGTATTTCGTCGGCGACAGCCAGCGCTATTAACCCAGCGGATAGTGTCCCACCAAATTTTTTATTTATTTATTTATTTTTTATTATTATTTTGTTTTATTTTTTGTTTGTTTTATTTATTTTTTATTTTATTTTCATTTTATTATTATTATTATTATTTTTTTATGTTATTTATTTATTTATTTTTAGAAGAGATGAGTCTGATATTTGATGCCGTGTGTGTATGTATAATGTATCGAATTTCCCCCACGATGTGGTAAAACGGGGAAACGATACGTATTGAACCCGGAGGTACGGAAAGGTATCGACTCTTCATGGATTTTATTCTGGTTAAGGAAGAGGAGGAGGAGGAAACGGGGAAACTCGACTTGGGTCACTGTCGAGGAGGAGGAAGAGGAAGAGTTAAAAGTGACAAGGAGTTTACAAGGAATCTTAGTTCCTCAGAAGGTTTTACAACCTATACCGAGGAGGCACCGTTAAAAGGTTACCCGGGAATCACGCTAGGATCGTAGCGTGTAGCACCTTGTCTAATCGAGTTTTGAACTGCTTTTAATTGAGGAACTGTTTACCATGTTCTTTGGCAGTCTGTGGTGGTACTAGTGATGGTGGTGATTGTGATGGTAATGGTGGCAGTGATAGTGTGGGCTGATAATGATTGAGGATGTAGTGTTGATAGTGTTGGTGGGAAAAATGGTGACATAGATGGCGGCGGTAGTTGAGAAGGTGATTATGTTGATAGTGTAAGTGGAGGTGGTGGTGGTGGTGGTGGATATGGTTGTGACATCCGGTTACAAGAGTTTAACCGGTTTTAACCGGAAGGAGATTAACGAGGAAAATGAGAAGGGAAAGAGATTGGGAGGGTGGTTGGGGGGTGGGGGGAGGGGGGGAGAAGACAGTGGTGGAGGAGACACGAATGTGGCAAAGGAAGAGGTGGTGGTGATGATGGTGATTGTGGTAGTGGTGGTGGTGATTGTGGTTGTGATAGTGGTGTCATTGGTGATTGTGGTTGTGATAGTGATGATTGTGGTAGTGGTGGTGATGGCGGTGGTGATTACAACGATGCACTGCAATGGCTTCTTGTAGGTATGTATTTTTTCTTCCGTGTGAGCGTATACGTGTGTGTGTGTTTGTATGTATGTTTGTGTGTATTTCCAAACTCGTCGATGACGGAAAGGATAATGCACAAGGATGGGAAATGGAAACTAATATATGAGAAAAAAAATGGTGCACAGACGGACATCAGTACTCCCCCCTCTGAGCAGGGGAGGAGATGGGGAGTATAGTACCCACCACCCCTCGTCACTCCCCTCCCTTTCTCCCCTTCCCACCCTTCTAATCTTCCACCCTTCAAATCTAACACGCTTCTAATCTTCCACCCTTCCCCCCTTTCCCTCCTTCCACTCTTCCACCTTTCCCCCTTCCACTCTTCCACTTCCCCCTCCCACTCTTCCACTTCCCCCTCCCACCCTTCTACCCTTCCCCCTCCCACCCTTCTCCCCTTCCCCTCCCACCCTTCTCCCCTTCCCCCTCCCACCCTTCTCCCCTTCCCCCTCCCACCCTTCTCCCCTTCCCCCTCCCACCCTCCTCCCCTTCCCCCTCCCACCCTTCTCCCCTTCCCCTCCCACCCTTCTCCCCTTCCCCTCCCACCCTTCTCCCCTTCCCCTCCCACCCTTCTCCCCTTCCCCCTCCCACCCTTCTCCCCTTCCCCCTCCCACCCTTCTCCCCTTCCCCCTCCCACCCTTCTCCCCCTTCCCCCTTCCCCCTCCCACCCTTCTCCCCCTCCCACCATTTCCCCCTTCCAATCTTCCACCCTCCCCATATCTGCCGTTCCCCCTTCCCCCCTTTCACCCTTCCAACCTTCCCCCCTTCCAAGCTACTCCCCCTTCCACCCTCCCCACATTTCCCATTCCCCCTTTCCCCCTCCCCACATCCCCCATCCTTCCCCCTTTCCCCTCCCCTCTTCTGTTCTCTCCTCCCCACTGTCTCCCTTCTTTTTTATTCACCCCATTCTCCCCCATTTCCCTTTCCCCTCTTCCCCCTTCTCCCCCTTTCCCTTCCCCCTTTTCTCCCCCGTTTCTTCTCTTCTCCTCTCCTCCTCCTCTTCTCCTCCCTTCGCTCTCTTCCTCCACCTCTTTAAAGCCTCGTCGTCTCTTTACTATGATCACAACTTTCCTTCCTTACCGTGTGAACCGGGGCTCGGTCCCCAACGTACAGGGTGTAGTTCGGCGTCTCCTGGTGGGTACACCTCAGCTTCCTGCCTCCTCCAATCAGCTGTCTTCATAATATGTAACGTTGAGCAATGGGAGTATGTAGAGATATGCACACACACACACACACACACACGGCTCGTGTCGCAGTGGTAGCGTTCCCGGCCGCCACTACGACGGTCCGGGTTCGAATCCCGTCCAGGGCTGAAATAATTTCAGTATCGCTACGCTGCGAGTCGTTACTCCAACTCGGGCCGGGAGTTGGGTGTGTGTGGGTATGCGTGTAAGGTCACAGCATTACCCATAGATCGGTCATATATGAGCTCTGAGCTCCCCTCCGAGAGGGAAATAGCTGTCGATCACGAGTCCAACACGTGATCCAGGACCATGGGGAATCTCACACACACATACATGAATTTGAGTTTAGGTATGTTAGAAAGTTAGGGGATAGGAAACGGGACCCTACGAACGTTGTTCCTTTCCTGTATGCTACAATTAGGTAAATACAATTTGTTAAATACACACATGTCAAGGTGCCATCTACATAAACGACCTTCTTCTCCTTCTCCTTCTCTTCTCCTTCTTCTCCTCTTCCTCCTCCTTCTCTTCCTCTTCATCCTCCTCCTCCTCTCCCTCTTACTCCCCTTTCCTAATTCTTTTCCTCCTCTTTCTTCTCCTCTTCCTCCTCCTCCTCTTCCTCCTCCTCCTCTTCCTCCTCCTCCTCCTCCTCCTCCTCCTCCACCTCTTCATGTCACACCGACGTCCCACAAAACCAAAGATTTTCATGATCGTACGAGTTACAAGATGACTTCAAGTAACGATTGTTTTCTCTCTCCCCCCTCCTCCCCCTCCCCCTATTCCCCTCATCCCCCATCTTTCCCCCGCCCCCCAACACACCGTCACAGCCTTCAACTGCACCCAAACAATCTCGTATTCCCCCCACCTTCTGCAGACACCCCCCCACCCAACTAACCCACCCCTTTCAGTCTCTCCCCGCTTCCTCTCGTCGCAGTCCCCCCCCACCTGTGCAGCCTCCCAAGTGGCGCATTCCTCCCCCCCTTTCCCCCCCATCCCCACCCTTTGCAAGCTTCTGGGCCCTGACATTAACCCCCCTCCTCCCCCCCACACACAACACACATTCCCTCTTCAGTTTATAAAGTTCCTCGTCAATCCGGCCAGGTCGGTGATGTCTTCTTCGGTTGGCATTTCTTTTTGGTGCCTGGCGGCTTTATTCATCCGGAGGAAGTCGGTGTAAAGGTCAAGATCTTCCTTTTTCTTCTTCTTCTCTCCTCCTCCTCTTCTTCTTCTTCTGCTTTTTCGCGTTGTTCTTCTTCTCCCTCTTCTTCTTCTTCTTCTTCTGCTTCTGCTTCTGTTTCTTCTCCCTCTTCTTCTTTTACTCCCTCTTCTTCTTCTTCTTCTTCTTCTTTTTCTTCTTCTTCTTCTTTTTCTTCTTCTTCTTCTTCCCGTTTCATTTGGCTTTTCTTCTTCCGTCTTCCCTCGCCCTCCCCATCCCCTCCCTTCTTCCCCTCCCTTCTTCCTCATCCTTCCTCCCTTCCCTTCAAAGGATTACAAAGGATTACAAAGGCGGAGCATGCCGACAGGAGACCTTTTGGTCCATAACTAGGTCGCATGCGAAAAATATATAATAATAATAAATAAATATATATTATAATAATATAAATAATAATAAATAAATGCATATTTCTTCCCCTCCCTTCTTCCCCATCCTTCCTCCCCTCCCTTCCTCCCCCCCTTCCTCCCCTCCTCCCTTCACCATCCTTCCTCCCCTCCCTTCCTCCCCTCCCTTCCTCCCCTCCTCCCTTCACCATCCTTCCTCTCCTCCCTTCTTCCCCTCCCCTCTTCCTCCCCTTTCCTCCCTTCTTCCCCTTCCCCCCCTCCCTTCCCTTCCCCCCTCCCCTCTTCCCCATCCTTCCTCCCCTCCCTTCTTCCCTACCGTTCTCTCCTGATTTCCCTACGTTTTCTTCAAGGATAGAATCGCTGGTGAATCATCGGTCCAAGGAATTGTAGACTTGTCTCTCTACGGACTTCTTTCCTAACTAGGATTTCCTAGGACCTTGCGAGACTTGGTGCCAGAAACTGGAAAATATCTTGGAATAAGGCGCCATGTTGTACGCAAACATAGAAGTGATGGTGTATTGTCGATGAATAAATACATTACTTTCCGCGCGCGCGCACACACACACACACACACACACACACACATATACACACAAAGCTGTTGCTGCTTCCACAAGCAAATAAGTGTACATGCATCATGTGTGTGTGTGCGTTTGTGTGTGTATGTGTGTGTGTGAGAGAGAGAGAGAGAGAGAGAGAGAGAGAGAGAGAGAGAGGAAGGTCACAGCTTTACTCACAGATCGGGCAATATTTGAGCTTTGAACTCTCGTCCGGGAAGGTAATAACAATCGATCACGAGGCCAACACGTGATCCAAAACAAGAGCCATGGTGAAACACAGGCACGAATACACACACACACACACACACACACACACACACACACACACACACACACACACACACACACACATACATACATACACACACATACATACACACACACACATACACACACACACACACACACACACACACACACAACACTACACACGCGCGCGCACACACACACACACACAACTACACACATTTGAACAACATTTGCTGAGAGACGTAGGAAGCGTGTTTTTGAGAATTTGTACGAAGCGATGAATATGTAAATTTGCTTTCTTTTTTTTTCTCCTTTTTCGTTGTCGAAGATGCTTCTTTTAATGTCGACCTCGACTCTGCGACCGCATTCTGACGCTGGCCGTTGTCTGACCCCCCCCCATCCCCCCACTAAGGGTGGGTGGGGAGGTTGCCTGGGTTTTCTCGGAGATGAATGAAATCGCCTGACGGCAACAGGAATGAGAGGTGAAGAGTACCAACAGGTGCGGAAGGTGTTACGTTTTGAGTGTCGTGAGTTTCCTCTTTTAAGCTGAATAAAGTCGTCAGGCAGGAACTAGAAAGACAGAGATAGAGACAGAAAGAGATAGAGATAGAGACAGAAAGAGATAGAGACAGAGGCAGAAAGAGATAGAGACAGATAGAAAGAGAGAGACAGAGATAGAAAGAGAGAGACAGAGATAGAGACAGAAAGAGAGAGACAGAGATTACAAAGGATTACAAAGGCAAAGCATGCCGACAGGAGACCTTTTGATCCATATCTAGGTCGGATGAAAAAAAAAAAAAAAAAAAAAAAAAAAAAAAAAAAAAAAATATTAATAATAAATTAAAACTATAACAATGTAAATAACAATTAAAATACATAAATAAATGCATTGGTATAGTTGAATAACAAACAAACAGGTAAATAGTAAATGATAATAAATTGACATATAACTAATAATAAATGAAAATCAGACAGACAAATTATAACAAAACAAAAACAAATAATATAACATAAATTATAATAATTACAGCATCTTACTTAGGTATTTATCTAAATGATTCTTAAAGCTTCGAACTGAACTACATTGCACTACCTGTGCAGGAAGTTTATTCCATTCATTAACTACACGGTTGGCAAAGTTGTTTCTACCTACTTCCAAATTGAATCTATTTCCGGACAGTTTGAGACCATTGTTTCTTGTCTGATTCTCATTCAATGTGAAAATTTTGTCACTTTTGATGTTGTCAATTCCCTTTAAAATCTTAAAGACCTGTATCAAGTCACCTCTGAGTCTACGCTTTTTTAGGGAAAACAGATTCATGTGCTTAAGTCGATTTTCGTATGATTTATTTTTGATATTTGGAATCAGTTTTGTGGCTCGCCGTTGTACTTTTTCCAGTCTGTCAATGTCTTTAATGAGATTCGGTGACCATACGGAAACAGCATATTCCAAATGTGGACGAACTAACGATTTATATAGCTTGTTAATGAGTGATGGACTTTTGAAATCAAAAGATCGCGCAATCAATCCCAGAATCTTATTTGCTTTCTCAGAGGCTGAAATACACTGCTTGGATGATTTGAGGTCGTTACTGATAATTACGCCGAGATCTTTTTCACTATCCACTTTTGTTAACGAATTTCCAAATAACTTGTAATCGTACTTACTGTTATTTTTACCTATGTGCATTACCTTGCATTTACTTGTGTTAAATTTCATTAGCCACTTTTCAGACCATTGCTGTAATTTATCTAAATCTTCTTGAATATCTAATTGGTTTGAGTGATCATTTGCCACTCCGCACAGTTTTGTATCATCAGCAAATTTGGAAACAGTAGATTTTAGTCCATGGTCTATATCATTTATATATACTATGAATAGAAGTGGCCCAAGAACGGAACCCTGAGGAACTCCACTTGCAACACTTTTCCATCCAGAAGTTTTTCCATTTAAAACAACTCTCTGTTTTCGACCTTTCAACCAATTACTAGTCCAACCTAATAGGCTACCACTTATTCCATGCAAAGCTAATTTAGTAAGTAGTCTTTCGTGTGGGACGGTATCAAAAGCTTTTGCAAAGTCTAGATATATTAAATCTATATTGTTTCTTTTGTCAAAATTCGAGACAACTGTGTTGTAGAATTCGAGTAAGTTAGTCACGCAAGAACGTTTCCGTCTGAAACCATGTTGGCTATCATTTATCAAACGGTTACTTTCTAAATGATATTCGATAGCATCTCTGATGATAGTTTCCATTATTTTTCCTACGATCGAAGTCAAACTAATAGGCCTATAGTTATTTGGTTTCTTTTTGTCACCTTTTTTGAATATGGGAGTAACGTTAGCTAGCTTCCATTCTCTTGGGACATCTCCGGATATGATGGATTTCTTGAAAATAATTTCTAATGGAACAACAATCTCATTTTTCATTTCCTTTAAGATTCTTGGATGCCAACCGTCAGGCCCTGGTGTTTTATTAACTTTGAGTTTGTCTATACACCTTTTAATTGTTTCTTTTGTTATATTTACCGTACCGAGTAAGTTTACCCCAGACTTTTCACAGGTTTCAGTTTGGAATTCACTTTGAGGTGTTTCGTTTACGAATACCGAGCTAAAATAATTGTTTAAGAGATTACACATTCCTTCATTTGAATATTCAAGTTGACCGTCAGCAGATAATAGTGGACCAATGTGATTCCTAACAACCTTTTTATCTCTAATGTAACTATAGAATTCTTTGGGATTCTCTTTGGATTTCTCAGCGATGTTCA
>NC_134795.1:64788537-64793537 GCF_046742065.1 Oratosquilla oratoria | reverse complement strand
CACACACACACACATACACACACATACACACACATACACACACACACACACACACACACAGACACATACACATATAGACACAGACAGACACATACACATACAGACACAGACAGACACATACACATACAGACACAGACAGACACATACACACATGCACACACAGACACACACGTACACACACACAGGTATCTTCTTGCTAGACTACCCCCGTTACCCCCAATCCTGTCACGCTTAACCTGCTGACCTTCCTCGTCTCCTTTTCTTCGCATTCTCACGTCTGTGCTGAGTCGGTCATCATCGTCATCACCATCATCATCAACATCATCGTCATCATCAACATCATCGTCATCATCACCATCACCACCACCATCGTCATCACCACCATCGTCATCACCATCGTTAACAACACGTTATCACCACCACAACAACCACTATCATCACCACTATCATCACCATCATCACTGTTATCTCAGCCATCATCATCACCACCATCATCACCATCACCATCACCGTCGTCATCGTCATCACCACCACAACAACCACTGTCATCACCACCACCACTATCATCACCATCATCATTCTCATCTCCGCCATCATCATCATCTCTACCGCTACCACTATCATTATCATGATCATCACCATCATCATCATCATCATCATCATCACCATCACCATCACCATCATCACTACCACCACCACCCAGATATTCTACTCCACCCTTGCATCCCTCCAGCTTTCTATCATCCATTTCCATCCCTCCCTCCCTCCCTTTCTTTCTTTTAATCATCCCTCAGACTTATCCTTTTCTTCTTATTTTTTTCATCTCCTCCTTTTATTGTCCCCCCCCCCTTCCCTCCCGCCAACGCCAATTATTTTTCCGGTAATGACGAAAGACGAGAACTGATGGAAGAATGTTTGCTAAAGGCGCGGGGGGGGGGGGGTGACGGACCCCCCAGGAGGGAAGAAGAGGGGAGATGGAGGGCGAGGGGAAAGGGAGGGGAAAGAGTTTCGTGTGTCTACTGTGGAGGGAAAGATGAGGTTTTGGGTTTAATGAAGGTGTTTGGCAGGTGTCGGGAGGGAAACTAGACAGGTGTTCATATTTGAGCTCCAGGTGTTTACATTAGCGAGTATGCAGGTACGTGTGTGCTTGTGCTCACGCACGCGCGCACACACACACACACACACACACGCACGCACGCACACTTTTACAAGTGCACAGACGCTGACACGTACACAAACACGCGCGCACACACACACACACACACACACACACACACACACACACACATACATACATACACACACACATACATACACACATACACACTTTTACAAGTGCACATACGTGGACACATATACACATAGTCACACACACACATACAAACACACACACACACACACACACACACACACACATATACACACACACACACACACACCTCGACTGTATTGAACGAAATCTATTGACGAAACTACTGTGCTCTGTGTTATTTTATTAATTTCGAAAAAGAAAATCTATCATTAGAAAGCAGTATTAGGAGCGATATTTTTCAAACTTGTCGTGGAATGTACTGGTTACGCTCGTGGGGTCCCTGGGTATTTGCAGTGGGGCGCAATACAGAGCCGAACCTTGCAGACTTTTATTGTTGAATTATTTATTTTGTATTTTTCATTTATTATTTACTTATTTATATGTATTTATCATATTTAGCTGTTTATTCATGTATATTTGCAAAGTAGACCACTTGGAAAAAAGAAACTAACGAAGCAGAGCGCTTTCGTATATTACATCTTCAGTGCAAAAAGTACGTAGTTAAACTTGTTCATTCATTCATTCATTCTTTCTTGGAATTAAGCATAATTTGTTCCCGTGCTGACCTACTGTACTTGTAGAGAGTTCACCCCTGCATGCCTTCGTGGCCGACTAATGGATTTGAATTATGGTTTGTTTACTTTGGCCCAGAATTACGCAAAGGATTGACCCTGACTTGCTCATGTTTTATGTTCACACGGTCCCTACTGACGCAGTTAAGGGCCCTACTTATTAAACCGAGAATACGGTGACGCACTTTTTATATTTTATTTAGTCTTGCTCTGGTTCTTTTTCTTCTTTGGTTCTTCGTGTTCTTCTGGTTCTTCTTCTCATTCTTCTTCTGGTTCTTCTTGTTCTTGTTTTTCCTCTGGTTCTTCTTGTTCTTGTTCTGTTTCTGGATCTTCTTGTTCTTCTGGTTCTTCTTCTAGTCCTTTCTTCCTCAGGTTCTTCTTCTTCCTGTTCTTCAGGTTCTTCTTGTTCTTGATTTCTTCTGGTTCTGGTTCTTGTTGTTCTTGTTCTGTTTCTGGATCTTCTTGTTCTTCTGGTTCCTCTTCTTGTCCCCTTCTTCTTCCTCAGGTTCTTCTTCTTCCTGTTCTTCAGGTTCTTCTGGTTCTTGTTTTTCTTGTTTTTCTTCTGGTTCTTGTTCTTGTTCTTCTGTTTCTTGATTTTCTTGTTCTGGTTCTTCTGATTTTGTTACCTGAGGGCGTGTGGATGGGCGGACTTGGGCCTGCACGAGATCTCGAGGGGCTGTGAAGAGAGTTCGAGTCTGTCCCTTTGCTGAATGAAATCGTCTGGAGTTGGAGAAACTGAAAAAGGGGGCGTCACTACCACGTCGAAAAAGTGATGGCCGTATTTTTTAAACCTCCCGCCAGCTCTGGCGAATGCTGTTTATTATTTAACTATACCTATGCATTTATTTATTTTATTTATTATTATTTATATTATTATCATTTTTATTTATTTATTTATTTATTTATCATTATTATATTTTTCCGCATCCGACCTAGTTATGGACCAAAAGGTCTCCTGTCGGCATGCTCCGCCTTTGTAATCCTTTGTAATTTACCATTAGGAGGTAGAGTTTTACCTGATGTTCTAATCAAGTGTATTTGGCTTATCAGCTTATCTACAAAACCTACCAATATTTTTCATAACTATAATTTACAAAGTTAATAGAATTCTTCTTTCTAATGGTAGAAAGTGATCACCAGGGCTGGCGAATGCTATTTACCATTAGAAGGAAGAATTTTACCTGATGATCTAGTCAAGTCTATTTGGCTTATCAGCTTATTTACAAAACCTACCAAACGTAGCAATATTTTTAGTAATTATAATTAAAAAAGTTAATAGAATTCTTCTTTCTAATGGCGAAAGGGAAACGGTCCATTTTCGTAAGTCCTGGACAACTGTATCCACTAGTACGGTATGGAGTAATCTTGTATATTTTCCAGTTAGTTTATCAAGCTTACTTATAAAATCTACCAGTAATTTTTATAAGTATATCAAATAAGTTAGTAAGATATATTCCTATACATATACAACTATATTGCTAATATATCATAATCGATTTTTATAAGTATATCAATTAAGTTAGTAAGACATATTCCTATACATATACAACTATATTGCTAATATACAGTATCATAATCGATTTTTTATAAGTATATCAGTTAAGTAAGTAAGAACTATTCCCTATACATATACAACTTTCACAACAAAGTTATGTCGTAGCACATTTGTAAAATAGTACTGATGACCCACTTTCGGAGAAGAATAAGCGAAAGTATAAAGATCTGTATATTTCGATCACTAACTGTGATCCTCATCCTCAGATGTGAAGCTAGGATGTCTTTCACATCTGCTGAAGAGGATCACAGTTAGTGATCGAAATATACAGACCTTTATACTTTCGCTTATTCTTCTCAGAAAGTGGGTCATCAGTATTATATACAATTGTATTGCTAATATATCATAATGGATTTTTTTTCTTTATTTTTTTTTTTTTCTTTTACGTTCTATCACTGTCAAAGTCGCTTGGGGTCATCACACTGGTCTATTTTTCCTCCGACATCCTACCTCCAACTTCCACTCGAATATCTAGAATATGACTTCGCTCACAGAAATCTAGACTTTTCTAAAAACATTTCAACAGTATGTCTAACAATCGTATAGATTCACAATCTCTTAGTTCATCATTCAGCTTTGCTATAATATATGACGGAAAGATGATTTGATATTTGGAGATTTGAAAATTCAAATATTGTAACCGAAGTCGTTTTTACTCAAACGAACTCTCAACTGTTGGCGTTGGTGAAGAAGCCCGTGGAAGCCCAGTGTGATAACCTTTACAGGCAACTCTTTGATGTTGTCACTGATCTTTCGTCGCGTGAAAATTACTTTACTTATGTCATAACTTTCCTTAAGTGATTCCTCCCCGTCTTCCCATTTTCTGCATGAGGGGACGGAGAGCGAGGGGGTCGCCGATTTAATGAAGCGGCCTTGCTGTGGATGTGCTGTGTCTTGTGACACTGCTTCTGATCCAGGGCAGTGGACGAGATGCAGGGATGACCCGTCATCCAGGAGGTGCCAAGATAAGAGGGAGGGTAGAGGGTGGAGGGGAGCGGAGTGTATTGGTGATGGAATGGGTGGGAGTGGTTTTTATGCCTTTTTCTTTATACTTCCCTTGTAAGGAGGAAAAAGCCTTTGGTATATGTATGTATAAATTTTTTCGTCTGATTCCTTGTGAGATTTGCATCATCTGTCCAACACTCTTTTTTACTTGTCTGGGGCAATTTCCTTCCTCATTATTGCCATATCTGTGATCACTTATTATTTTTCGTAAGAATATAGGTTATATTAAACGAGCCCAACACGATTAATATTATTGCGCAATATTCCGTATTGTGCAATATTATTGACGGTGTAGCGATGGTATTTGATGTCTTCAGTATATTGTCATTCATCAGTACTAACCCTACACCGTCAATAATATTGTACAATACGGAATATTGCGCAATGATATTGATCGTGGCGGGTATGCTCTATATATATATTATATCGATGCAGTAGAGTTAATCCAGAGGATACCATACAGCAGATACCACGAGGGAGCCTTGGCCGGGGATTTCTTTGCATTGCCATATTTGGTAAAGACGTGTTCAGAATTGGCGACCTTGCTTCGAAGCGA
>NC_134795.1:64738537-64786037 GCF_046742065.1 Oratosquilla oratoria | reverse complement strand
CAACGACTCTCAGTGATACTGAAATCATTTCGGCCCTAATAATAATAATAATAATGATAATAATATACGGTTTATTGGGTATAGCAGCATTCCTGCTGAAAAAATACAGCCTACAAAATGATAAAATATGACATTGAAAAGATGTTACAAGTATTAGAAAAACAAAACAGAACAATGCGTTTGTCTGTGTGTATGTGTGTGTGTGTGTGTGTGTGTGTGTGTGTGTGTGTGTGTGTGTGTGTGTGTGTTTGTGTGTGTGTTGATATAGAAAGTTAGAAGGGCGGGATAGAAACGTTGGGTCTCTAGACAGCAGAGGGCGTCCCCGAAGGACGCCGCCGCCGACAAGAAGTATTGACAAGAATCAATAAGGAGAAGCGAGAGAGAGAGAGAGAGAGAGAGAGAGAGAGAGAGAGAGAGAGAGCCTGCCCCCCCCCCCTCGCAGGTGGGGCACTGGCAGACAGTAACAGTGTTTCTGGAGAGAGAGAGAGAGAGAGAGGGACGGTGGGAGGATTTGCTCCGTCATGCTCATCCGTCCTCCACCTCCGCCCTCCTCCTCCTCCTCCTCCTCCTCCTCCGCCTTCCTCCACCTCCTCCGTCTTCCTGAAGGAAGAGGAGGAGGAGGAGGTGACCGCGCAGCTGTGAGGAACGGTGGTTATGGTCTTCTTGCTTGTACTCGGTCATGGGGGGGGGGGAGCCCCCACCTGCAGAGGGGGAAGAGGTGAAGGGGCCGGCGGGAGGGGGGGGGGTACTGTACTTGCTGCCCTAGATTAGAGCCGACACTTCCTTTCCTTCCTCTTCTTCTTCCTTTTCCTTCCTTCTCTTTCTATATTTCCTCCTCCTTTCCTTCCTCCTCCTTTTCCTCCTCCTTTCTTTCCTCCTCCATTCCTTCCTCCTCCTTTTCCTTCCTCCTGTTCCTCCTTTCCTTCCTCCTCCTCCTCCTTTCCTTCCTCCTCTTTTTTTCCTTCCTCCTGTGCCTTTACTCCCTCCTCTTCCTTTCCTTCCTCCTCCTCCTTTCCTATTCCCCCCTCTTCCTTTCTATCCTCCTCTCCCTTTCCTATTCCCTCCTCTTCCCTCCTCTTCCTTTCCCTCTTCTTCTTTTCCTTCCTCTTCCTTTCCTTCCTCCTCTTCTTTCTTCCTCCTCTTCCTCTACATCCTCCTCTTCCTTTACATCCTTTTCCTTTCCTTCCTCCTTTTCCTCCTCTTCCTCCTTTTCTGCTTCTTCCTCTTCCTCTTCTTCCACTGCCTTTCCTTCTTTCTCCTCCACCTTGTTTCTCTTCCTCCCCTTCTTCACCCTCCTACTCATCTTCATCCCTTTCTTCCTCCTCCTCCTTTTCCCCTTTCCCCTCCTCACTTTCCTCCCCTTCCCCTCCTCCTCCTCCCTCCCCTTCCTCCCCTTCCTCCCCTTACCCCTCCTCGCCTTCCCCCTTCCTCCTCCTCCTCTTCTATCTCCTCCTCCTTCCATTCCTCCTTAATTTTCTCCTCCCCTTCCTTCTCCCTTTCTTCCTCCTCCCCTTCCCCTCCTCCTCCCCTTCTCCTCCTCCCCTTCCTCCCCTTCCTCCCCTTACCCCTCCTCGCCTTCCCCCCCTTCCTCCTCCTCCTCTTCTTTCTCCTCCTCCTCCCCTTCCTCCTGAATTTTCTCCTCCTCTTCCTTCTCCCTTTCTTCCTCCTCCCCTTCCCCTCTTCCTCACTTTCCTCCCTTTACCCCTCCTCGCCTTCCTCCCCTTCCTCCTACTCCTCTTCTTTCTCCTCTCCTTCCCCCTCCTCCCCCTTCCCCTCTTCCCCCTCTTCTCCTCTTCCCCCCTCTTCCCTTCCTCCCCTTTCCCCTCCTCCCCCTCCTCCTTACTCTTCTTCCTCTCCTTCTTCATCCTTCCTCTCCTCCTCCACCTTCCTCTTCTTCCTCTCCTTCTTCATCCTTCCTCTCCTCCTCCACCTTCCTCAATTCCTCATCCTTCTCCTCAGATCCGTCTCCTGGACATCTTTGTGTTCCCGTCTCTTCCTTATTCTCTCTTCGGCCGCCAGACTCCTCCTCTTCTCCTCCTCCTCTCCTCCTCGTCTCCTCCTCCTCCTCCTCCTCTTCTTCTTCGGTCTCCTCCTCATCATCTTCCAATTTGATCTGGTTAAGAAAACTGTAAAAGAAAGATGGAAGAAATATGGCTCTCAGAGGAACGTTATTTTTAATATATGACGCTATGAGATATTTCTTGGGAAGTTAGCATGTGTTTAAATGACGATGCCTTGGGAAGCGGGTAGGTCGGTGTGTGTGTATATGTATGTCTATGTATGTATATATATATATATATATATATATATACAATTTCTGCATGTTGGCCTCCTCGAGTTTCTCGATGTTGATGGCTTAGAATTAAAGTGTACTGTCGTTGATAAAAATGTATATCTGTTCACTGGGACCCGTTCAGTGTCGTACACACACACGCACACACACACACACACACACACACACACACACACACACACATATATATATATATATATATATAAATATATATATAAATTATATATATTATATATATATATATTATATATAAATATGTATAATATAAAGGTCCTCAGGACTGGTAGCGTAATCGGAAGCATCTCACTTTAGCTTAGTTGTGAGTTCGAATCCCAAACTCCTCTCCAATTCCCAGCAGTGACTGTTACCTGCCCCAACAGTCCATAGCAGGCACAATAGGGCAAAGGTAACGGCTTCGGCCGCAGGTAATCAGCGCCTCCTGGCGTAGGCTTCACACCATTCATCCCCCTCTCTCTCTCTCTCTCTCTGTCTCTGTCTCTCTCTCGTTTTCCCTCCCTCCTTCCCCCTTCCCCCTTCTCTTTTCTCTCTATTCTCTCTTTCTCTGATCCCCTCCTCTCTCATTCTCTCTTTCCTTCTTCCATCGTTTCTCCCCATCCATATATATGCATACATGTACGTATGTATGCATTATATATATATATATATATATATATATATATATATATATCTATATATATATATTTCATAGAAAGTGAAGGCTAATTGTGCATTTATTATTTTCTTAAATGTATTTTCCATAAAGGAACATAAGTTCATAGTAAGACATATGGAAAATACATTTAAGAAAATAATAATATGGGCAAGTAGCCATCACATTCAATTAAGTATGTATGAAAGAAAATCTCCTGCACGTATATACTATTAATGTATATATATATATATATATATATATATATATATATATATTGTATATATGTATATGTATATATTATCCAAGTACCTGGAGTGATAGGGTATCAGAATATATATGGTTATGGGGGGTCTATCTCCAAAACCCTAGGAGGAGTTCGTGAACAAACAAACAGACAGACAGAGGCTACTACTTTATTATAGTATATGTATATATATATATATATATATATATATATATATATAATGTGTGAGTGTGTGTGCATGTGCGTGCATGTGTAAATATGTGGGTATATATATATATATATATATATATATATATATATATATATATATATATATATAATAAAATATACACGGACACACATCGGACATGCTTAGGTGTTTAAGTGAGTTATAAATCTTGGCGGCGTATTACGTTCAATTGCCTCGACTGGAGGCTCGTCGTTCCATTTATCGACGACGCGGCGACGCTGGTGGGCAAATTTATTTCCAACTATTTTAAGATTAAATCCGTGTCCTTAGAATTTGGACCTATTTCTCGACCCTTTTGGTATTTAGTTTGATATTTTTTATTTATTTATTTATTCATTTATTTGATTTTTTTTTATCAGTTCTTTTTGTAAAGTTAGAGGCTTGTATTGAGTCCTTAGGTTGTTTTTAGTTAAAGAATGACCGATTCAAATATATATATATATATATATACTGTATATATATATATATATATATATATATATATATATACTGTATATATATATATATATATATAATATATATGTAATGATTCGGTTTAATCTCGCGAACTTTCTCCTATCAGGGGGCTGCGACAGTGCCTCTTACAGAAGATTTTATAGCATGTCATTTAATGAACTATGCCCTTGGTCCAACTCGCTGGTGGCAGGATTCGAGCCGCCGTCACCTCCGCCGCAAGTAATGACGCTTTCATCCGCTCGCTCGCTACACATTGAGTAAACTTGAGCTCTCCTCCTATGTTGTCGCACACTCTTCACGATCGAACCTGTTTTCATACGATCCTCTCCCCTCCCCCTCCTCCCCCCTCCCTCCTCCATCATCTTCCTCCTCCTCCTCCATCTCCATCTTCCTCCTCCTCCGCCTCCTCCTCCTCCATCTTCCTTCCCGTCCCCCTCCTTATCGTCCTCTTCGTTCTTCTTTTATCAATTTCCTGACTCCATTTCTTTGGCATGAAATTGTCCCCAAGGATGGAAGCGCTGGTGTAGCCAATGCAGTCGTTGGTGGTCCAATGCAGCACTGGAAGTCATAGGTGGTCCAATGCAGCACTAGAAGTCATAGGAGGTCCAATGCAGCAATAGAAAAGTCGTAGGAGGTCCAGTGCAGCACTGGGAGTCACAGAAGGTCCAGTGCAGCACTAGAAGTCATAGTTGGTCCAATGCAGCACTGGGAGTCATAGGAGGTCCAATGCAGCACTAGAAGTCATAGGAGGTCCAATGCAGCACTGGGAGTCATAGGAGGTCCAATGCAGCAGTAGAAGTCATAGGAGGTCCAATGCAGCAGTAGAAGTCATAGGAGGTCCAATGCAGCACTGGGAGTCATAGGAGGTCCAATGCAGCAGTAGAAGTCTTAGGAGGTCCAATGCAGCACTGGGAGTAATAGTTGGTCCAATGCAGCACTAGAAGTCATAGGTCCAATGCAGCACTGGGAGTCATAGGAGGTCCATTGCAGCACTAGAAGTCATAGGAGGTCCAATGCAGCACTGGGAGTCATAGTTGGTCCAATGCAGCAGTAGAAGTCATAGGAGGTCCAATGCAGCACTGGGAGTCATAGGAAGTCCAAAGCAGCAGTAGAAGTCATAGGAGGTCCAATGCAGCACTGGGAGTCATAGGAGGTCCAATGCAGCACTGGGAGTCATAGTTGGTCCAATGCAGCACTAGAAGTCATAGGAGGTCCAATGCTGCACTGGGAGTCATAGTTGGTCCATTGCAGCAGTAAAAGTCATAGGAGGTCCAATGCAGCCCTGGGAGTCACAGGTGAGGGGGATGAAAACGCAGCGGAGTAGATGAAGAATCAAATTATCCAAAGGAAAATATTTTCGCGTTCGGGGAAGCGAGATGATCATGTATATAATTTTTTTTAGATTTGAAGAACATTTTTCGTCTCTACTTTCAAGTCGGTGACTGGAAAAAGTAATGGGAATTTGAAAGGAAATGATAATTTTTATATTTTTTTCTGATTTTGTTTGATTTTGTCATGTTTAGAATAAACGATGGCATACAAGAACGGAACAGAATTAGTTTCTCGTTTTGTTTCCTCCTGAGACTGGAAACTGGAATCCAGGATCGTACCATATGCCAGGTCCCATGTTCCAGTTCTGGGTAATACCAAACCTGGGCTGAAACCTGGGATTCAAACTCCATGCCAGTCTCAGGGTTCGAACCGCCTCCCTCTGGGTGGTCACTTACAGAGGTTGACGTCTCGCAAGTGCGTTCCAGGAAGATCCTGGAAGATCCTGGAAGAAACCGAAGACGAAGGTTCTTCAGTGCCTGGAATGAATTTCTGGCAATACACTTTGAGGTTATTGGAGCTACTTAGAAAAACAGCGTAAGCAAAATTTAACTACCCCTTTCTCCCTCCTCCCTTCCCACTTCCCATTCCTTCCCATACCCCTCCTTCCCCCTTCCCCCTCCTTCCCCTCCCCTCCTACCCTTCCCCCTCCTTCCCCCTTCCCCCTCCCCCTTCCCTCTTTCCCGTTCCCTCTCTCCCCTTCCCTCTCTCCCCTTCCTCCTCCTCCCTTCCCCTCCTTACCCCTCCTTCCCTTCCCCCTTCCCTCCCCCTCCTTTCCTTCCCCCTCCTTCCCCCTTCCTCCTCCTTTCCCCTTCTCCCTCTTTCCCATTCCCCCTCTCCTCTTCCTCCTCCTCCCTTCCCCCTTCCCTCCCCTTCCTCCCCCCTCCCCCATCCCCCTCCTCCCTCCTTCCCTTCCCCCTTTTCTCTTCTCCTTCCTCAACTTACCCCTCCTCCCTTCCCTCCTCCTTTCCCCTTCCTCATCTTAGACCTCCTCCCTTACCCCACCTCCCTTTCCCCCTACCCCCTCCTTCCCTCCCCTCCTCTCTTCCCCCTTCCCTCCCCTCCCCTCCCACCCTCCTCCCCCTTTCTCCATTTGTCTTCCCAATGGACCAAAAGGTCTCCTGTCGACTTCATCATAACTTCTTTCAAATTGCCTGGAAATTCTGATCGAAGCGTTTCTGCATAATGAGCTCCGATATTTTCGGCCATCTGTTTTTCCACGCAGCTCGTGCATCGAGATATACATGAGGAAAAGTCCGTCTGGATTTCATCATTGCTCAGATTCAGTGAGAGCTTATAGTCGGGGAGTTTCGCCCGGAAGCTTCCAGGACGAGCCAGGAAGTCGCTGGGGGAAGCCGCCCCCCTCATTTTTTCACCCAGAAGAAAGACTGTGAAGTTTGCCACATTTACATAAAGCAGGCCCTACACGATCTTTAATATTGCGCAATATTCCGTACTGTACAATAGTTTGACTACTTTGTCAATACCTGCCATTTGGGTTGTGACTACAGGGTTAAAGGGAACACTGTCTCTTCCCAGCCATCACGAACCATCTCTACACCGTCAGTGATATTGTTCAATACGGAATATTGCGCAATAATATCGTTCAATACGGAATATTGCGCAGTATAGTTCAATACAGAATATTGCGCAATAATATTTAGTAGGGAATATTGTGTAATTTTGTTCAATACGGAATATTGCGCAATGATATTGTTTAATATGGATTATTGCGCAATAATATTGTCCAATATGGATTATTGCGCAATAATATTGTCCAATATGGAATATTGCGCAATAATATTGTTCAATAGGGAATATTGCGCAATAATATTGTTCAATACGGAATATTGCGCAATAATATTGATCGTGGTTCTATCTGCCCCAGCTCAGATTTATTCAAATGACAAGAGGGGGTGATGTCAGACTTTGGAGCCCCTTTTGTTCAGAGTCCGACACTCAGGAATGGAATGGTGAGGTTCGTTTCACACGTATCGACTTTTGGCCGTGCGCCGTCCACGACACGACGTCGTGCTATCGCATAACCATGGGTATCTATGGATGTTTTCACACGTCACGACTACGTGTGAAAGCGTCCATGGACACCCAGGGTTATGCGAGAGCACGACGTCGTGTTGTGGACGGCGCACCACACACACGGTGGCGCGGTTGGTAGAGTCCCAGACTGTCAGTACGGCGGTGCCGGCGGTACCTGGTTTGAATCCTGCCCAGAGCTGAAATAATTTCAGTATCGCTGCGCTTCGAGTCGTTACTCCAACTCTCGTGGGGTGGGAGTTGGGTGTGTGTGTGTGCGTGTAAGGTCATAGCATTACCCATAGATAGGTCATACGAGCTCTGAGCTCTCTTCCGGGAGAGAAATAGCTGTCGATCACGAGTCCAACACGTGATCCAAAGACCAAGGTGAATCACACACACACACACACACACACACACACACACACACACACACACACACACACACACACACGCCACCACTTCTCGCGATGGGCCCCTTGCACCGTCACCACGGGACATCATTAGGAAACGTAGAAGGGGTCAAGAGGGGAGGGAGGGGAGGAGAAGAGAGGAAGGAGGAGGAGAGAGGAAGGAGGAGGAGAAGAGAGGAAGGAAGAGGAGAAGAGAGGAAGGAAGAGGAGAAGAGAGGAAGAGGAGAAAAGAGGAAGGAAGAGGAAAGAGGAAGGAAGAGAAGAAGAGAGGAAGGAGGAGAGGGGGAGGAGGAGGAGAGAGGAAGAGGAGAAGAAAGGAAGGAAGAGGAGAAGAGAGGAAGGAGGAGGGGAGAGGGAGGAGAGAGGGAGGAAGGAGGAGAGAGGGAGGAAGAGAAGAGAGGGAGGGGGAGAAGAGGGGAGGGAGGGAAAGAGGGTGAAGGAGAAGAGAGAAAGAAGTATGTAGAAATACGAGGGAATATTGGAGAGAGGAGGAAGGAAAGAGAGGGAGGGAAAGAGAGAAAGAAGTATGTAGAAAAACGAGAGAATACTGAAGAGAGGTGGGGGAAACGTAGGTGGAAAGAGAGGTAAGGGTAGGGAGAGTAGAAGTAGAAGGGAGTAGAGTGAAGAGGAAAGAGAGCATATTGAATAAATAGTGGAGGAACGAGAGGAGGAGGAGGAGGAGCTGGGGAAGGCAAGGAGAGAAGAGAGGAAAGGAGGATGGGTAAAAGAGATGGAGGAAGAGAAGAGAAGAGAGGAAAGTATGTGAAGAGAGAGAGAGAAAGAGAGTGAGGTAAGGAAGAAAGGTAAAAAGAGAGAGAGAGATAAAGAGAGAGAGGAAGGGAGATATGGGTGGGAGGGGTAAAGGATGGGGGAGTGGATAGGGGGATAAGGAGATGGTAGTAATGGCCCGTAGTGACCTGGCTCCGGTCAACTGGTCGTGTATATATATATATCGGGTCACTTTTCTCCTGAGCGTCTATATATAGGCGACCGTTTTCTTTTTTCTTTTATTTCTCGTGTGTGTGTGTGAGTGCGCGCGTGCGTGGTTTTATGTGGGTGGGTGTTATTGCAGTTTTTTATACGGATGCGGGCGGGCGGGTGGTGGTGGTGGTGATGGTGAAGGTGTTGGTGATGGTAGTGATGGTGGTGGTGGTGATAGTGGTGATGGTACGATATTTATGGCCAGAGAACGAATTTAGAGTCTTGTGGGTGTCACATGATGGTGATAATGTGACTGCTAATGGTGTCATTGGTGGCAGCGGTGGGATATGACCTGGAACAGGGAGGCGGCGGCGGCGGCGGCGCCGTGGGGGCACTGGCTGTTGTCAGGACCTCGTAAAGAAAACGGGAGGTGGGGAGGGGAGTTGTCAGTGACGGTGGAAATGTTGGAAACGTGGAATTTTGTGATGTTTCTCTTGATGTAGTTATCAAGACACTGGTGTAATGGTGAAAGCATTTGCCAAACGTGTATATATATATATATATATATATATATATATATTTTTTTTTTTTTCAGAAACCACTGGTAAATGAAAAATAGGGTTACCGATCGTTTTCGTCTATCAAGACATCTTTAAAGGTACATAGTAGTCATACAAAAAGTGAATATATATATAATATATATATATATATATATATATATGTGTGTGTGTGTGTGTGTGTGTGTGTGTGTGTATTTACCAATTGGACATTATTCGTCGACCAACGATTGAAACCTGCACTCAGCGGTCTTGTGAGACGGACGGGGGAGAGAAGCATCTCCCCACTGCTCGTCTTCAAACCCCATTAGTCCCTTCACTTTCGTCTGGATGTGCAACCCCGAGGGGCTGTCTGTCTGTCCCCGGACTGAGTCTCGACGATCTTTTTCTCTCAGAAAACTGACAACCGGCGACTGATCCCGTCATCCTCCTTTTCTCTCCTTTATTCTTCTCCTTTCTTTTCAGTTTATTTTCCCTCTCTTTCACCGTCTTTTCTTATCCTTCTCTCTTTTTCTCTCTTTCTCTCGTTTTCTGCTCTCCTCCCCTGCTCTCTACTTCTGCTCTCCTCCTCTACTCTTCTCTCCTCTCCCGGTCCCTCCCTCTCTCTCTCCCTCTCGCCCTCTCTCCCTCCAACCTCTCTCTCTCTCCTCTCATTCTCTCTCCTCTCTTTCTCTCTCCTCTCTCTCCCTCCAACCTCTCTCTCTCTCCTCTCTCTCCCTCCAACCTCTCTCTCTCTCTCTCCCTCCAATCTCTCTCTCTCTCTCTCTCTCTCTCTCTCTCTCTCTCTCTCTCTCTCTCTCTCTCTCTCTCTCTCTCTCCCTCCCTCCCTCCCTCCCTCCATCTCTCCCTCTTTCTCCACACCTCCCAACGTGGGAGCTCATTTGAGGTCCATGAAATTGGACCTTGCACATTTGACGAATCTCCAATTGACTGAGGCGATCATCCATCCACATCTGTGTCAGTTGATTTGAATAGTTTTTTGTTTTGTTTTTTTTTCCCTTTGTGGAATAAAATAAATTATCGACAGGATGACAGCGAGGCTAACCAGTGACAATGTCATCATCCAACAGCTGCTGGGGGATGCAGGAGGAGGCGGAAAGGTCGATGACGTCATTGCGAAGGCAGCCATACTGATGACGTCATAGCGGGATTCTGCGATATGACGTCATGTCACAAATGGATGGGCGTGCAGTGACTTGCTATTATTATTGTTGTTGTTATTATTATTATTATTATTATTATTGTTATCATTATTATTATTATCATTATAATCATTATATTCATTATCATTATAATTATTATCATCATTGTAATCATTATCATCATTATATTAATTATTATTATAATCATTATCACTATCATCATTATAATCATGATCATAATTATCATCATTATTGTCATTATCAGTTTAGTGTTTGTTGTTGCCTATCCTGTGGATGGTGTTCCTGTAGACGATAGACGTTTTACTTCATTTTGGGCGAGTGTCGACGTGGAAGATTGACGTCGATGAGGACATTTGACGCTGCACACATTTGGTGTATTTTACTATTATTATTATTTTATTTTATTTTATTTTTTATCTTATTTTATCTATTTGTTTATTTTATCTATTTATTTATTTTTTGTTTTATATTTTTTGCTAACTCCAAACTGTTCTATTCAGATGGAGGGAGAGGGAGGGGAAAGCGAGAGAGTAAAGAGGAGGAGTAGGAGGAGGGAGAGAGAGAAGGAGAAGAAAAACAAAGAGGGAGAAGGGAAGGGAACGAATGAAGGGGAGGAAGAAGAAAAGTGAGGGAGGGAGAGGGGAAAAAGAGAGTGGGGGGGAGAGGAAAGAGGGAGTGGGGAGAGAGGAAGAGGAAAGAGGGAGTGGGGGGAGAGAGAAGAGAGAATGGGGAGAGAGGAAAGAGAGAGTGGGGGGAGAGGAAAGAGGGAGTGGGAGAGAGAGAGGAAAGGGAGAATGGGAGAGAGAGAGGAAAGAAAGAGTGGGGGAGAGGAAAGAGGGAGTGGGGAGAAAGGAAAGAGGGAGAGAGAGAGAGGGGGGAAGAGGGAGTGGGGGGAGAGAGAGAGAGAGGAAAGAGAAATAGAGTAAAGAGGACAGGAAAGAGGAGCAGGAGGGATGATGACGAAGAGCAAGGGAGGGAGGGAGGGAGGTCGTTGGAGAGGAAGAGAGAGAGAGGGAGGTGTCGCGAAGAGAGGGAGCGAGTTCGGTATTTTCTCCTTATTTGGGGATCGTCTCTCTCGGGATATCTTACTTCCCGAGGGATCAGGATCGAGGAAGAGGAGGAGGAGGAGGAGGAGGAAGGACTTCGCCCGTTGCCTCTGAGGTCGAGGGCCTTTGCCCCCCGACAGGAGGGAGGGAGGGAGGGAGGGAAGGAAGGAGTCCTTCTGGAAGGAGTCTTTCTGGAAGGTTATGGAAGGAGTGTTGCTGCAAGTGTTGCACAACAATTGTGGTCTGTTACTGTGTATGTGTGCGTGTGTGTAATAATAATAATAATAATAATATACGGTTTATTGGGTATAGCAACATTACTGCTGAAAATGCGTGTGTGTGTGTGTGTGTGTGTGTGCGTTTGTGCAATATTGTTCAGTACGCCGTGCGCCGTCCACGACACGACGTCGTGCTCTTGCTGTGAGGGGGGGGGGGGTTCTAAAGCAGTTCCAAAATAATTCTAATTTATTTCGATGTGGCGAGAGTTTCCCCTCAGCTGAACAAAATCGTCTGACGGTAGCCATAGATGCCCGAAGTCGGTAATTGCAAACGTACGAGTATAGGGATAGATAGATAAATAAATAAATAGATAAATAAATAATAAATGAATTATAATTAATGAATAAGGATTGGCGCCTGAAACCCCGTTCGGAGTCGTTCATGTCTGTGGCGCCATTCGTCATTGTGCGTTTACATTTTGACGATGGACTTCGAGGGTGAGATTAGGAGACAGAAGGGAGTTAGGGAGTCAAGGAGGAGGGGGGGATTTCCTCCCTACTCCCGTTCTCTACCAGAGGTGGGGGGGTTAGGTTGCCATGCAAATCGTTTAGGAACAGCCAGAATAATAATGAAAATTACAACCCGGTATGTGTTACTCTTGGCTAGACAGACCCATTACCATAGTCTGGCGCCAGTCATAATAGAATATGTAAACAGTTCCAACGAAGGGCCTGGCATTCAACGTCTGTGTGTGTGTACACGTGTACGTGTGTGTACACGTGTACGTGTGTGTGTGTACGCCTCAACATGAACTCAGACCTTTACGAATTAAAGTTGTAGATCCGTTACTCTGGGCTTGACCCAGTCAGTTCCGCGTCGCTACTCAGACGGGGATGGAAACCCGACCCAGGTCAGGTAGGGTTGCGATCACTCTAGGCCCCGTTCACAATGAGGTCCACCCCACCTAGAACTAAAAGAATATATGATGATGATAGTAATAATAATAATAATACTGATAATTAATCGGAGGCGGGGTGCTGCCATAGAATTGATACGATTGTGGGAAAAGTTTATGTGAAAATGGATTATACCTCTCTAACCCCCCTTTCCTCCTCCCCGCTTTCCTCCTCCCCGCTTTCCTCCTCCCCCTTTCCTCCTCCCTCCTTTCCTCTCCCCTTTCCTCATCCCCTCTTTCCTCCTCCCCTCCCTTCCCTCCTCCCCCCTTCCCTCCTGCCCCCTTCCCTCCTCCCCCCTTCCCTCCTCCCCCCTTCCCTCCTCCCCCCTTCCCTCCTCCCCCCTTCCCTCCTCCCCCCTTCCCTCCTCCCCCCTTCCCTCCTCCCCCTTCCCTCCTCCCCCCTTCCCTCCTCCCCCCTTCCCTCATCCCCCCTTTCCTCCTCCCCCTTTCCTCCTCCCCCTTTCCTCCTCCCCCTTTCCTCCCCCCCCCTTCCCTCCTCCCCCTTTCCTCTTCCACCCTTTCCTCCTCCCCCTTTCCTCCTCCCCACTTTCCTCCTCCCCCTTTCCTCTTCCCCTTTCCTCTTCTCCATTCCTCCTCCCCCTCTCCTCCTCCCCTTTTCCTCCTCCCCCCTCTCCTCCTCCCCCTTTCCTCCCCCTTTCCTCCCCCTTTCCTCCCTCCCTTTCCTCCTCCCCCTTTCCTCCCTTCCCTCCCCCTTTCCTCCCCTTTTTTCTCCCTTTCCTCCCCCCGTTTCTCCCCCCCTTTCCTCCTCCCTCCTCCCTTTCCTCCTCCCTCCTCCCTTTCCTCCTCCCTCCTCCCTTTCCTCCTCCCTCCTCCCTTTCCTCCTCCCTCCTCCCTTTCCTCCTCCCTCCTCCCTTTCCTCCTCCCTCCTCCCTTTCCTCCTCCCTCCTCCCTTTCCTCCTCCCTTTCCTCCTCCCTCCTCCCTTTCCTCCTCCCTTTCCTCCTCCCTCCTCCCTTTCCTCCTCCCTCCTCCCTTTCCTCCTCCCTCCTCCCTTTCCTCCTCCCTCCTCCTTTTCCTCCTCCCTCCTCCTTTTCCTCCTCCCTTTCCTCCCCCGCTTTCCTCCCCCGCTTTCCTCCCCCGCTTTCCTCCACATATTTTATGTATGTATACATATGCATATGTTCGTGTATATATGTATACAAGTAAAAATATGTATATATGTTTATGTATATATGTATGCATGTATTAGTGTATATATGTATATAAGAATATTATTGTGTATAATTACTTGTGTACATGTATATCACATATGTTATATTATATTGATTTATATATTATACCGCATATGCTCGTCTCGTAGTTCATTTGAGAGCAATCTAACGTACTAATCCAGAAGTAGCGAGTCTTGAGTTGGATTCCTTTGAGAGTTGAGCTGCCCATTACTATTGGCCACGAAACTGGTTCCGACCTCTCCCTGAGCAACCCAAGTGCTGGATATTACTCAACATAAACGTACGTGTGTGCGTGTGATTCACCATGGTCTTGGACCACGTGTTGGACTCGTGATCGACAGCTATTGCTCTCCCGGAAGAGAGCTCATAGCTCATATATGACCCATCTATGGGAAATGCTGTGACCTTACACGCACGCGCACACACACACACACACACACACACACACACACACACACACACACACACACACACACACACACACACAACTCCCCGCCCACGAGAGTTGGAGTAACGACTCGCATCGCAGTGATACTGAAATTATTTCAGTCCTGGGCAGGATTCGAACCCGGACCGCCATAGTGGCGGCCGCGGACGCTACATGTGCCTGTGTGTGTGTGTGTGTGTGTGTGTGTGTGTGTGTGTGTGTGTGTGTGATTCACCATGGCCTTGGATTACATGTTGGACTCGTGATTGAATTATTAACTTCCCGGATGAGAGCTCAGAGCTCGTATGACCGATCTGTGGGTAATACTGTGACCTTACACGCACACACACACCCAACTCCTTGCCCACGAGAGTTTGAGTAACGACTCACAGCGCAGCGATACTGAAATTATTTCAGCCCTGGGCGGGATTTGAACCCAGACTCCCGTCGTGGCGGCCGCGGACGCTACCACTGCGCTATACGAGTTGTGTGTGTGTGTATTCACCTTGGTCTTTGGATCACGTGTTGGACTTGTGATCGACAGCTATTTCCCTCCCGGAAGAGAGCTCAGAGCTCGTATGACCGATCTATGGGTAATGCTATGACCTTTCATACACACACACCCAACGAGAGTCAGAGTAACGACCCGAAGCACAGCGATACCGAAATAATTTCGGCCCTGGGCAGGATTCGATCCAGGTACTGCGAGCACCACCGTACTTCCCAGTCCAGCGCTCTACCAACCGCGCCACCGAGTCGTGTGTGTGTGTGTGTTGAGAGAGGGAACATGTACAAGGCATAGCCTACGGAGTTTTCATCTATGTTCGAGGGTACTAAAGGAAAAAACTGCAATTTTTTTTTTTTTTTTTTTCCCTAGGAGAGACGAGTTGACGAAGAGTTGAGTGAATGTTGACAAAATAGACTTGAGAATGACGCAATACCCGAGAACTGGCCTGGATGAAGATGCATATGGACGGAAGAGGTCTTGAGTGACTTGGACATGGAACGTGACAGCAAATGTTATCAAGCAGGAGGATAAAAAAGAGAGAAAGAGAGAGAGAGAGAGAGAGAGAAATCCGTAGGTGATGAGATGAGGAAGTCTTGGAGGCGCTTGTGGTCCATGACTTGACAAGAGCTCTTGATATTCTCCCTGTCTCCCTACCCCCCTACCTTCTTCCTTCCCTCCCTCCTTCCCTCCCTCCCACTCCCTCACACGCTCCCTCACACGCTCCCTCACACGCTTCCTCCCTCCCTCTCCCTCACACGCTCCCTCACACGCTTCCTCCCTTCCATTCCCTCACACGCTCTCTCCCTTCCCTCACACGCTCTCTCCCTTCCCTCACACGCTCACTCCCTTCCCTCACACGCTCTCTCCCTCTCCCTCACACGCTTCCTCTCTCCCTCATACGCTCCCTCCCTTTCCTCACACGCTCCCTCCCTCCCCTCACACGCTCTCTCCCTCTCCCTCACACGCTTCCTCCCTCCCTCTCCCTCACACGCTTCCTCCCTCCCTCTCCCTCACACGCTTCCTCCCTCCCTTCCCTCACACGCTCCCTCCCTCCCTTCCCTCACACGCTCCCTCCTCTCCCCTCACACACTCCCTCCTCTCCCCTCACACACTCCCTCCCTCACCTCCCTCCCTCCCTCCCTCCCCCCTCCCCTCCCTCCCTCCCCCCCTCCCCTCCCTCCCCTCACACGCTCCCCACCTCCCTCCCCCCCTCCCCTCCCTCCCCTCACACGCTCCCCACCTCCCTACCTCCCTCCCTCCTTCCCTCCCTCCCTCCCTCCCTCCTTCCCTCCCTACCTCCCTCCTTCTCTCCCTAGCTCCCTCCCTCTCTCCCTACCTCCCTCCCTCGCTCCCAACCTCCCTCTCTCCCAACCTCCCTCCCTCTCTCCCTACCTCCCTCCCTCTCTCCCTACCTCCCTCCCTCTCTCCCTACCTCTCTCCCTACCTTCCTACTTCCCTCTCTCCTTACCTTCCTACCTCCCTCTCTCCTTACCTTCCTACCTCCCTCTCTCCCTACCTTCCTACCTCCCTCTCTCCTTACCTTCCTACCTCCCTCTCTCCTTACCTTCCTACCTCCCTCTCTCCCTCCCTCCCTTCCTCCCTCCCTTCCTCCCTCTCTCCCTTCCTCCCTCTCTCCCTACCTCCCTTCCTCCCTCCTTCTCTCCCTCCTTCCCTCCTTCCCTCCCTCCCTCCCTCCCTCCTTACCTCCCTCCCTCCTTACCTACCTCCCTCCTTACCTCCCTGCCTCCCTTCCTACCTCCCTGCCTTTCTTCCTACCTCCCATCCCACCACCCTACCCACCTCCCTTCCCTCCCTCCCTCCCTTCCCATCTCCCATCCCACCTCCCATCACACCTCCCTCCCTTCCCTCCTTCCCTACCCACCTACCTCTCTACCTCCCTCCCTCCCTCCCTCCCTCCCTCCCTCTTTGCTCCTCGCTTGCTGCTCCTGGATGGCAGTGGGAATGGAGAAGATAAGATTGCTGGAGGAATGAATGTGGGCGAAGAAGAATTGGCGAAGGTCTTGGCGGCCAAGAAGATGAGGAGTTAATGGGCCGAAATGGGAGGGACGACTGGTATGTCATCAGCGTGGAGGAGGAGGTCTGAAGCGTGGGAAGAGCACGAGTCGTAAAGACAATGTACGGACAGAAATGTAAGGGAAGAGGATTGGACGCCTATGGCGGAACCAAGTCTGTGCGCCGCAAGGAGTCCGTTCAGGGTGGACGGTTAACTAACAGCCATTCTGCCAAATCAACCTTAGTATGTGACTCTTTCTCTTGTATCCCTCCTATGTGCTACATTTTTTCTATATTCTGTATATAGTAAATAGAACTGTATAATACAATGAATATCACTTTTTAGGGTTATAATGACGATTGCAATCGATTCTGTGAAACGTGGCAACAGCGCTTTTTCCCCTGCCATGTTGCCACGACGCCGAGTGGACACAGGTGAGACTGTTGGGTTGGGGCATAGGTAATCGTGACAGTCCTAAATGATACCCGTAATATACAGCTACCTTTACTACGTACATACATACATACATATACCAAGGCTTTTTCCTCCTTACAAGGGAGGTAGCAGGTACAGAATATAAAAACAATTTCAAATAACACATCAATAGGTAACGAGAGAGAGGGAAGGGCATGGTGTATGCCACGCCCTGAACCGACTCCTTGGAGTGCACAGGCTATAGGAGTTTATCGATGGAGGCCAGCGCTTCTGTCCTTGAAGACGGTTGGACGCCGAAGTGGAAGAATCCCAGATGGAAATTATATACAAGTAATGTGATCGTAGACAAGTCGAGAACTAGAATGAGGAACGAGTGTTATTTAATGTATATTCCTCACACACTCAAGGTGTCTCTCTCTTTATCTCCTCTGTCTCCTCTCTTTCTCTCCTTGCTCTCTCCCTTCTCTCTTTTCTAGCTCCTTTCTCGTTCTCTTTTCTCTTTCTCCATTCACTTACCATTCTCTCTTCACTCTCTCTCACTCTTTCCATTCTCTCTCCTTTTTCCTCTCTCGCTCCCTCTCTCTCTCACTCACTCTTTCCATTCTCTCTCCTTTCGCCTCTCTCTCTTTCTCTCTCTCTCTCTCTCTCTCGTTCTCTCTCTCACTCCATTCTCTCTCCTTTCTCCTCTCTCTCTCTCTCTCTCTCTCTCTCTCTCTCTCTATTCTCTCTCCTTTCTCCTCTCTATTCTCTCTCCTTTCTACTCTCTCTTTCTCTCTCCTTTCTTCTCTTTCTCTCTATTTTCTCTGTCCATTCTCTCTGTCCATTCTCTCTCCTCCTCTCTCCTTCTCTCTCTCTCTCTCTCTCTCTCTCTCTCTCTCTCTCTCTCTCTCTCTCCTCAAGAGGATGATGATTGAGAATAGGGAGTGGGGAAGGACGGAGCACGTCCCCTCACTCTTTGTTTTAGAGAGGAGTTTGTGGGAGAGGTGCTAAACCAAAGTTTGAAGGAGGAGTAGGAGGAGGGGAGGAGGAGGAGGAGGACAGCCGAAAGGAGGACAAGTTCAAAGTAGACCAGTTTTTAGTGATCCATATATCTTGTGTGTGTGTGTTTGTGTAGTGTGTGTGTGTATGCGTGTGTGCGTGTATGTGTATATGTATGTGAGTGTGTGATTTAGGTGTGTGTGTTGTAGGTGAGTGTGTGTGTGTGTGATTTAGGTGTGTGTGTGTGTGTGTGTGTGTGTGTGTGTGTGTGTGATTTAGGTGTGTGTGTGTGTCAGTGTGCGTTGTGTGTGTGATTTAGGTGTGTGCGTGTGTGTGTATGTGATGTGTGTGTATGTATGTATGTATGTATGTATGTATGAATTGTAGGCGTAAGGTGTGTCGTCTTGCAAACACAGTGTTAGAATTCATCTGACGTAATCTGGCTTTGATCAGACGTATTGGAGCGCAAACAATGGACATTGTCTATCCCACCCATTACCCACCTCTCCTTCCCTTTCCTTACCTTCCCTTACCTTTCCTTTCCTTTCCTTTCCTGAACTTCCCTTTCCTTACCTTCCCTTTCCTTACATTTCCTTTCCTTACCTTTCCTCTCCTGAACTTAACTTCCCTTTCCTTTCCTTCCCTTTCCATCACTTTCCTTCCCTTTCCTTCCCTTTCCTTACCTTTCCTTCCCCTTCCTTCCCTTTCCTTACCTTCCCTTACCTTCCCTTTCCTTTCCCGACCTCTTGCCCTGCCCACACGGGTCCCAACTACCACCCCCTCCTCACCTCCACTCCCTCCTCCCACTCCCTCCCCCACCCCCTCCTCCCCACCACTCCCTCCCCCCCACCACTCCCTCCTTCCCACCACTCCCTCCTTCCCACCACTCCCTCATTCATCCCTACTCCCCACCACTCTAACCTACCTCATCTCCTCCACCTCAAACCTACCTAATCTCCCCACCTCCTCTAACCTACTCATCTCCCCCACCTCCTCAAACCTACCTAATCTCCCCCACCTCCTCTAACCTACTCATCTCCCCCACCTCCTCTAACCTACTCATCTCCCCCACCTCCTCAAACCTACCTAATCTCCCCCACCTCCTCTAACCTACTCATCTCCCCCACCTCCTCTAACCTACTCATCTCCCCCACCTCCTCTAACCTACTCACCCCCCCACTTCCTTTAACCTACTCATCTCCCCCACCTCCTCTAACCTACTCATCCCCCCACTTCCTTTAACCTACCTCATCTCCCCAACTCCTCAAACCTACCTCCTTTCCACCTCGCATCCCTACCACCCCCTCCTACCCCCCCTCCTCACCACCACCCCCTCCTCCCCACCACTCTAACCTACCTCATCTCCCCCACCTCCTCTAACCTACTCATCTCCCCACGTCCTCAAACCTACCTCATTTCCCCCACCTCATCTCCACCTCATCTCCACCTCATCTCCCCCACCTCCTTTAACCTACCTCATCTCCCCACCTCAAACCTACCTCATCTCCCCACCTCAAACCTACCTCATCTCCCCACCTCAAACCTACCTCATCTCCCCACCTCAAACCTACCTCATCTCCCCACCTCAAACCTACCTCCTCTCCCCCACTTCCTCTAACCTACCTCCTCTCCCCCACCTCCTCTAACCTACCTCATCTCCCCCACCTTTAACCTACCTCCTTTAACCTATCCTCATCCTCTTCATTATCCTCATCCTCTTCGTCATCCGCATCCACCTCCTCCCCTTTCCCTTGTAGCCTACTTAAGCCACGCCATCGTGTCCCCCTCAAAACTTTAGCCATTCCTCTCCCCCTTCTTCCCTCCCTCCCTCCCTCCCTCCCTCCCTCCTCCCGTCTCTCCTCCTCCCCTCCCTTCCCCTCCCTCCTTCTCCCCTCCCTTCTCCCCCTTCCCTCTTTTCATCACTCCTTCCTTCCCTCTCCCCCTCCCCTCCCCTCCCCTCCCTTCTCCCCTTTCCTCCCTCCTCTCCTCCACTTTCCTCTCTCCTCTCCTCCCCTCCACTTCCCTTTTTCCCTTCCCCTCCCCTTCTTTATCCCCTCTCCTCCTTTCTCCCCCTCCCTTCTCCCCCTCCCTCCTCCCCTTCCGTCCCTCCTCCTCTCCCTTCCTCCTTCCCTCTCCTCCTTCTCTTTCCCCTTTTTTCCCCTCCTTTCCCCTCCTTCCTTCCCTCTTTTCCTTCCTTCCCTCTCCTTCCTTCCCTCCCCTCCTTCCTTCCATCCCTCCGTCCCTCCCTCTCTCTCTTCCTCCCTCTCTCTCTTCCTCCCTCTCCCCCCTCCCCCTTCCTTCTTCCTCCCTCCCCTTTCCTCCTTCCTTCCTCCTCTTCCTCCTTCCTCCCCTTCCTCCCTCCCCTTCCTCCTTCCCCTTCCTCCTTCCCCTTCCTCCTTCCTCCTTCCTCGTCCCCTTCCTCCTCCCCTTCCTCCCTCCCCCTCCCTTTCTCCCCGTCCTCCTCTTCCCCCTCCCTCTCTCCTCCTCTCCCTCCATCCTCCCCCCCACCAACACTTCATCGTCCTCGGCGGCGTCTTTTCTGATGTTTCCTTTGGGGGGGACGTTGCCCCCCAACTCCCCCCCCCTAAGTCTTCAGCAGTTACACTTCCTCACTCCCTTCCATGGAGGGAAAAGGGAGAGGAGGAGGAAGAGGAGGAGGAGGAGGAGGAGGGGAGGAAGAAGAAGAGGAGGAGGGGAGGAGGAAGAAGAGGAAAAGGAGGGGAGGAGGAAGAGGAGGAGCAGAGGGAGGAGGAAGAAGAGGAGGAGCAGAGGGAGGAGGAAGATGAGGAAGAGGAGCAGAGGGAGGAGGAAGATGAGGAGGAGGAGGAAGAAGGGAAAGCTAAGAGGAAGGGGAAATGACCCGGAATAAGAACATAAAAGACGATGAAAAAATGAATATAAAAGACGATGAAAATATTAATAGATACGAAGAAGGAAAAACGAATAAGAAACTGATTTACTTTGTGCTCTGTCCTTTCATTACGGTAAAGCGTTTTGATATATTTTATTCTGGTTAAAGCTTGGCGCTCCTGCACACACACACACACACACACACACACACACACACACACACACACACATGTGAATGACATGGATGATGATGTGAAATGTTACATGAGCTTCTTTGCAGACGACGCCAAACTGTTTAGGAAAGTAAAAACTGAAAAGGATTGCGAATCACTGCAGGAAGACCTTAATAAGGTATAGAACTGGAGTCAGAAATGGGAAGTGGACTTCAATATTAACAAGTGTAGCATAATGTAGTTTGGAAAAGGCAAAAATAGAATATCAGGACAATATAGAATTGGAACCAAGGAGGTAAAGAAGGAGAGATCCGAAAAAGATTTGGGTGTAATTATCTCAAACGACTTGTCCTATGATAAACAGATAAACAAAATTGTCGGAGAATCCTACAACTTGCTAAGATCAATAAAAATGACATTTACTTATTTGGACGAAGAAATTATTAAAAAAATATTGGTCACACTGATAAGGCCTAGACTAGAATATGCGGCGACATTGTGGTCACCCAGTACCAAGAAGAATATAAAGAAAATAGAAAGAATCCAGAGAGCAGCCACAAAAATGGCCTCTGCACTTGCAAACTTGTCATATCAGGAGAGATTGGCTAAACTGGAGTTACCGACTCTGGAGCAAAGAAGAGAGAGAGGTGACCTACTGACCATATACAGAATCATGAAGGGCACAGAAATACTCGATAGAGAGGACTTGTTAAACTGGGACAAGAGAAGCACAAGAGGACATGGAAAGAAGAGATCTGAAGAAAAACAGTTTTCCACATAGAGTGGTAGACACTTGGAACAAACTGGACAAAGAAATAGTGTGTGCAAAAACCATTCATGAGTTTAAGAGCAAGCTAGACACTGCGAGATACAAAGGCGGGACACCACGAGCGTAGCTCACCTTCCCGCAAAATACAACTAGGTACAACTAGGTAAACACACACACACACACACTGCTGTGCGAGCCGTTACTCCAACTCTCGTGGGCAGAGAGTTGAGTGTGCGTGGGTGTGTGTGTAAGGTCACAGCGTTACCCATAGATCGGTCATATATGAGCTCTCATCCGGGAGGGTAATAGCTGTCGATTACGAGTCCAACACGTGACCTAAGACAGTTGTTAAACACACACACACACACACACACACACACACACACACACACACACACACACACACACACACACACACACACTGATATGCAAGTCGTTACTCCAACTCGTGGGCGGAGAATTGGGTGTGTAGGGTCACAGCGTTACCATTGATCAATCATGCATGAGCTCTGAGCTCTTATCCGGGAGGGAAATAGCTGTCGATCACGAGTCCAACACGTGATCCAAGACAGTTTTTAATCTCTCTCTCTCTCTCTCTCTCTCTCTCTCTCTCTCTCTACCTTGTTCAAGTCGAACTGTAATAGTTTGTAGTGATCGAGGTTTTCCAAACCTTGAATGAAGCTCCCTCTCTAGTTTGTGTGTGTGTGTGATTCACCATGGTCTTGGATCACGTGTTGGACTCGTGATCGACAGCTATTTCCCTCCCGGAAGAGAGCTCAGAGCTCATATATATATGACCGATCTATGGGTAATGCTGTGACCTTACACGCACACCCACACACTCAACTCCCCGCCCACGAGAGTTGGAGTAACGACTCGCAGCGCAGCGATACTGAAATTATTTCAGCCCTGGGATGTGTGTGTGTATGTGTGCGTGCGTGCGTGCGTATGTGTGTAGGAGAAGAGAGAGGTAGGTTCGTTCATGCCAAAGTATTTGAGGAATATTATGTTCTCGGTTGAGATTGATCTTTTGATCTCAACTCGGGACATGGAGATGGAAGCGACGCGAGGGTTGATCCAGTCATCCGTTTTCTTCGGAATTAATCCTCTGGCTGCGGGAAGTTCCCCTCTTGCTGAAGAAAACCGCGGCATCCATGATAAAAAGGTTTCAAGAATTGTTCTAATTGGAACTAAGTTATTATGAGCTTAGACAAGTGTTTCAGCTTCTTCTTCCTCTTCTTAGCATTCTTCTCTCTCTCTCTTTCTTTTTTTTTTTGTGTGTGTGTGTGTGTGTGTGTGTGTGTGTGTGACTTCGACTTCGACTTGAAGGGCACATGGTCGATTAATATTCCCATCGTCGGCCCTTCTTCGCGCGGACATTTCAACTGAATGAATGATGACGTCAAGGGTGTAAACATGTTAGAAGGGCGGGAAAGTCTGATCAGACTGAGCCATCATCGTGTTCTCCTCCCCTCTCATGTCTCCTCCCCTCTTATGTCTCCTCCCCTCTCGTGTCTCCTCCCCTCTTGTATCTCCTCCCCTGTTATATATCTTTCCTTCTTATATCTCCTCCACTCTTATATCTCCTCCCCTTTTATGTCTCCTCCCCTGTTATATATCTTTCCTTCTTATATCTCCTCCCCTCTCATATCTCCTCCCCTCTTATGTCTCCTCCCCTCTTATATATATTTCCTTCTTATATCTCCTCCCCTCTTATGTCTCCTCCCCTCTTATATATCTTTCCTTCTTATATCTCCTCCCCTCTTATGTCTCCTCCCCTCTTGTATCTCCTCCGCCCTTATGTCTCTTCCCTTTTTATGTCACCTCCCTTCTTATATCTCCTCGCCTCTTATGTCTCCTCCCCTCTTGTATCTCCTTCCCTTTTATATCTCCTCCCCTCTTATATATATTTCCTTTTTATATCTCCTTCTCTCTTATATCTCCTCTCCTCTTATGTCTCCTCCCCTCTTATATATCTTTCCTTCTTATATCTCCTCCCCTCTTATGTCTCCTCCCCTCTTATATCTCCTCCCCTCTTGTATCTCCTCCCCTCTTATGTCTCCTCCCCTCTCATATCTCCTTGCCTCTTATATCTCCTCCCCTCTTGTATCTCCTCCCCTTTTATATCTCCTCCCCTCTTATATATCTTTCCTTCTTATATCTCCTTCCCTCTTATGTTTCCTCCCCTCTCATGTCTCCTCCCCTCTCATGTCTCCTTCCCTCTCATGTCTCCTCCCCTCTTATGTCTCCTCCCCTCTCATGTCTCCTCCCCTCTTATGTCTCCTCCCCTCTTATGTCTCTTCCCCTCTCATGTCTCCTTACCTCTTATATCTCCTCCCCTCTCATATCTTCTCCCCTCTTATATCTCCTCCCCTCTTATGTCTCCTCACCTTTTATTATCTCCTCCCCTCTTATGTCTCCTCACCTTTTATTATCTCCTCCCCTCATATGTCTCCACTCATATATCTCCTCCACTCTTATCTCCTCCCATGTCTCTTCCCCTCTTATATCTCGTCCCCTCTTATGTCTCCTCCCCTCTTATATCTCCACTCTTATGTCTCCTCCCATCAAATGTCTCCTCCCCTTTTATGTCTCCTTCCTTCTTATGTCTCCTTCCCTCTTATGTCTCCTCCCCTATTATATTTCCTCCCGTCTGATGTCTCCTCCCCTCTTATATCTCCTCCCCTCTTATATATCTTTCCTTCACATATCTCCTCCCCTCTTATGCCTCCTCCCCTCTTGTAACTCCTCCCTTCTTATATCTCCTCCCCTTTTGTATCTCCTCCCCTCTTATATCTCCTCCCCTCTTGTATCTCCTCCCCCCTTGTATCTTCACGAGCCTTTAAGCTTCATTACCCCGTCTGCTTCTGTTCCTCTGCTGGCATATATGACCTCTTGAGCTTCTTCTCCTTACCTGCCTGATCTCACTCGTCTTTCTTCCCCTCTTGCGCATCTCCCCTCACCTTGATCCTCCCCTGACATTTATCCTCCCCTCCTCTGAATCCTCCCCTCACCTGTGTCTTCCCCTCGTATGCCTCTTCCCCTCGTATGCCTCTTCCCCTCGTATGCCTCTTCCCCTCGCATGCCTCTTCCCCTCGTTTCCCTCTTCCCCTCGTATAACTCTTTCCCTCGTATACCTCTTCCCCTCGTATGCCTCTTCCCCTCGTATACCTCTTCCCCTCGTATACCTTTTCCTCTCATATACTTTCTACCCTCCTCTGTCCCTCTTATTTCCCCTCTGGCAGCTTCTCCCTTTCCCTGTCACCACCCAGCTTGTCACGTCCCCTCACTTCTTCCCCTCATCTTTATTCTCCCCTTATGCGCCTCCCCTCTGCCTTTTCCCCTCTGACGCCTCTTCTACTCACCTGTCTCCTCTCCCCTCTTCTCATGCCTCTTCCCCTCTCACGCCACTTCCCCTCTCACGCCTCTTCCCGTCTCACGGTTCCTCCCCTCTCACGCCACTTCCCGTCATGCCTCTTCCCCTCTCACGCCACTTCCCCTCTCACGCCTCTTCCCCTCTCACAGTTCCTCCCCTCTCACGCCACTTCCCCTCTCATGCCTCTTCCCCTCTCACGGCTCTTCCCCTCTCGTGCATCTTCCCTTCTCACTGCTCTTTCCCTCTCGTGCCTCTTCCCCTCTCACGGTTTCTCCCCTCTCACGGCCCTACCCCTCTCACGCCACTTCCCCCCCCCCACGCGCCTCTTCCCCTATCACGGCTCTTCCCCTCTCACGGTTCTCCACTCACGGCTCCTCCCCTCTCACGGCTCCTCCCCTCTCATGCCTCTTCCCCTCTCGCGCCTCTTCCCCTCTCACCCCTCTTTCCCTCTCACGGCCTCTCCTCTCACGGCTCTTCCCCTCTCACGGCTCAACCCCTCTCACGGCTCTTCCCCTCTCACGCCTCCTTTCATCTTGTACGGAACCAATGGCGGGTTCCCTGCTTGTGGACGGCGAAGCTCTGCCCAGGTTCGAAACCCGTAAATACTCTTAACTCCAGTAGGAAGTGCAGCCTTGAGGGGCTGACTCTCAGTCCCCTGATCCCTCACCCCCACACGCAGTCGTCCCCTGGACGCGGGTTCGAATCCCGCAATTCTGTAGGATTCCCAGGCGTACTTACTCTTCCCTGTTAGTCAACAATCTCCAAAGGGAAAGGTGATGGCTCCGGCCGCAGCCAGTCAGCGTCTCCTGATGTATTATTATTATTTATTTATTTTTATTAATTAATTTATTTATTTATTTTTGTCCCAGGCTGTATTAAGTTTATCTATGGTGAAAATGATGTTAATAACATTTGTATTTCTAATTTCATTTCTCTCCTTCTCTCCCTCCCTCCCTCTCTCTACTCCCCATCATCCTTCCCTCACCCTCCCCTCTCCCCTTTCCTCCCCATCACCCTTCCCTCACCCTCCCCTCTCCCCTTTCCTCCCCACCCCCTCCCCTCCCTCTTCCCCTATTCCCCTTACTCTCACCGTCCACCTCCCCTCCCCACCCTCTTCCCATCCCCTCCCCTCTCCTCCTCCCATCCCCACCCTCTCCCTCTCCCTCTCCACCTCCCTCTCCACCTCCTCCTTTCCTCCCCCACCCTCTTTCCCTCACTCTCACAGTCCCCTTCCCCTCCCCACCCTCTTCCAAGCCCCTCCCCTCTCCTCCTCCCCTCTCCTCCTCCCCTCCCCTCTCCTCCTCCCCTCCCCTCTCCTCCTCCCCTCCCCCACCCTCTCCCTCTCCACCTCCCTCTTCCATCTCCTCCCCCTCCCCCTGCCTCTTCCTTCCCTCTTCCCTCACCTTCCCCTCCCCCAGCCTCTCCCACTTCACCTCCCTCTTCCCTTCCTCTTCCCTTCCTCTTCCCTATCCTCCCCCTCCCCTCCTCCAACCTCCTCTCTCTCGTCGCCCTTCCTATCGACATCTTCGTCGTCGAGGAAGCCGTCAGTTGGCCCTCATAGTTCCTCCTGTCTGATCCGACGACCCGCCTCACCCCCACTCCCGTCACCTGTTATCTTTGTATCCCTTGTGCAACCATCTCTTCCTCTTCCTTCACTTCCTCTTCCTCTTCACTTCTTACTCTTCCTTCACTTCCTCCTCCTTCACTTCCTCTTCCTCCCTCATCCGCAAGTACGCCTGTGTACGCCAGACACAGATCGCCTGGGCGGTATTTTTAGCCCTCCCTCCTCCTCCTCCTCCTCCTCCTCCTCCTCCTCGTAGCTCTCTCTTCCTCCCCTCCTCCCTTCCTCCCCTCCTCCCTTCCTCCCCTACTCCCCTCCTCCCTTCCTCCCCTACTCCCTTCCTCCCCTCCTCCCTTCCTCCCCTACTCCCCTCCTCCCTTCCTCCCCTACTCCCCTCCTCCCTTCCTCCCCTCCTCCTTTCCTCACTCCCTTCCCTCTCCCTTCCCTCCTCCCTTCCCCCCTCCTCCCCTTCCTCCCCTCCCCCTCCCCCTCCTCCCACTTCTCCCTCATTCCCCCTCATCCCTTCCTCCCTTCCTCTCCTCCTTCCTTACCTCCCTCATTTCCTCCCTCCTTCCTCACTTCCTCCCTCCCTCCTTCCTCCTTCCCTCCCTCCCTTCCATTCAAATCGCGCGTTCTCATTGAGCTCCTCCTCCTCCTCAAGCCTCTCCCGCCGCCAGCCTACTCCTCCTCCTCCTCCTCCTCCTCCTCAACTTCCTCAGACTTCATTTCACCTCACCGGATTCTTCTCAACCATTTTCACTCTTTCCCTCCTTCCCTTTCCTTTCCTCCCCTTTCCTTTCCTTCCCTCCCCTTTCCTTTCCTTCCCTTTCCTTCCCTCCCTTCCTTCCCTCCCTCCCCTTCCTTCCCTCCTTCCCCTTCCTCCCTTCCCCCTTCCTTCCCTTCTCCCCCTTTCCACCTTCCCTCCTTCCCCTTCCTTCCTCCCTTCCCCCTTCCTTCCTCCCTTCCCCCTTCCTTCCCTTCTCCCCCTTTCCACCTTCCCTCCTTCCCCTCTCCACATTTCCCTACCGCTCCCTATCCTAAATCTTGCCCTTCCCCAACTTTCCTCTACCGTTCCCTTTCTTTCTCTTAACCTTCTCATTTCCCCTTACTTTCCCTTTCCCCTTACTTTCCCTTTCCCCTTACTTTCCCTTCATTTTCTTCCCCTTCACCATAAGGCCTAGTGTAGGCTTTATGGTCTCTTGCAGTCTCCTTCATTCTTATGTCTCTTCCACGTGACCAAAAAATAAAACATAAAAAAATCATCCATTACTGAATGAATCACTTAAAGTATTTTCTTCTGTGTGTAAATTCATGTATATTTATTTAGTTATATTTTGTTATATATTTTTATTAACCATTTTTAGACGTGGGTGGAGGTGGGCGAGGGGAGGGACCCCTTGGCAAAGAATTGCTATTCTTGCTAGTGGGGGATGGGGGACCCGTTGCCAAAGAATTGCTATTCTTGCCGGTGGGGTGGGACCCATGGGCAAAGAATTGCTATTCTTGCCAGTGGGGAGGGGGGGTGGTTTGACCCGTTGGTAAAGAATTGCCATTTTTGCTGGTGGGGAGAGGGGGACCCGTTGGCAAAGAAATGCTATTCTTGCTGGTGGGGAAGGGGGGGGGACCCATTGGCAAAGAATTGCTATTCTTGCCTGTGGGGAGGGGGGGGGACCCGTTGGTAAAGAATTGCTATTCTTGCCGGTGGGGAGGAGGGGGGGGACCCGTTGGTAAAGAATTGCTATTCTTGCCAGTGCCAGGTGGTACGGTCTCTGGGTCGATACGTGCAATTGCTCCAGAAAGTATCGTTACGTTCCGTCTGTCGTGCCTCGCGCGGGGACGAAGATATTTGGGAAAATGGTCGAGGGCATCGGCGCCTTTGTGCCTTTTACGCCTTAAGGTTGAGGAACCAACTCCCCCCCCCCCCATCTCGGTCGCCCCTCAACCCTCACCCCTCACCACCTCGGTCGCTCCTCAACCCTCACCCCTCCCCACCTCAGTCGCCCTTCGACCCTCACCCCTGAAAAAAATTGATAAAAATAAATTAATAAATAAATTGGTAAATTGACAAATAGATTGATAAATAAAATTAAATAAATTAAATAGAATAACAGAATGATGATAAAACTACCAGCAACAATGATAATCATAATTAGTCAGAATTATAATAATGATGATGATAACTCGTTCACTCTTCGGTCAACCATTACCCGCAATATAAATATATATTATATATATATATACAGTGTATATATATATATATATATATATATATATATATATCCACAGATATATATAGATATATATATATCTCTATATATATATATATATTAGTTAAATATGATATAACTGCATAAAATAACAATGATACCAAGGACAACAATAATAACCATGAAAATGATAATGCTAACAATGATAATAATAATAATAGTAATGATAATTAACAATTGTGAAAATATAGAATACCGCTCCCCGGAATAATAATAATAGTAACAACAACAACAATAACAGTAACAACAAAAATAATTACTGGAATCGATTGGAGGTGTAAGAGTCGCTTGGCATTGGCCAGAGGATCATGAGTATTTATATATATATATATATATATATATATATATATATACATATACATATATACACACACACACACACACGCCTTCCCGTTCGCTAAATGAAATCTTTTGGCGCCAGTGACCATGAACCAGAAAGAAATGAACGATGTGGTGCGAAAGATGCGAACCCCAAATAGAACCGTCTTGGCGCCAGCCGACAACGTTGAAGGGTCTTTATCGAGATGGTGACTGCCACTTGCCCAGGCTATGTGCGTCACGCAGCTCAGCGTCTCCTGGCGTGTGCCCGTCACCTGTTAGTGAGGGACATTTTCATCAAATGAAGAAGTGTTCTTCCCCTCCCCCTTCCCCCCTCCCCCCTAGGGTGGAGTGTGGTTGGGTGCCCGGGGAGGGTGAGGGGGAGGATGGGGGGAGTGGTGAATGCTATTGACCTCGTTTCATAATTAGGTAAGGGAGGTCGTTCCCGGCTTTCCTCCCCTAGGGAAAGGGGGCGCCATCCCCCAGTGTTGAGACGTTTTCCATAAATTAGCCTTCCACCCTTTTTTTTTTGGGTGGGAGGGGGGTTAGCCTTATGTTCTTCTGTTCTTTACAAGTTGATGTTATCGTTAGTTCCGCGGCCGACGTTGACAGAATCCCTGAAGGATTTAGCCTGAAAGGAAATCTGCAATTGGGATTATTGCAGCAGAAGAGGTTAGACTTCGTCAGTACAGTACTATGTCCCTCTCACTCCCCACTCTCACTCCCCACTCTCACTCCCCACTCTCGCTCCCCACTCTCACTCTTCACTCTCACTCCCCACTCATTCCACACTTTCATTCCACTCTCACACCCCACCCTCATTCCATTCTTCCACTCTCAATCTCCACTCTCACTCCACGCTTCCTCCCCGCTCCCTCCCCACTCTCACTCCACACTCCCTCCCCGCTCCCTCTCCACTCTCACTCCACACTCCCTCCCCGCTCCCTCCCCACTCTCACTCCACTCTCCCTCCACGCTACCTCCCCACTCTCACTCCACTCTCCCCCTCCCCACTCTCACTCCACTCTCCCCCTCCCCACTCTCACTCCACTCTCCCCCTCCCCACTCTCACTCCACTCTCCCCCTCCCCACTCTCACTCCACTCTCACTCCACTCTCCCCCTCCCCACTCTCACTCCACTCTCCCCCTCCCCACTCTCACTCCACTCTCCCCCTCCCCACTCTCACTCCACTCTCCCCCTCCCCACTCTCACTCCACTCTCCCCCCTCTCACTCCACTCTCCCCCCTCTCACTCCACTCTCCCACTCTCACTCCACTCCCACCTCACTCCACTCCCCCCTCACTCCACTCTTTCCCTCACTCCAATTCTACTCTTCCTCCACTCCCCTCTCCCCCCCTGCCCCTCCCTTCTCCTTCCCCCACTCTTCCCCTCCACGCCCCCTCCCCTTCCACTCTTCCCTCTCCTCTTCCTCCTCATCCAACTCCATTACCACCTTTCCCCCGTCCCCCTCCCTCCTCTTCCTCCATTTATTTTTTGTCCCATCGTTGTTGTTCTTCTTCCTTCTCTCTCTCTTCTCTCTCTTTCTCTCTCTTCTCTCTCTTTCTCTCTCTTCTCTCTTTCTCTTCTCTCTCTCTCTCTCTCTCTCTCTCTCTCTCTCTCTCTCTCTCTCTCTCTCTCTCTCTCTCTCTCTCTCCGCCCCACAATATTTTTTGTCGCGGTTTTCTCGTTCCCGCTCCGGCCGGCCAGCCCTCTTTGTCTCCCTCGATGGAACTACGGACAACCTCCCTTTGGTCACTCGCTCACTATTCCTCTCTCCTTTTTTTTTTTTTTTTTTTTTTTTTTTTTTTTTTTGTGTCGTCTCCCGTATTCCTCCCCTCCTCTTCCTCCTCCTCCTCCTCCCCTCCTCCTCCCCTCCCCCTCCTCCTCCCCTACTCCTCCTCCTCCCCTACTCCCCCTCCTCCCCCCCTCCTCCCCTCCCCCACCTCCCCTCCCCCTCCTCCTCCTCCTCCCCCTCCTCCACCTCCCCCCTCCTCCCCCTCCCCGCTCCACCTCCCCCTCCCCCCTCCCCCTCCTCCTCCTCCCCTCCTCCCCTCCCCCTCCTCCCCTCCTCCTCCCCTCCTCCTCCCCCCCTACTCCTCCCCCTCCTCCCCTTCCTCCTCCTCCCCCCTCCTCCTCCTCCCCCTCCTCCCCTCCCTCCTCCTCCCCTCCCCCTCCTCCTCCCCTACTCCTCCTCCTCCCCTACTCCCCCTCCTCCCCTACTCCCCCTCCTCCCCTTCCTCCTCCCCTCCTCCCCTTCCTCCTCATCCCCTTCCTCCTCTCCTTCCTCCCCTTCCTCTTCCTCCTCCCCTTACTCCTCCTCCCCTTCCTCCTCCCCTTACTCCTCCTTCTCCCCTTACTCCTCCTCCTCCTCCTTCCTCCTCCCCTTCCTCCTCCTCCTCCTCTTCCTCCTCCTCCTCTTCCCCTTCCTCCTCCTCTTCCCCTTCCTCCTCCTCTTCCCCTTCCTCCTCCTCCCCTTCCTCCTCCTCCCCTCCTCTTCATCCTCCCCTCCTCCCCTTCCTCCTCCTCCCCCTTCCTCCTCCTCCCCCTCCCTCCTCCTCCCCCCTCCCTCCTCCTTCCCCTCCCTCCTCCCCCCCTCTCCTCCTCCTCCCTCCTCCCTCCTCCTCCCCCCTCCCTCCTCCTCCCCCCTCCCTCCTCCTCCCCCCCCTCCCTCCTCCCTCCTCCTCCCCCCCTCCCTCCTCCACCCCCCTCCCTCCTCCTCCCCTCCTCCTCCTCCCCTCCTCTTTCTCCCCTCCTCTTTCTCCCCTCCTCCTCCTCTTCCTCCTCCTCCTCCTCCTCCTCCTCCTCCTCCTCCTCCTCCTCCTCCTCCTTTTCCTTCCTCCTCCATCCCGTCCCATTCCTTCTCCCCTTTCCCTTCATATTCCTCCGCATATTTTTTCTCGCTCTCTATCTCTCACGATCTCTCGCTCTCGCTCTTTCACTCTCTCAAGCTCTCCCTCCCCCTCCCCCCCCCTCCCCCCCCCCCTCCCCCCCTCCCCCTCCTTTCCCCCCTCCCCCTCCTTCTCCCCCCTTTCCCCCCTCCCCCTCCTCTCCTCCCTCCCACTCCTCCTCACTCCTCCTTTCCCCCCCTCCCCCCTCCCCCTCCCCCTCCTTTCCCCCCTCCCCCTCCTTTCCCCCCCCCCCCCTCCCCCTCCTCTCCTCCCTCCCCTTCCTCCCCCTCCCTCCCCCCTCCCCTCCTCGCCCTCCCTCCTCCCTCCTCCTTTCCCCCCTCCCCCCTCCTGTCCACCCTCGCCTCCTTTCCCCCCTCCCCCTCCTTTCCCCCCTCCCCCTCCTTTCCCCCCTCCCCCTCCTTTCCTCCCTCCCCCTCCTTTCCTCCCTCCCCCTCCTTTCCTCCCTCCCCCTCCTCTCCTCCCTCCCCTCCTTTCCCCCTCCCCCTCCTGTCCACCCTCGCCTCCTCTCCTCCCTTCCCTCGCCTCCTCTCCTCCCTCCCCATCCTCTCCTCCCTCCCCCTCCTCTCCTCCCTCCCCCTCCTCTCCTCCCTCCCCCTCCTCTCCTCCCTCTCCCTCCTCTCCTCCCTCCCCCTCCTCTCCTCCCTCTCCCTCCTCTCCTCCCTTCCCCTCCTCTCCTCCCTCCCCCTCCTTTCCTCCCTCGACCTCCTCTCCTCCCTCCCCCTCTCCTCCCCTCCTCTCCTCCCTCCCCTCCTTTCCTCCCTTCCCCTCCTTTCCTCCCTTCCCCTCCTCCCTTCCCCTCCTTTCCTCCCTCCTCCTCCTTTCCCCCCTCCCCTCCCTCCTTTCTTCCCTCCCCCTCATTTCCTCCCTCCCCCTCATTTCCTCCCTCCCTCATTTCCTCCCTCCCTCCCCCTCCTTTTCTCCCTCCCTCCCCCTCCTTTCCTTCTCCCTCCCCCCTCCTTTCCTCCCTCCCCCTCCTTTCCTCCCTCCCTTCCTCCCTCCCCCTCCTTTCCTCCCTCCCCTCCTTTCCTCCCTCCCCTCCTTTCCTCCCTCCCCTCCTTTCCTCCCTCCCCCTCCTTTCCTCCCTCCCCCTCCTTTCCTCCCCCTCCCTTTCTCCCTCCCTCTCTCTTTCCTTCTTTCCTTCCCTCTCGCCTTCCCTCTTTCTCTTCCTCTGTCTAGCTCTCTCTCTCTCTCTCTTTCTCTCTCTAGTTCTCACTCACTCACTACACCTTATAGCTCCCTCCCTTTCAAGTCATGACTACCTGTGTATGCCAGGTCATCTGACCATTGGGGGCGCAACGTCGGAGAGAGTCGCCTCCCCTCGTTTGTCCCCAAAGCCTGTCAGAATCACACCTTGCCTCTCCTTACTCTTCCATTTCCTTGCAATCCCTTTCCCTCTCTTTTCCTCTATTCCCCTCTATTCCCCTTCCCCTTCTCTTCCCCTTCTCTTCCCCTTCCCCTTCCCCTTCCCTTCCCCTTCTCTTCCCTTCCCTTCCCCTTCCCCTTCTCTTTCCCTCCCTTTCCTCCCTTCCCCTTCCCTTTCCCTCCCTCTCTTCCCCTCCCTTTCCCTCCTCTTCGCCCTCCATCCCCTTCCTTCGCCTTCCTTTCCCCTCCTTCCCCCTCCTTTCCCCTCCTTCCCCTTCCTTTCCCCTCCTTCCCCTTCCTTCCCCTTCCCTTTCCTCTTTCTCTTCCCCTCCCTTCCCCTCCCTTTCTATCTTTTCCTCCCTCCCCCTTCCTTCGCCCTCCTTCCCCCTTCCCCTTCCTTCCCCCTCCTTCCCCTTCCTTCCCCATCCTTTCCCCTCCTTCCCCTTCCTTTCCCCTTCCTTTCCCCTCCTTCCCCTTCCCTTTCCTCTTTCTCTTCCCCTCCCTTCCCCTTCCTCGCCCTCCTTCCCCTTCCTCGCCCTCCTTCCCCTTCCTCGCCCTCCTTCCCCTTCCTTTCCCCTTCCTTCCCCTTCCTTCCCCCTCCTTCCCCATCCTTCCCCTTCCTTCCCCCATCCTTCCCCCTTCCTTCCCCCTTCCTTCCCCATCCTTCCCCCTTCCTTCCCCATCCTTTCCCATCCTTCTCCTTCTTTCCCCTCTTCCATCGTTTGACTGTTACATTGATGGAGGAGAGCAGTTGCCAGTCATGAAAATTCCTGCTGCGAAAAATAAGCTTTGGGCTTTCTCCGGGGACCGAACGCCAGCCTCGGGACCGCTGCAGATGGCGGTGAGGGTGCTGATGGGCTTTGAAGATGGTGGTGGGCACCTGAAACTAGCCCGAACTGTATTAGAACAGCATCATATGTTGAATGTTTGATATAACTCTCTCTCCCTCCCTCCCTCCCTCTCTCTCTCTCTCTCTCTCACTCTTTTTCCTTTTTAAAGCAACGATGTATTGATGCAACGGTAACGGAAAATATATTTGTGGTCTCTCTCCTTTCTCTCTTTCTCTCTCCCTCTCTCTCTCTCTCTCCCTCTCTCTCTCTCTCTCTCTCTCTCTCTCTCTCTCTCTCTCACTCACTTTTTTTCCTTTTTAAAGTAACGATGTATTGATGCAATGGTAACGGAAAATATATTTGGTCTCTCTCTCTCTCTCTCTCTCTCTCTCTCTCTCTCTCTCTCTCTCTCTCTCTCTCTCTTTCCCTTTTTAAAGCAATGATATATTGATGTAGCAACAACGGAAAATACATTTGTGGTATCTCCCTCTCTTATCTATCCCTCATTCGTTCCTTTTTTAAAGCAACGTTGTATCAATGCAACTAGAACGGAAAATACATCTGTGGACTTGTAATACAGTATGGGCGAAGTTTGGAAGTCCGTATGTTGGTCCCCAGCTCCCATAGGAAAGGTCAAAGACCAAGACTGGAATGTCAACAGTAAAGGAACACCGAAACGGTGCTAGAGCTAATTGCACCAACGACGTGGTGCATAACCCAAGGTCACGCACACACACACACACACACACACACACACACACACACACACACACACACACACACACACACACACACACACACACACGTGAGAAGCGTGAGTGAAAAATGATCATTCGTGAGATTTCTGAATGGAGGAATCCGTGAGAAATATTTTGACGCCGCGCCAGCGTGAGAATGGGGCACAGAATTGTGGTTGGGAGGTGGAGGGGGAGTGGTTTGGGGTGGTCAGTGGTTAAGGTGGGAGGGGTGGGTGGGGTGTTACTATACCTATGCATTTATTTATTTTATTTATTATTATTTACATTATTATAATTTTTATTCATTTTTTATTTATTTATTTATCATATTCTTTCGCGTCCGACCTAGTTATGGGCCAAAAGGTCTCCTGTCGGCATGCTCCGCCTTTGTAATCTTTTGTTACATGGACAAACGAACAACAACAAACCTATTGGTCCATACAAGGCTGTTCTGGTACTTAACCTAACATTAATACTTTTTAACCTATCATGAAGTAAATAATTCTAGTCGGGGATTTGTACATACATATACCAAAGGCTCTTTCCCCCTTACACGGGAGGTAGCCAAAAGACAAAGGCATAGAAACTGCTCCCACCCATTCCATCCCCTACATACTCCACTCCCCTGTACCCTCTTCCCTCCCTCTCATCTTGGCACCTCCTGGATGACGGGTCATCCATGCATCTTGTCCACTGCCCTGGGTCAGAAGCAGTGTCGCAAGACACAGCGAAGGCCGCTTCATTAAATCGGCGACACCCCCCCTCTCCGTCCCTCGTCGGGGGTTGTAGCGAAGTAAATATTGAGACATTTTTTTGATACCTCTACAATGGAACAATCAATGACGTTGGATGGTAGACCATTCCATGTATCAACAAAGCGATTGAAGAAAGAGTATTTCCCCACGTCCGTTTCAAATCGTTTTCCTACAATCTTTCATCCATTTATTATTTAAATGTTTTTCCACATCCATGTTTTCAATTCCTTTGACAATTTTGAAGACCTCAGTTAGATCACCCCTCATTCTCCGTTTCTAGAGACTAAAGAAAAATTAGTTCTCTTAAGCGCTCATCGTACGGTTTGTTCTGCAACCCAGGAATGAGCTTTATTACTCTACCCTGCACTGTAACTTCTGTATATCCTTCTTGTAATACGGAGTCCAACACTGTACACAGTATTCTAGGTTCAATCTGACTAGGGCATTGTAAATATTAAGAATAATTTCTTCAGTTCTAAACTCAAGAACTCTACCTATAAATCCAATTAGTCTATTTGCAGTTTTTAATGACCTCCGATCACTGTTTGCTTGGTTTGAGACAGTTTGATATCACAACACAAAGGTCTTTCTCTTGTTTTGCACTTGGTAGTTGTACACCATCCATCGTGTAATTGTCCGGGATATTACTATTACAGATATGAAGTACTTTATGTTTGTCTGTATTGAAAAAAAAAACATCTGGGAATTTCCCGCCCATTTGCATAAAGTGTTCAAATAATTTTGTAACTCTTGTTTATGTGTATTATCTTATTTGCACTTTTGGTATCCGTGAATTTTGATAATTTATACTTGATATTTTCAACCAGGTCATTAATGTATAATACAGGACCTAGCACAGAGCCCTGAGGTACTCCACTTGCTACACAATGCCAGCCTGAGTGGAGAGTTGGGAGTTGGGGATCGGATAGTCGTGGGGTCTCGTCGTATCTTAACTGGCGCTTCTATCCGTGTACACAGAGGTGGTCAAGGAGATGTGTGAGGAATAGGAAAAAAAGATCGGTGTTCCTGATTGAATCGAATCTAGTCTCCAATCGTGAAAAGGATAATGTGTGGCTCTGGCCCGTAGGGGTGTCGCACAAGGCACCCCCCCCCCAAAAAAAAAAAAAACAATGGTTGGTCAATAATGTTCATGGTGGTCATATTTCTTGAGTTCCCTCCCTCACCACCACCACCAAATAATGACGTCATGTGTGCCCTTGTATTCCGTGACGTCATTACTTTGTGAGGATGTGACGTCACCTACTTGATGACGTCATTTCTTCCGGTGCCCTTGACCTTTCCTTGTGGAGGCCGTAGGGTCTTAGTATGATCTCAAGTTCTGATTTCGTAACGTAATTAACAAGTACATAGAGCCTGTTGTGCCCTGCTTCTCTAGGCTCCTCCTCCCTTCTGATGATGTGGAGCCGAAAGCCACGTTGATTGGCTGTTGCCAATTCACGTCGCTGACGTCATCAGTTGTAGGCGGAGTCGTGATAGGATACAGATGTGATATGAGTTCAGTTTCGTGAAAAGACATTGCCTGGCACGGCATGTAGATGAACCCCTTAATAAAATCGCTAGGCGGTAGGCAGGATAAAGTGCCACCCAGCACGGAAGGGGCTACCAGAGGCACCCCTACGACACAGAGTGCCATAGAGATGAATAAAATCGCCGGACGGCAGCGTGAGTGAAAGAAAACGTAGGGTTGTGAACGATATAATAAGAGATAATAAAACAGTCTAATGAAAAAGGAAGAATGTATTACGAATCACGGAAGGGGAGAGGAGGATTGATCCCGTGCCTGACCAAAATTAATTTCATTACATCTGTTCAATGAGGGACTGTTAGTGCGGCGAGGAAAGTGGCCCAGGCCTCCTTATCCCTTTCACTCGAGACTACTTCCTTCACAGATGTGGCGATGTTAGGGGGATAGCCTTCACATGGTGGAGAAAAGAAGCCCAGAGTTTTAAAGTGTGTGTGTGTGTGTGATCTGTGTATGTGTGTGTGTGTGTGTGGAGATCTGTTTGTGTGTGTGTGTGTGGAGATCTGTGTGTATGTGTAGATTGTCTGTGTGTGTGTGTGTGTGTATGAATGTGTGTGTGTGAATCAGCGTCCGTGTGTGTGTGTGTGAATGTGTGTGCGTATGTTTCAATCTTCTAGTATATACATATATCATACATCACCTGACTCAATACCATACTTCGGATCATTTTCAGTGCTAAACGTTAAACGAAGTCGATGAAGTTGATTTGTTTATATACTTCATTTATTTTATTCAAATTTTATTTTTGTTTTTATCTTTATTTAATTATTTGTTTATTATTATTTATTTATTTTATTATTTTTTATTTACTTTATTTATTTATTTATTTTTGTCTCCCTACTAACTTCAGCCTTCCCGTTTTCCAGGTAAGACGAATTGGTGTGTCTTGGTCGACGGGAACAAAAGAAAACGGGTTACGGGTAAGTACCGATGGCGTTACGTGGTTGGTCTTGGCAATCGTTGCCCAGGTGGCGTTGGGTACTTTAGCCAAAAATGATTTTGGTCTCTCAAGTGACCAGTGACCTTGGTGTGTGTGTGTGTGTGTGTGTACACACGCGTCGCTCGTGTCTTTGGTCATGTGTATATTTGTGTATGTGTGTCATGTGTATATTTGTGTGTGTGTGTATGTGTACACCTAAGTACATTTGTGTACATAATGTTGATATATGTATGCCCTTGGTCATATATGTGTGCATACCTTCACTCTAAGCGCGCAAGTGTGTTTTTATATATATGAAGCCATTTGTGTGTGTGAAATTCACCATGGTCATGGATCACGTGTTGGACTTGTTATCGACAGCTACTAACCTCCCAAATGAGAGCTCAGAGCTCATATATCACCGATCTATGGGTAAGAGTTGGAGTAACGGCTCGCAGCGCAGCGATACTGAAATTATTTCAGTCCTGAGCGGGATTTGAACTCTTACCGCTGGGTTAGCAGTTCTGAACGCTGCCACTGCGTCATCGAGCCGTATATGTGTGTGCGTGTGTGTGTGTGTGTGTGTGTATGCGTGTGTGTGTGTTTATACATAATATTCACTTGGAGTATACGTCGTTGATACGTCGCTTTATTCATGCCGACACCATCCCCCAAGGCTTCCCCTAAACAACCCTTCCATGCAGTCACCCTTCCCATCCCGGAACGCTCCCGGCAGACTCCTTCGTCTCCTCCACCCGTGTGGTCTCTTGCAGAGGTCATCCTTGGAGTACGACCTTGAATGACGCCCGTAAGAGGACTTGACTGAGTCTCAGATGCTCGAGTATGATAGCTTCGCATCAACAGTACTCCATAAATCGTCGAAGCACTTCGGTGTTAATGTCTCTCCAACGTAGAGGAAGACAAGGAGGTTAAGTGACTTGTAGATTCGGATCATAGCCCCTCTCCTGCATAAGTGTGTGTGTGTGTGTGTGTGTGTGTGTGTGTGTGATTCACCATCATGGTCTTGGATCACGTGTTGGACTCGTGACGGACAGCAATTTACCCTCTCTGAAGAGAGCTCAGACCTCGTATATGACCGATTTATGGGTGATGCTGTGACCTTACACGCGCACACACACACACCAAACACCCCGCCCACGAGGGTTGGAGTAACGACTCGCAGCGCAGCGATACTGAAATTATTTCAGCTCTGGGCGGGATTCGAACCCGAACCGCCATCAAGTCGTGTGTGTTTGTGTGTGTGTGTGCACGCGCGCGCGCCCGCGCGCATATCCATCCTCAAGTTTGGGGTCGTGACGTCACACCCGTATCTATTAATAAAAGTTCTACAATTGGGTGATGCCCTGACCACGGGGCCCAGCGTTGCCGCCGCCGATAACAACCTGAGGTGAAAAAAAAGGTGACTTGGCAACAGTGTAAGTCTCGGGAACCTGCCCTTCCCCGTCTAAATGGTGGCTCCTCTTCGTGTTTTGTCGTAGTCTTAGGAGTGTCCGTCAAAGGCTTAGAGTGATTATTGTCTACGTGGGTGACTTAATTTTTTTTTTTTTTTTTTCATTTTTATCTATAATTTATTTGTTTTATTAATTTATTCTCTATTATTATTATTCTTTTTAAGTGGTGGGCGACGTCAGATTTTGTTTGATTTATTTTTTATTTATTTATTTATTTTATTAATTTATTATCTTATTATTTTCTATTTTATTTTTAAGGGGCATTTCCTGTGGTGTGTGTGCGTGTGTGTGTGTGTGTGTGTGTGTGTGTGTGTGTGTGTGTGCGCGCGCACGTGAGAGAGAGGAGAGAGAGAGAACGTTCAGCAACATAGAACCTATCGTACCGAGAACTGTCGTATTTCACCATTGTACTGCAAATGATAACACGGTACGATGCACTGTGACATTTCCTCTTTGTCCTACGGTGTTCAGTTCGGTTTGTTTACGATGATCAAAATTATTGTTCTATATAACAAAGAACAGAGCGTGATGGCCGTTCGAATCCCGCAAGGATCGGCGCGTGAGGGCAATAAGGGTATCAATCTGGCTCCAACAAAGGCTGTCATGTATAGCCACCACGTAGAGTGGTTGTTTTTGTTTACCTTGTGAGATTACACTAGGATACGTCTCCGTCTCTATCTCTCGTCTCTCTCTTTCTCCTCCTCTCTCTCTCTCAAAGGATTACATAGGAAGAGCATGACGACAGGAGACCTCATGGTCCTCTTTCCTGCTCCTCTCTCGCCTCTCTATCTCTCTCTCTCTCTCTCTCTCTCTCTCTCTCTCTCTCTCTCTCTCTCTCTCTCTCTCTCATTCACTCACTCTTTCTCTCTCACACTGATTGAACTTGGTTGCTCAAGGGTGTCAATCACCTCGAGCTGATTGGAGATGGCTACCGCATATTTCTGGGCTGACGCATCACCACTGAGCTTCTTCAGATGAATTACAGGTAGCGTACATCTCAGGCTTCTCCTTGGTTTGATATACAGTCTGAGTGTTACGATCTCAAATTTGTAATCGGTTCCAACGAAATCAGAAACTCTCAGCCATCCGGACTTAGCAAATTGAAGAAAGGGAGATCTGATAGTGGTTCTAGAGCTGTGGAGTCAAATATGTCCTTCATAACCAGCTCTGTAGAACCCAGCAACCGCATTGAAGTCGCCCAGAACAGGAAACGTCTCACGTGGTGGACACAGGTCCACTACTGAGTTTAGCATGGCGTAGAACATCTTTTTTAAAGCTCATACGTCTCGGTAGGAGCATATGCTGTGATAAGAGAGATGAACCTGAAGGTTCAATCTCACCAACATCATACGTTTAACAACCGGATCTGGCTCTGTAATGGCGTGCTGTAGTCTGCTTGATATGCCTGTAGCTATTCTGGCAACGTGAGCCACATCGGTACGGCCTGACCAGAAATAGGTGTAACCCACACAACTGATCTCACCGATGCCTGGTCTTGTCTCAGAGACCCACTGTATCCAATCTAAGGCTCGAGAGCTCCGCCCATAAAGAATGTAGTTGATCGTTCCAAGAGACGGAAAGAATGTTCCAGGATCCCACGCGGAGAGCCCGCCGGAGATCCACCCCTGGATTGGCTGGATGCGTTTGTGTCTCGTTTGCAGCATCCGCATAGCTGGCTTGGTGGCTTTAACCCCACCCCCAATTTTGTGTGTGTGTGCTCGTGTGCGTGTAAACAATGGGTTTGGCTTGTGAAGCTCAATGATTTTCGAAGCGTCACTTTATTGCTCAAAGAAATACGGGTGCGTCTGATATATTTTCTGGGGATTATTTTGTCCTCGACTTTGACGTCTTTATCGTAGAAAGTTGCTGAGGTTTTATGCTTTACTGTGGTGGATAAATTGTGTGTGTTGAAGGAGGAGGAGGTGGAGAGGAGGAAGAGGTGAGGAGGAGGTGGAGAGGAGGAACAGGAGAAGTGGGGAGTTGTTGTAAAAAGTTGCAGATGCTGGATTATGTATGGAGGAGTGAGTGTGTATGTATATGTATAAATGTGTGTGTGCGTGTGAGTGCATGTATAAGTGTGTGTGTGCGCTTGTGTGTATGTGCGTGTGTGTTTAATAATTATAGTAATGGTAATAATAACCGGTTTATTGTTTTTGCAGTGATACAGTGATATGCTACCAGTGTACAATTTTAGCTGATTCTAAGACTAGATTAATTTGGATTATTGAAGTGTGTGTGCGTGCGTGCGTGCGTATATGTGTGTGTGTAAGAGTGTGTGTGCGTCCGTGTGTGTGTGTGTGTAAGCGCGTACACGCAAGCATGACGTGGTCCTGCGTTCGAATCCAGCAACAGTAACCGGTGATATGTACTTGCATTGGATGTCCCAGCTTGGCGCAGCTGAGTGTCTTTTGGTATGGAATCTTCACTTGTTATTATTGAGGAGTGTGGATAGTGACCCTTATATATTCCTCTCTCTCTCTCTCTCTCTCTCTCTCTCTATATATATATATATATATATATATATATATATGTTGAGACATTCTGACAAGTTGAAGGGGGTGGGAGGAGGAAAGACTGGAGTCTTATTCCGAGTGTTATTCTTGACTAGTTTCGCTACAAGTTAAAAAAAAAATGTATGTATATATATATATATATATATATATATATATATATATATATATATATATACACATATATATATATATACACACATATATATATATATATATATATATATATACACATATATATATACACACATATATATAATACTACCAGCATCAACATACCAACATAACCAGCACCACCTCTACCACCATGCTTGCCACCATCGTCATCTATTTGGCTACATTCGCCACCCCACCCCACCCCGATCTACTCGAGATTCCCGTCCTTCATTTCAGATTCTCTCCTGTAAGAGTCTTCTTCGAAACTCCTCAACTTTTTCTCTCTTCTCCCGCGCGTTTTGCTCATAGTAGGGGAGGACCAGGAACCCCCTTCTCCTCCCCTTCTCCCCCTTCGTCTCCCCCCTGTCCCCCTCTCCTCTTGATCCTTACCCCCCCTTCCTCCTTCCCCCTCCTCCCAGAGGCCGTCAGCGCTTTCTATAAGTCGCTCAATTGGTCAACGCATCGATAATTAAATCGATGTTTCGCCGCCTCTTGATCTCCCGAGTTTGCGCCTCTTTCTCCGTCTCGGGTCTCCGCTGTACAGTCGTCGCCACAAGTCCTGTCCTCCCGGCAGAACCTCCTTCGACGGGGTGCCACGGGAAACGAATGAAGTGGCGCCAAGAGCGTATCTCCACTGTAGAGCAGTGTCGTTTGTTTCTTGGAGGTCTTGGTCGGTGCCGTGAGAGGACCGATTGGACACTCCTGAGAGAACGTGGCCCATTTGGTCTTTGTCTCTCCACATTCGGCATTCAATATTGCTGTCAAAGCCCCACTTTTGGAGGTTGTCTCGGGCTTTGCCCACTTTTGCCCCGTTAGCCACTTCAGTGCGACTCAAATTCTCTCGCGCTGCATTGGCTGCCATATGTACGATGCATCACACTACTCGCATTATAAAATATAAATTCACCGTTCTCTTTCACTCTGAGTAATAATAAACACAGAAAACGTGATCAAACAGGTTCACAGAATTTGGGGGTAACTCATGTACAACTACAATAAATATATATATATATATATATATATATATATATATATATATATATATATATATACTAAAAACCCACTGTTGATTGGATTTCAGAAAAGAAAGGAAATAACGATTTTCGTATATTTCGATCACTTGATGTCTCATCAAGCGGAATACAAGCAAGTGATCGAAATATACGGAAATCGTTATTTCCTTTCTTTTCTTAAATCCAATCAACAGTGGGTTCTTAGTGTACTTATTAATGTGTCACGACATTACTGGACAGCGATGTATATATATATATATATATATATATATATATATATATATATATATATATATATATATATATATATATATGATGGTGAAAAAAGAAGTCACGTGCCTAGTTCCGAGTTCCTGAGTTTATTCCTGAAGAAGCATAGAGGGAAACCGGTCATGAATAAACTCAGGAACTCGGAACTAGACCCGTGACTTCTTTTTCCACCTTCATCAACTTGTCACAATGTACCAGCATATATATATATATATATATATATATATATATATATATATATATATATATATATATACGATTATATATATATATATATATATATATATAGTCAGAACGCCGACGCTGGTATCCTCGTTTACCCACTAGCGCCTCATTGACGATGTAGTCTTCATCGTACCGAAGTAGTGTTAACCAGTCTTTCCTGCTTAGGTTTGATCTTTGAGACAGGGTTTCATCTGGTAGTGCCTGGAAACGAATGAAACGGCCAGGCCGTGACTTCAGCCCCATACCATCTCACCCAGAACTGAAAACATTGATCGAAAGAGGCCATGATGAACATTTACCAAGTTCAGATGAATTGACCTGTAAAGCAAAATAGTGACCTGACTTGGACGCTGGATGGCTTAAGGAGACCTCGAACGTATTATGTCGGGTTAAATTATCTAGAGGTCGTTGGCATCTCGACATGGCATGTTGTGACATAGGCATTGAAGAACGGCATAATGCGGTGTGTGTGTGCGTGTGTGTGTGTGCGTGTGTGTGTGTGTGTGTGTGTGTATGTGTGTGTTTTGATGAACGTTAGCTTCCAGCATCTCTGAATATGACACGGATGCGACATGTTTGGGATCGCTGGCCGGCTGGTATATGTAATTCGGGCAATTTTTTTGACTTGACCTTTTCTTGTATTAATAAGGTTGCTGCTGTGAAGTCGTTGCCTGGGCCAATTACGCCCTCAGTGGTCGACAACACAAAGGGATGCGACCTTTATCGGTCTTATGTGTAGAGGGAGGGAGGGGGTGGGAGGAGGAAGGGGGATAGGGTGTGTGTGATTACACCAAATGTAGTCCGCTCCTACGCAAGTTGCTGACCACAGCAGCGTATTACGTCATGTAAAGTAGAATATTAATGTATTTTCGGGATATGATTTTTTATTATTATTTTATTTATTTGGCTTTTTATTTATTATTATTATTATTATTATTTTTTTTTTTTTTTTTTTTTTTTGTAACCTGTTAAATTTCTTGTATGGCCAGTCTATTGCGGCTTATTTCTACGTTTACGTATGATATTTATTTTCATTTGTTATTTATTTATTCTGTACCCACCTTGCCTCGTGTTGACGCGAGTGATGTGTCTGGAATACGGGCTAGAGGAACATGGCGACGATAATAGCTGTATACATTTTGTTCGGAGTTGGAATAACATTCCAAAATAGGGCAGAATAGAATTCCCAAGTTGGTTAGAATAATCTTTCAACGTTGGGAAATGGCGCCTCAAAGTAGGGCAGAATTAAGCTTTTCAAAGTAGGGCAGAATTTAGCGTTTCAAAGTAGGGCAGAGTAACTCTTCAGACAGTGTTTCAAAGTAGGGCAAGATAGCGTTTCAAAGTAGGGCAGGATAGCGCTTCAAAGTAGGGCAGAATAACTCCTGAAAGTAGGGCAGATGAGCTGTTCAAAGTAGGGGAGGATAGCACTTCAAAGTAGGGCAGGATAGCGTTTCAAAGTAGGGCAGGATAGCGTTTCAGAGTAGGGCAGGATAGCGTTTCAAAGTAGGGCAGGATAGCGTTTCAAAATAGGGCAGGATAGCGCTTCAAAGTAGAGCGGATGAGCTGTTCAAAGTAGGGCAGGTGAGCCCTTCAAAGTAGGACAGGTAACTTCAAAGTAGGGCTGGATAGCGTTTCAAAATAGGGCAGATGAGCTGTTCGAAGTAGGGCAGAGGAGCACTTCAAAGTAGGGCGAAATAACGCTTTGAATTAGGGACAGATAGTTTCAAAATAGAGCTAAATAGCGACATAGAAAAAGAGGGAAGATAGCTTTTGTTTAATTTAGAGGAAATTTCCCTTACAAGGTATGAACATAACACAAGAACATAAGAATGAAGGAGACTGCAAGAGACCATAAGGCCTACACTAGGCAGCTCCGTAACCATATGGCCTACACTAGGCAGCTCCGTATGGGAAAAGAGAGTTTTAAGAGAACAGCGTTTCTAAATAGAGCAAAATCGTCTTTTAGCGTAGGAAAAATAAGTTTTTAAAATAGAGCAAACAACTTTTCAAAGAACAAAATATTATTTTAAAATAGAATACGATTAAACTTAAAGGTCAACATAGTATTTCAAAGTAAGGCAAATTGGTGTTTCAAAGTGGGACAAAATAATATTTGAAAGCAGGGCAAAACAGCATTTTAAAGGAGAGCAATTTAGTATATCAAAATAGGACAGAGTAGCATTTCATAATAGGGCAAAATAACATTTCAAAGTGGGGCAAAGTATTTTCTCAAAGTAGGGTAAACATCTTTTTAAAGTAGGGCAAAGTATCTTTTCAAAGTAGGGCAAAGGAGCGTTTTAATGTAGGGCAAAACATCTTTTCAAAGTAGGGCAAAGTAGCGTTTTAATGTAGGCCAAAACATCTTTTCAAAGTAGGGCAAAATAGCGTTTTAATTTAGGGCAAAACATCCTTTCAGAGTAGGGCAAAGTATCTCTTCAAAGTAGGGCAAAGTAGCGTTTCAAAGTAAGGAAAAAAAACAACACCACATGACCTCCGCCCGTAGTCGAGGTCAAATCAGGTCAAGTCGGACGACACAGATGAGACAACGACGCCGACGGCGACGACGGCGATGGAACAATGGAATCTATTTTTTTCTCTCGCTTTGTGTTGCGTGGCGTGTTTGTGTCGCTCTCACAAGTGGGAACAGAGTTGAGTCTGGTTCGTCAGTTCCCAATCAAAGGGATAATGTCACATAAACATACATATACCAAAGGCTTTTTCCCCCTTATAAGAGAGGTAGCCAAAAAACAAAGGCATAAAAACCACTCCCACCCATTCCATCCCCATCACACTCCACTCCCCTCCACCCTCTTCCTTCCCTCTTATCTTGGCACCTCTTGGATGACGGGTCATACCTGCATCTCGCCCACTGCCCTGGGGGGTCAGAAGCAATGAAGCAAGACACACAACATCCACAGCAAGGCCGCTTCATTAAATCGGCGACCTCCCCTCTCCGTCCCCTCATGCACAAAAAAAAGAGGAAAATTAGTGAATTGATTATGGCATTTTTTCGTGAACAAATGATATAACATTCCATTTGATCATGAAAAAATATCTCCATCCTTAAAAAAAAAAAAAAAAAAAAAAAAAAAAAAAAAATATATATATATATATATATATATATATATATATATATATATATATATATATATATATATATATATATATATATATATATATATATATCGCGATTGCTTCACCGAAGTAGATGGTTGAGTGAAAGGGATTACCATACTGGGGCTCCACGGTTTTCGCCAGCACCTACATTTGAGTTCGTTTGAGTGAAAACTACATCGGTTACGATATTTAATTCTCAAATCTCCAAATATCATATTATCTTTCCGTCATATATAGCAAAGCTGAATGATGAACTACGAGATTATAAACTTAGAAGAATGTTAGATATAATATTGAAATATT
>NC_134795.1:64718537-64733537 GCF_046742065.1 Oratosquilla oratoria | reverse complement strand
AGGCAAAAAGAGGCAGAAGTAGGCAAAAGCGGGCAGAGGCAGGCAAAAAGAGGCAGAAGTAGGCAAAAGCGGGCAGAGGCAGGCAAAAAGAGGCAGAAGTAGGCAAAAGCGGGCAGAGGCAGGCAAAAAGAGGCAGAAGCAGGCAAAATCAGGCAGAGACAGGCAAAAACAGGCAGAGGCAGCAGAAGCAGGCAAAAGCAGGCAGAGGCAGGCAGAAGCAGACCTAATAGGCTTTTTCCAAGATCGAAGTCATCCAAAATCACAAGTCCTTCATTACGATGAGTCCACAGATCCTATTGTGGATGACCACTGGCGATTTTACTCGGCTGGAGGTGTCGGGGGAGGGTCGGAAGGGAGAGAGTTGAAAAAAAAAAAAATGGAAGTCTTGATAGGTCGAAGGGAGGGGGGGAGGGGCGTGGCCGTGGTAAAAAGGGCTGACTAACACCGAGGAATCTCCGTCTGACGGGGAAAAAAATGTCTGACGGAAGTTTCCCGGGTTCTGGCGCCGACGGAAGTTTCCCGGATCTGGCGCCGACGAGGAAGTTTCCCGGATCTGGCGCCGACGGAAGTTTCCCAGATTTGGCGCCGACGAGGAAGTCCGTCTATGGCTGACAGCTCTCTGCTCATGGCCGGACTTTAGATTCCTTTCGTTAGTCCTGGCGAAGGGTTTCTGCCCTTTGATAGTTCGATTGAGCTAATTACGTCTGGGGTACCTGTGAGAAATTACAGCTAGATAGGCAAGTTGTTGTTGGCATCGTCTTCTTCTTCTTCTTCTTCTTCTTCTTCTCCTTCTCCTTCTTTCTTCTTCTGCTTCTATCTTCTTCTTCTTCTTCTTCTTCGCGTTCTTCTTCTTCTTCTTCTCCTTTTTCTTCTTCTTCTTCTTCTCCTTTTTCTTCTTCTGCTTCTATCTTCTTCTTCTTCGCGTTCTTCTTTTTCTTCTTCTTCTTCGTGTTCTTCTCCTCCTCCTTCTTCTTCCTCTCTTTGTGTGTGTGTGTGTTGGTAATGGTAGAAAGTGTTCGCCTGGGCTGGCTAAATATTTCGAAAGTACGACCCTTAGCCTCAGGGCCCTATTTCGAAGCTATAAAGATCTGCCCTGAGACGAATAAAGCTCCCTGGTGACAGCCAGACCACAGCCAGCACAGACACTTTAATCGTTAACACAGACTTACATCAGTACTAAAGTGTTAATTCTGCCCTTGTCAAGGGACTAATGACCATTTGCTGGCGCCCAGTTTTTCCCTCGTTAGTAACACCACCTTTAAGCAGTTTGGCGGCGCGGAGGCGATTAAAATCGCCTGGCGACAAAAATAGAAAAAGGGACACCAGATAAGGAAGGGGAGTTTCGAAATAGGCTTTAAGCTCCTTTGAGGGTTGCCGCGTAGGTGAATTAAATCGCCTGGCGGCAGCAAGGACAGAGGAGGGAAGTACTATCCAACACGAAAGGGATCTGTCGAAATGCATAAGAACATAAGAATGAAGGAGACTGCAAGAGACCATGAGGCCTACACTAGGCAGTTCAATGTCCATCACACTATATATATATTTTTTTTGCGTGCAGCCCCGCTGTCGAGGGTTCCCATGGAGACGAATAAAATCACCTGACGACACCGAGGAAGGTACTACCCGAGGCGGAAGTGAATCTGGGCAGAGTGCCAGCAGACATCGCATTGGCACCCGTCCGGTCGAGGGGGAAAACACGCACATACCGTTCCCACATGTGCACCGAAGTCAAAGAAGGCACAACCCCACACACCCACACCGGCTTCCTGGTGGTTAGCGTCGAGGGCTGTCAACCTCCAGGTCCCATGATCGTCGCCCATTCCAACCCTAAAATGTCCCTCAGATACTGTAAACTGTTACTGTCTCTCCTGTGAAAAGGGATGGCTTTGTGCTGTGCGTTAAAGGCCACAGTGTTACCCATGTATCTGTACGATGTCTGAGCTCTTGTCTGGGAGGGTAATGGCTATCGATCACGGGTTCAGCATGTGGTCCAGCGTCTTGGGTGTATTCCACCGCTGTGGTTAAGCGTTTGAACGCGTCATACGTTCTAGATTCTTGTCAAATTCTGTGAATTCGAAAATGTAGAAGACGGCTTCGCTTACAGTATTCTAGACTTCCCTAAGGACGATCCAACAATGTGTCTAATATCCATCTAGGTTTAACTTCTCTTAGTTCATTATTTAACTTCTCAATCTATGACGCAAAGGTGATTTGACATTTGGAGATTCGAAAAATAAAGTAATTTAGCCTAAGTCGTTCGTACGCAAACGAACGCGCTCGAATCGGGATTTAGGTGAATGGAATTTTATGTCGTTTCCCAAAATAGAACTTGTGACGTCATTGTGGCGAAGTACTCTATTCACGCCCACATCCACGCCCACACTCACGCCCACATGATATTGTGAGAGTAACACATGTACACAGTAACAAATGTACTCCCAAGAAGACACACTTGTGAATGCATGCACGCAAACTCGAGCTGTACAGTTACATGCTATGCGCTCGTGCACACACACACACACACACACACACACACACACACACACACACACACACACACACACACACACACACACACACACACACACACACGCACTTGCGCATTCACTCTCCGCCCTCACGTTCACTCTCTCTCTCTATCTCTCTCTCTCTCTCTCTCTCTCTCTCTCTCTCTCAAAGGATTACAAAGGCGCAGCATGCCGACAGGAGACCTTTTGGTCCATAACCAGGCCCCCCCCCCTCCCCTCTCTCTCTCTCTCTCTCTCTCTCTCTCTCTCTCTCTCTCTCTCTCTCTCTCTCTCTCAAAGGATTACAAAGACGCAGCATGCCGACAGGAGACCTTTTGGTCCATAACCAGGCCTCCCTTTCTCCCTCCCTCTCTCCCCTCTCTCTCTCTCTCTCTCTCTCTCTCTCTCTCTCTCTCTCTCTCTCTCTCTCTCTCTCTCTCTCTCTCTCTCTCTCTCCCCAACCTCTATCTCTCTCTCTCTCTCTCTCTCTCTCTCTCTCTCTCTCTCTCTCCAACCTCTCCTACTCCTTCTTCAGCCTCTCCTTCCACAACAGGAGCAACCACCACGCCCCTGTCCTCAGAAGGGGTTGAAGGAAGCGTTTGATTTAAGAGGGACGACACACCCTCTCCTTCTCCCCAACTCGTATCGCTCCGACACTTGATCCAAGCAAAGAGGGGCTCTCCTGAGAGGCACTCTGGGGTGATCCCCACTCCCCCCCCCCTTGGGCGTCCCCTGTGTTCAGCATGTAGCGTGTCTTATCTCTCTCCCTTCCCCCCCCTCTCTCTCTCTCTCTCTCTCTCTCTCTCTCTCTCTCTCTCTCTCTCTCTCTCTGTCTTTCTCTTTCTCTGTCGTTTTTTGTCTTTCTCTGTCTTTCTCTTTCTCTTCCTCTTTCTCTGTCTTTCTCATTCCTTTTCTCTTTTTTTCCTGTCTCTCTCCTCTTTCTTTCTCTTTTCATTCACTTTCTCTTTTCTCCTTTTTCTCTCTCCTCTCTCCCCTCTCCTCCTCTCCCCCTCTCTCTCTCATCTCTCTCTCTGTCTCTCTCTCTCTCTCTCTCTCCCCTCTCTCTCTCCCCTCTCTCTCTCTCTCTCTCTCTCTCTCTCTCTCTCTCTCTCTCTCTCTCTCTCTCTCTCCCCTCCCCCTCTCTTTCTCTCTCTCCATTTTTCAAGTAGATGTTGTTACTGTACCTTGGTCTGTTTGATTGATGGGAGTCTGATGGTCTTGTCACGGTGCTCTGGATTGATGATGTCTATTGCGGTGTGATGGACCTACGTCGTGGTGACGTTGGGTTGATCAACCTGGAACCTGTGCTCTGGGGACTCGGTGGCACCTTTACGGACCAGAGGAACGTATCATTCTTTTATGATTAATTTCCGTAGAAAAGAATGCTCATGTCGTTTCAGTTACACTCCATCGTGGGTTTCTAATTGGTCCCTCGTTTAACTCCAGGATAGAATCTCCGGTTATGTCCGAATCATAGCGTTACTCAAAGTATCCCAAGTCTGGAAAGAGAGAATATTTTTTTCGTCATATTTTTCTTCCACTTCCTATTTTTCTTTATATTTTTCTTCATCCTTTGCCTCTTCTTCTTCCACTTTTTTCTCTTCTTCCGCTTCCACTTTTTTCTCTTCTTCCTCTTCCACTGTTTCTCTTCTTCTTCTTCCACTTTTCTCTTCTTCCTCTTCCACTTTTTTCTCTTCTTCCTCTTCCACTTTTTTCTCTTCTTCCTCTTCCACTTTTTTCTCTTCTTCCTCTTCCACTTTTTCTCTTCTTCCTCTTCCACTTTTTTCTCTTCTTCCTCTTTTTTCTCTTCTTCCTCTTTTTTATCTTCTTCCTCTTCCACTTTTTTCTCTTCTTCCTCTTCTTCTTTTTTCTCTTCTTCCTCTTCCACTTTTTTCTCATCCTCTTCCACTTTTTTCTCTTCTTCCTCTTCCACTTTTTTCTCTTCTTCCTCTACCACTTTTTTCTCTTTTTCCTCTTCAACTATTTTCTCTTCTTCCTCTTTTACTTTTTCCTTCTTCCTCTTCCACTTTTTTCTCTTCTTCCTCTTCCACTTTTTTCTCTTCTTCCTCTTCCACTTTTTTTCTTCTTCCTCTTCCACTTTTTTTTCTTCTTCCTCTTCTGGTTATGGACCAAAAGGTCTCCTGTCGGCATGCTCCGCCTTTGTAATCCTTTGTAATCCTTCTTACTCTTATTCACTGTCTTCCTCCTCTTCCTCTTCTTCCTCTTCGGCTTCTTTCTCTTCTTCCTATTCTTCTGCCTATTCTTCTTACTCTTTCTCCTCTTCCCAATCTTCCTCCTCATCTTCTTCTTCTTCATCCTTTTCTCCTTCCTCTATGTCTTCTTCCCCATCATCTTCCTCTTCATCCTTTTCTTCCTACTCTTTTTCTTTCTCTTTCTCTTTTTCTTCCTCTTCTTCCTCTTCGTTTACCTCGTCCTCTTCACAATCTTCTTCCTCTTCTTCATCCTTTTCTTCTTACTCTTTTTCTTTCTCTTCTTCCTCTTCCTCTTCGTTTACCTCGTCTTGTTCTTCCCATTCTTCTTCCTCTTCTTCATCCTTTTCTTCTTCCCCTTCTTCATCCTTTTCTTCTTCCTCTTCGTCTTCTTCTTCCCCCATCCTCTTCATCCTTTTCTTCTTTCCCCCTCTTCCTCTTCTCCTTTTTACTGTTCTTCCTGCGTGCTGTGATCCATGGTGCTCAGCTGCGGATGCGCGAAGGTTCATAATCAGGTCTCTGACGCGCGCCATTACCACTTCACCAGCTGTCGAACTAACGGCGTCGGACGGAACCCGCCGAGTGTTGCTGTCGTGACCTTAATGTGCCACGGAAGGGCACCTCCACGAAAGAGGAAGAGGGAGGAGTGGAAAAAGAGCGAGAGCCGAAGAAAGAAGAGAAGGAAAGAGGAAGGAGAGAGGGAAGAAGAAGAGGAAGACAGGGAGGAAGGAATAACTGTGAGGAATATGAGGAAGAGGAGGAAGTAGAGGAAGCTCACGAGCAGGAGGAGGAGGACGAGGAAATGGAAGAAAAAGAGGAAGGAAGAGTAGGGGTGATGGGGAATGCGAAGAAAAGGAGGAGGAAGAAGAAAAGGGAGGTATGAAGGAAGAGAGGATGATACAAGGAAGAGGACGAGGAAAGAAAAAGAAAAGAAGAGGAGGAACTGGAAGAAGACGTTTAGGATTAGGAGGAGGAGGGGGAAGAGGCTTAGTGTCAGGAGGAGGAAGAGGAGGAGGAGGAGGAGGAATAGACAAAAGAACATCTTGCCGAACAACTATAGGAAACTCCTCAAGTTATTTTGCCTTATCCCTTCTTTCCCCTTCCTTCCCCCTTCTTTCCCCTCATCTTCCCCTTCCTCCTCCCCTCCCCCCCTCCACCTCCCCTTTCCCTTACACCTCCCTTTTCCCATCCCCTTTCCCCTTCCCCCACCCCTTATTTCCCCTCATCTTCCCCTTCTCCTTCCCCTCCCCTTCCACCTCCCCTTTCCCTTCCACCTCACCTTTCCCCCTTCCACCTCCCCTTTCCCCCTCCAGCTCCCTTTTCTCTTCCACCTCCCCTTTCCCCTCCCCTTTCCCTTTCCACCCTCCAGCTCCCCTTTCTCTTCCACCTCCCCTTTCCCCTCCCCTTTCCCCTTCCACCCTCCCCTTTCCCCTTCCACCTCCCCTTTCCCCTTCCACCTCCCCTTTCCCTTCCACCTCCCCTTTCCCTTCCACCTCCCCTTTTCCCTTCCACCCCTTTCCCTTCCACCTCCCCTTTCTCTTCCACCTCCCCTCTCTCTTCCACCTCCCCTTTCTCTTCCACCTCCCCTTCCCCCACCCCTTCTTTCCCCTATTCTATTCCCTCTCTTTCCTCTCCCCTTCTTTCCCCTTCTCCTTCTTTAATGTCGTCTTCTTACCCTCTCTTTCCCCTTCTCCTTCCCCTTCTAAATCCCCTCTCTTTGTCCCTCCTAACTCCTCTTCTCTTTTCTTCTTCCCCTTCTCTCCCCTCTCCTGTTTCTGCCCACTTCACTTCCCATTTTCCCTTCCTTCCCCCCTCCTTCCCTTCCACTCCCCTCTCTCACTTCCACTTCCCTCTTTCACTTTTCCCAAACTCCCTTCCTCTTCCCCTCTCTCCTCTTCCCCTCTCTCCTCTTCCCCTCTCTCCTGTTCCACTATCTTCTCTTCCCGCTCTCCTCTTCCCCTCTCTACTTTCCCCTCTCTCTTCCCTTCTTTCTTCCCTTCTCTCCTCTTCCCTTCTCTCCTCTTCCCTTCTCTCTTCCCTTCTTTCTTCCCTCTCTCCTCTTCCCTTCTCTCCTCTTCCCTTCTTTCATCTTTCCCTCTCTCCTTTCCCCTTCCCCTCTGTCCCCTCCCCCTCCTTCCCTTCCCTGCTCTTCCCCTCTTCCCTTCCCTTCTCTCCTCTCCCCTCCCCTTCCGTTCTCCTTCTCTCATCCCCCCTCTCCCCATGTCCCCTCTCATATCCCCTCTCCCCTGCCACACCCCCTTTACCTCTCCCCTCCCCCTCTCCCACCCCCTTTCCCTCTCCCTCTCCCACCCCCTCCTTCCCCTCCCCCCCTCCTCCCCTCCTCCCCCTCCTCCTCTCCCCCTCCCCCCCCCTCTCCCTCCCCCTCCCCCTCCCCCTCCCCTCCCCCCTCTTCCTCTCCCCCCTCTCCCCTCTCCCCTCTCCCCTCCCTCTCCCCCCCCCTCCCCCTCTCCTCCCCTCCCCATCCCCCTCTCCCCCCACTCCCCCTCCCCTCTCTCCTCTCCCCTCTCTCATCCCCTCTCCCCTCCCCTATCCCAGCCCTTTTCCCCCCTCCCTGTTGCAAGATGATTGAATGAAATATTCGATCCCTTAGATGTCCAGCGTGCACACGCACACACGCACGCATTTTAGCGACGGGACTTCAGATCACAACCTCTCCAGAAAACTCCCGCGGGACACCCTATTGTGCCGGATCTTACCCGTGGTCATTCGGCTGAGCGCGAAAGGACACCTGCAGCCGCCATTGCCAACTGCAAGTCGTCATATGAGCGATGTAATTTTATTATTTGTTTCCCCCTCTCCCGCCCCCTCTCCCCTCTCCCATTCCCTCTCCAACCCCTCTCCCTCCCCCTGTCCCACCCCCTTTCCTTCTCCCACCCCCTCTCCCTCTCCCACCCTTTCTCCCTCTCTCACCCCCTCCCCCACCCTTTCTCCCTCTCCCACCCCATCTCTCCCACCCCTCTCCCTCTTCCACCCCTTCTCCCTCTCCCACCCCATTACTCTCTCTCACTCCATTTCCCTCTCCCATCTCCTTTCTCCCACTCCCTTTCCCTCTCCCATTCCCTTTCCCTCTCCCACCCCATTTCCCTCTCCCTCCCCTTTTATCTCTCCCCCTTGTCCTTCTCCCACCCCATTTTCCCTCTCACCGTCCTCTCCCTCTCCTACCATCCTCTCCCTCTCCCGCCCCTTCTCCCTCTCCCACCCCTTCTCCCCTCCCACCCCTTCTCCCTCTCCCACCCCCTTCTCCCTCTCCCACCCCCTTCTCCCTCTCCCACCCCCTTCTCCCTCTCCCACCCCCTTCTCCCTCTCCCTCCCCCACCTCCTCTCCCCCGTCCTCCACTCCGACACTTGCCTCCTCTTCCCCTTGACGAAGGGAGGAGGAGGAGGAGGAAGAAAACTATATAAAGGGAACGCGACTCTGTTTTGTTCTTTTTTTTTTTTTAACGTTGTATATTTAGGCCTAACTGTTGTATTTAGAGGAGTTAAAAGACGCTGATATTTATTTTATTTATCTCTTAATTTTATTTAGATATTTCTATATACAATATACGACGCTGATGTTATTTATTTGTTTGTTTATATATATATTTGTTTGTTTATTAATATTGTAGTAAAGCGCACTCCTTCAACGTCAGCAAACTGATGATGCATGGCAAGATGAAATGGTTGCGGAATAGTAAATATTTAAACTGGTTTAATTGGTATTCGCGTGATGATCGTTTCGAACACGTTTACAGACTCATTATTTATATATTGTATATCTTTATTTTTTATTATTGTTTTATTATTACTATTATTATCGTTTTATTATTATTATTATTATTATTATTATTAATATTATTATTTCATTATTATCCATTTTATATTTTTGTTTAATTTATTGTTGTTTTATTATTACTATTATAATTTTATAATAATTATTATTATATTATTTCATTATTATTGTTCATTTTATTTTATATATATATTATATATATATATATATATATATTATATATATATATATATGTGTGTGTGTGTGTGTGCGTGTGTGTGTGTATGTGTGTGCGTGTGTGTGTGTATGTGTGTGCGTGTGTGTGTGTGTGTGTGTGTGTATGTGTGTGTGTTGCGCGTGTGTTGAAATGTCTTATTTTTAAATGCTGTCGCTTCCCAGTGTGCTGCCGCCGCCGCCAAGGGGGTTGTCCTCGTCTGGAACCGCGGTATCGGTTTCGTCTGCCCATAACAATGGGTTTTGAATTCTCAGTAATTCTTTTATGGTCGGAGACAAATCTCTTTTGCGCAGAGAAATTTAGGCCTTCACACACACACACACACACACACACACACACACACACACACACACACACACACACACACACACACACACACACACACACACACACATACACACACGCGCACACACAAAACTTTTGTTTTATTTTATTTTCTGTTTTGATCATTGTATTTATGTGGTTTATTTAATTTATTTTATATTGTTTTATTTTTTACATATTTGATTTTTTTAGTTTAGTTTATTTCTTGGGTTTATTATTATTATTATTAATATTGTTATTATTATTATTAATGTATAAATGTGTGTGTATATATATATATATATATATATATATATATATATATATATATATATATGTAATGTCTCTTACCCGCCTGAAAGACACGGTATCTTCTTTTTCCTTGTTCCTATGGTGTGGTGATTTGGGGGACAAGAATGCCGCCACCATGCTCTTTTATTTGTCTTGAACGATGGATAATGAGGTGGAGTGGGGGGAGGGAATCTGCGACCACCATTTCTTATTCCTCTTCTTTTCCTTCTTTCTCTTGTTCTTCCTCTTCCTCTGTCCCTTCATCTTCGTCTTCTTCTCTTTGTCTTCTTTTTTTTCCTGTTTTTCCTTCTTTCTCTTTTTCTTCTCTCTTCTTCCTATTCTTCCTCTTCTTTTATTTCTTCCTCCGCCTTTTCTTTCTCTCTTTTTCTTTCTCTTTTTTCTCTTCTTCCTCTTCTTTTATTTCTTCTGCCTTTTCTCTCCTTTCTTCTTCTGCTTCCTCTTTTCTTACCTCTTTATTCTTTCTCTTTATTCTTCCTCTTTTTCTTCCTCTTTATTTTTCCTCTTCCTCTTTTTCCTTCCTCCTTCGCTTCTTCTTTTCTTCTTTCTCGTTTTCTTCTTTTCCTTCTTCCTATCTTTTCTTCTTTTTCTTCCTCTTCCTCCTTGTCTTCCCTCCTCTTCTTTTCCTTCTTTCTCTGCCTCTTTTCTTCCTCTTTTTTTTTCTTTTTCGTCCTATTCCTTTTCTTCTTCCTCATCTTACTCTTCGTAAGGGACAAGGCCGAATGTACTTCGCCCCCCCCCCCACCGTATAAAGGGGGAGATTGGGGGAAGAAGATATTTTGGAAGGGTGGAGGTGGGTGAGATTGGGGGAGGGTGGGGGTGGCGGGAGATTGGGGGAGGTTGGGATGGGAGAGATTGGAGAGGGTGGGAAAGATTGGGGGAGGGTGGAGGTGGGGGAGATTGGGGGAGGGTGGAGGTGGGGAAGATTGGGGAAGGGTGTAGGTGGGGGAGATTAGGGGAGGGTGGGAGTGGGTGAGATTGGGAAGGGTGGGAGTGGGTGAGATTGGGGAGGGTGGGGGTGGGTGAAATTGGGGGTGGGTGGGGTGGGGGAGATTGGAGATGGTGGGGGTTGGTGAAATTGGGGGAGGGGGAGGGTGGGGTGATGGGAGATTGGGGAGGGTGGGGTGGTGGAGATTGGGGGAGGGTGGGAGTGGGTGAGATTGGGGAGGGTTGGGTAGGGGAGATTGGGGGAGGGTGGAGGTGGGGAGTTTGGGGGAAATTGGGGGTGGATGGGTGGGGGAGATTGGGGAAGATGGGGGTGGGATAGGGTGGGGGTGGGGGAGAAGGGCCATTGGGACCTAACAACAACTTCATTTCTTCTAACGCAAGACTCGTTTCTGTCTTCTCCAAAACACATTTCACCATTTCCGGGTTCATTTCCCTTCGCGTCAGGATCATCTTATTGGAGATTGCAGTCATTTCCCTCAGTGCCAGGATCATCTCGTCTTAATGTAAAGAGCTCCCTACCTGCCTCATCTCCCTCCTCGGTAAGGTCATTTCACTCGGTGCCAAGCTCATTTCACTTGATGTCAAACTCATTTCACTTGATGTCAAGCTCATTTCACTAAGCGCCAGGGTCATTTCAATCTATGTTGAATGCATTTCACGCTGATAGGGTCATTTCACTCTGCCAGGCTCATTTAATTCAGTGCCAGGGTCATTTCACCCGGTGCGATGCTCATTTCGCTTGATGTCAAGCTCATTTCACTAAGCGCCAGGGTAATTTTAATCTGTGTTGGGTGCATTTTACGCTGATAGGGTCATTTCACTCGGTACCGAGCTCATTTCACCAAGCGCCAGGGTCATTTTAATTAATCTGTGTTTGATGCATTTCACGCTGATAGGGTCATTTCACCCACTGCCAGGATCATTTAATTCAGTTCCAGGGTCATTTCACTCACTGCCAGGCTCATTTCACTGTGTTTCTTCTATCTCTGTGTCTATCCCAATTTCTGTGCTTCCATGTCTTCTCTCTCTCTTTCTCTCTCTTTTCTTGTTCCATCGTCTCTTCTTCCTCCTCTCTTCGTCCGCTTCTCCTTTCTCTTCTTCAAAAAAGGTTAAAAAGTATTAATGATATAGGTTAAGTACCAGAACGGCCTTGTAAGGACCAATTGGTCTCTTGGTGCTCGGTTGACCATGTAACGCCATTTAACTCTTCCCCTTTGTCTTCCTCTTATCACTCCTTCCCCCCCCCTCCCATGTTTATCCTTCCATCCTCCCCTTTTCCCTCTACATTTCCTCTCTTTCCTTTCCCCTCTTCCCTTTCCCCTCTTCCCTTTCCCCTCTTCCCTTTCCCCTCTCTCCTTTGCTCTCATCTCCATCACCTCTTTCCCTCTTTCCTCTTTCCCTTTCCTCCTTCCCCCTTTTCCCTTTTCCCCTTCCCCTTTCCCCCTTTCCCCTTTTCCCCTTTTCCCCTTTTCTTCCCTTTCCCCCTTCCCTCTTTTCCCCCTTTTCCCCCTTCCCCCTTTTCCCTTTCCCCCTTCCCCCCTTTTCTCCCCTTCCCTTACCTCTTTCCCCTTCAACCACCCCCTCAAGATTAATCTCCTTTTGCAAGGGCGTGGGTGGGTGGGGATGGGGGGAGTCATCTTTGGCCCACAATAGGCTGAGCCACTCTGGCTCCCCTCCCCCTCCCCCCCTCGGCGGATCCAATACTGTGACCCACTCTGTGGTGGTGAGGTGGGGGGAACATGGGGGGACATGGTCAGATCCCCCCACCCCCCACTCGCGCCTCGGTCATCGGCTTCTTCCTTTTATGGCCAATTTTTATTCTCCCCCCTCTTCCTTCTCTTCCTTCTCCTCTTCTACCTCCTCCTCCTCCTCCTCTTCTATCTCCCCTTCTCCCTCCTCTTCCTTCTCCACCTCTTCTTTCTACACTTCCTCCTCCTCTTCTTTCTCCTCTTCCTCCTACTCCTCTTCTCCTCCTCTTCCTCTTCTTACTTCTCTTGCTCATTCTCTTCATCCAACTCCTCCTCATTCTCCTCTTCTTCCCTCTCATTCTTTTCATTCCTCTCCTCTTCATTCTCCTCCTCCTCTTCTTCCTCCACCTTCTCATATTCTTCCAAAATGTCCTCATTCTCTCTCTTCCTTTGTCATTTTCTCTCTCTTTCCCTTTCTCTCACCTTCTTCGTTTTCTCCCTCTCCCTTCATTTCTTTCCTCTCTCTCTCTCTCTCTCTCTCTCTCTCTCTCTCTCTCTCTCTCTCTCTCTCTCTCTCTCTCTCTCTCTCTCTCCTTTCCTCTCTCCCCCTCCCTCTCCCCTCCCCTCCCTCTCTCCCTCCCTCCCTCCCTCCCTCCCTCTCCCTCCTTTCCTCTCTCTCTCTCTCTCTCTCTCTGATTCTCTCTCAGTGGTCTGGTTGCTCATCATCATCATCATCATCAAGAAGCGTCTCGAGCTGCGTCCTGAGTCATCAATAATGAGGATCCTGTTCCTCCTCTGTCCATCTGTGCGAGATGGATAGATGAGATCTTGTCACGCCCAAGCGCCTCTCTCTCTCTCTCTCTCTCTCTCTCTCTCTCTCTCTCTCTCTCTCTCTCTCTCTCTCTCTCTCTCTCTCTCTCTCTCTCTCTCTCTCTCTCTCTCTCTCTCTCTCTCTCTCTCTCTCTCTCTCTCTCTTGTATATATATATCCTCTCCCTCTGTCCCGCCCAGTCTTTTTTTTTTTCTTCTTCTTCTTCTTTTCCCTTTAAGCTGCGCAGTCAGTTTCCCCCATCTCCCCACCCTCGTTCCACGTTTGGCCCAGCTCTTTCTATGCTCCCTATATATCCCTCCCTTCCCCCCTTTATCCCCCCTCCCCTCCCCTGCCCCTCACCCTCGCTGTCTCCTGTTTCCGCACGCCCGGCCATCTCGTTCCTCCGAGCGCCATATGATCGCTGCATTTAGCGAGATAAAAGCCACGCCCACCTCACCCACGACCACGCCCATCTCGCCCACGGCAACGCCCACCACGCCCACGGCACGCCCTTTGACCCTTCATCCCCGTGACGGACTTGAGACATCTTATTCTGTTCCAAAACGGACGATTTTACTCGACCGAGTGAAGGAAAACCCCATGAGGGTCTCGGCCCGTTGGTCATGGGTCGTCGGGGCGACACGAAATCGCTTGTTTTAGCCAGAATAAAATCTTTGATGTGCGTCGCCGTGTTGGCGTCGTCAGGTGACCTCTGGCTTGACCTGACTTGACCTGCCACGCCTTCGTCTCGGCCCGGGTCCTATTACGGTGCCACACTCCAATCATATCAGTGGAGTCCAATCACTTATGTCCTAGGCTCACTCCCAATCGTTGCTGATGGCCGCAGACGCATTTTCATTTGTTTTAATCTGGCGAAGCTGTTCTTGGCTTTTGTTGACTCATTGGAAGTTCGGGATTTGTAGTTTTGGGTAAGATCCTTTGATGTTTTTGGTTAACATAGAATTGGATTTTTTTTTTTTTTTTTTTTGTATAGTTACACCTCGTGTTTTGTTTTAGTCTTTAACTTTTTTTCATTTTATTTCTTTTTCGAATGGTAACAATATTTTTGTTCTTACATGAATGTGCACCAATCCTGAAAACTATATTATAATCATCATCATCAATCATCATCAAACATCATCATCATCATCATCATCATCAATCATCATCAAACATCATTATCATCATCATTACATTAACAAAAATTAACACCAAAAAAATTTATATTAATATTAACTTTTGTTGCCTGAGAATATCAAAGACTGGTCTCAATATAAAATCATCCAGTTCATGTATTGTTTTTTATTTCCTTAGCAAAAACCAGCAATTCTTTCCATTGGGGAGAAAATTACACCGAAGATGTGGAGTTACACAGATGGTGAAGTAGATATTTTAAGGAAAGTATAAGAGCGGAGAGAGAGGAAAAGTGAAATAAAAAAAACACATCGAGAGTCATTTTTGAATGAAAACTAGTCTTCAGTCATGAATACTGCGTGATGATAATTATCCAGTACTTCTCGTAGTACTTTGACTAATACAATGTAAAAAAAAAAAAAATGAATAAATAAATTTATATCATATCGTTTGGGCAAGACGTAGAAAGATTGGAAAATTTACAAAAACGAATCACTACGTGTGATCCAAGATGGCGTCGTGTTGATTTATATAAATATTTCTATTTTTCTTATTTCCGAGCAGTTTTAATTCTCGGCTTTGCTTCACCCCCGAATAATATCATTTAGCAATGGCCAGAATTAAATATATAAATCGATATAAGGTGGATGGACACTGTGGCCATTATGGTATTGGCCATGGAAATGCTCTGATTTATAGAAAATGGGAATTTGGCGCCAAGGTGTTGCTCTTGATTTCACAGGTCATACCATGTTTTTCCTCCTCTTCCTCCTTCCCCCCCTCGTCCTCCTCCTCCTCCTCCTCCTCCTCTTCCTCGTTCTCGTCCTCCTCCACTTCTTCCTCTTCCTCCTCCACTTCATTCTATTCCTCCACTTCTTTCTCTACCTCATCTTCCTCTTCTTTCTCCTCCCACTCCTCTCCCTCCTCCTCCACTTTTTTCTCTTCCTCCTCTTCTTTTTCCTCTCCTGTTCATTCTCTACCTCCACATCCTCGTCTTTCTACTCCTCCTCCTCCTCCTCCGCCTCCTCCTTCTTCTTCGTCTTTCTCTTCCTCCCAACTCCTCCTTTTCGTACTCCCCATCTCC
>NC_134795.1:64713537-64716037 GCF_046742065.1 Oratosquilla oratoria | reverse complement strand
TAGTGAGGGTGCAATAAATAAATAAGAGAAAGATAGATGTGGGATGAGGGAGATCAGTGGAATGTGAGGATGGAGAGAGAGAGGAAGAGGAGGAGGAAGAAGAAGAGGAGAGGAGGAGGAGGAGGGAGAGGGATGGAGAGGGAGGCTGTTGTCGTCGTCGCTTTCGAGAATGGGCGGGGCTGTTTGTTGAAGGAATAGAAGACGGGGGAGGTGGGGGGAGACGTGGCAGGGGGAGGTGGGGGAGACGTGGCGGGGGGAGGGGGAGAGACGTGGCGAGGGGGGGGAGGGGGCAGATGTGGCCTCTGGGTTTCGTTTAGAGTTGAAGAAGTGAGAGTTGTTTCCCCTTTGACGTTTTGGTAATATATAACTCCACTTCGGGCGTTTTTGTTTCTGCAAGAGGGAATCTTTGATTTGGAGGGATGGGGACTGGTGCCACTGAGGATACGCCAGGCCAATGGAATGAATGGAACAGACTTAGTAACCACGCAGTGAGCACTGAAACTACCTGTTGTTTAAAGAAACGGTTAGGAAACTTTATGGATGGGGATGACAGGTGGCCATGGACATGGAACTGCCTAGTGTAGGCCTTATGGTCTCTTACAGTCTCCTTCATTCTTATGTTCTTATGTAATTGCACCCAAACCAAGAGGAAAAGTGTCAGACGACATGCACGGGGTTGATGGATTGATGGGTCATGGAAGTTTGGCGCCGCAAGCACAGTAATATGTGGCGCCAAGAGAGGTAGGGAGCATGTGGCGCCAGGAGAGGTAGGGGGGCAGGATGGCGCCAGGAGAGGTAGGGGGCATGTGGCGCCAGGAGAGGTAGGGGGCATGTGGCGCCAGGAGAGGTAGGGGGCATGTGGCGCCAGGAGAGGTAGAGGGCATGTAGCGCCAGGAGAGGTATGAGCATGTGGCGCCAGGAGAGGTAGGAGACATGCGGCGCCAGGAGAGGTAGGGAGCATGTGGCGCCAGGAGAGGTAGGGGGGCAGGTGGCGCCATGAGAGGTAGGGGGCATGTGGCGCCAGGAGAGGTAGGGAGGCAGAGGGGTGGGTAGGGGGGGGGGGCGTACGTGGTCCGAGAGCGTTTGAGGATGGAAGGGAGGAACAGAGGAACAGACGTCATAGTTCAAGTGTCTCAAGGATTCACTCTTTAAGAAATTTTGGGGAAAAGTGCCGTTGTATTAGAACAGCGAGGGTAAGTGGCAATCCACAGTTGTCACCCGAATTTTGACCCCTCATGCACACACACACATACGCGCGCGCACACACATACACACAGGTACACACACACATACACACGGGTACACACACACATACACACGGGTACACACACACATACACACGGGTACACACACACATACACACGGGTACACACACACATACACACGGGTACACACACACACACACGCGCACACACACACACACGCGCACACACACACACACACACACGCACACACACACACGCGCGCACACACACACACACACACACACACCCACGCACACACACACGCGCACACACACACACGCGCGCGCACACACACACACACGCACACATACACACACACAAAACACACGCACACATACACACACACAAAACACACACACACACACACACACACAAAACACACGCACACATACACACACACAAAACACACGCACACATACAAAACTTTCATACTCCCCACCCTCATGTACGCCTCACCAGCCTGGTGCAGCTCACTCACCCTCACACAGAGACAAAAGCTGGAAAGGGTACAAAAGAGAGCGTGCAGGATCATCCTGGGCGTGGAGTACAGCAGCTAGGTCCATGCTCTTACCACCCTTACTCTATCTAGGGTGTCCCAGCGGCACGGGGAGGCACTAAGGAAATTTGGGGAAAGCCTGCTTTCCCACCCTAGACACCGTCACCTCCTCCCTCCTGATGCTCCACCTACTCGCCACGCCACTAGACACATAAATAGACTCATACCAATCAAAGCGCCAAGGACAGACCGCTACAAAAACAGTGCTATCCCATCTATTGTGCACATAACTAACTCATTGTAAAATTGCTCCATGTATATATTCCAAGTTTTATATCTTTAATCAACTTTTCCAATGTATTATTGTCAGTGTACCACTGTAATAGAAATAAACCTTTTATTATTATTATTATTATTATTATTATTATTATTATTATTACACGGACGCTTCCCCTCCTCCTCCTCCTCCTCCTCCTCCTCCTCCACTCTCTTCCTCGCCTCCAATTTGTGGAGGCGGCCGCATTCAGCCTTTGTTGACACGGACTGATTGTTGGGATTCTGGGTCTCGGGGACGATTTGTCGCGTCAGTCATACAGGGAGGCACGGCGGCAGCGCGAAGGAGGACGAAGGTGAGGACAAATGTCCTTCTCCGGGTTCAAATCCCCGGCCACATGTTCAAAATCCTTGTCAAAATGTCGTCAATTCGAAAACCTGGAAACCGACTTCGCTCACGAGATTTCTAGACCTCCCCTAAGTCTAC
>NC_134795.1:64696037-64708537 GCF_046742065.1 Oratosquilla oratoria | reverse complement strand
AAACCCCCTTGTCTCCACCCTTCCTCCAGATTGGCGACGGGGGCTCCTGGCCCTCCCAGATGGATGAATGGAAACCCGGGAGGCCGTTAACCAGTTCTAATTGGTGATTGGTTACCTGGGGGCGGACCCTGGCAGCCCCTGATTGGACCGTAGGGCCCTGGAAGGACATGACCGCTAGGGGGCGTTGGGACGTTAACGCCCCTTAAGGGACGCATCGTAGGGGAGGTAGGGTCCGCTAAAAATAGACCCTGGGTAAGGTTGGTTGGTGTTGTGAGATGCTATTCAGTGTCTGAGGGCATGTGTGTGTGTGTGTGTGTGTGTGTGTGTGTGTGTGTGTGTGTGTGTGTGTGTATGTGTGTTTGTTTGTTTGTTTGTTTCACCATGGTCTTGGATCACGTATTGGACTCGTTATCGATAGCTATTTCCCTCCTGGAAGAGAGCTCAAAGCTCGTATGACCGATCTATGGGTAATACTGTGACCTTACACGTACACCCCCCCCCTACGAGAGTTGTGTGTGTGTGTGTATTCATTTTGGTCTTGGATCACGTGCTGGGCTCGTGAACGACAGCTATTTCCCTCCCGGAAGAGAGCTCAGAGCTCGTATGACCGATCTATGGGTAATGCTGTGACCTTACACGCACACATACACCCAACTCCCCGCCCACGAGAGTTGTGTGTGTGTGTGTGATTCACCATGATCTTGGATCACGTGTTGGACTCGTGATCGACATTTATTAACCTCTTGGATGAGAGCTCAGAGCTCGTATGACCGATATATGGGTAATGCTGTGACCTTACACACACACACACACACTCCCACCTCCCCGCCCACGAGAGTTGGAGCAACGACTCGAAGCGTAGCGATATTGAAATTATTTTAGCCCTGGGCAGGATTCGAACCCGAACCGCCGTAGTGACAGTCGGGGGTTCTACCAACCGCGCCACCGAGTCGTGTGTGTGTGTGTGTGTGTAATAATAATAATCATGATGATAATAATGATAATGATAATAATAATAATAATGATAAACGGTTTATTGAAAACGTGGCAGCCGAAAGCTGAAAATACACACTTTAAAGTAAGAGGGTACATAATAAAATTAATGATTACCTATACATATTATGATGCTGAAGTAATTTGCACTATATAGATATATAAAACATGAACATATAAAAATTATAAATGCGTCTAAATGTTAATATGATGTTTGGGTTAGATATTGCTTAATAAGTTTACAAAAGAAGGTATGGGACTGTGTTTATATCTGTCTGTGCGTGGTGCTTTATAAGGCTTGAGTCTATTATGATGTCTTGAGGCCCGGGTAGGACTGTGTGTGTGTGTGTGTGTGTGTGTGTGTGTGTGTGTGTGTGTGGTTTGAGGTGTGGGTGATCTCTGAATGTTTTTCTTTGTCAGTCTGTTATTGTAGGTCATAAGGTTTGTGCTAAACACCCCCACGATAAGTAAGAAAACACGTTACATGTTGGCACTGAAGTAAACACGAGAAATGTGTGTGTGTGTGCGTGTGTGTGTACAAAGTCTTGTAAGCCTTCAGACTGGAGACCGTTATTCACTTGAATGGGACAGTCGCTTGATCATCTGCTGAAATATATACTTTTTTGCTCCATCCTTCTGTTTTTTGTCTTTTTATTTTTGGGTTTCGTGTCGCGTCTAAAGCTTCTGGTTTGCTTGGTCGCAGACTCTCCTTGTATTTTCTACAGCCCCAACCTCGGTGGGGACAGCCCTAACCACGATAGGGACAGCCCTAACCATGTTGGGGACCTAAGGGGAAATTCCATTGCGCTTGGTTGTATTTGCTATTCCTCGAATTAGTCATGACTGCGAATGGCGCAAGACTTCTGCCATCCAGGGACTGGTGACGTCATGTCGCTTGCGGAAGGAAAAAGGTTCTTGGAATGTTCTCTTTCCTGGTGATGACCAACAGAACGGGGAATAACCATAATCCCATGGCTAGTTTCTATGGATTTGTACGAGTATGTATGGCTGTGTTCGTGTGTGAGTGCTGTAATGACTGCCATTTATTTTATATTACTTTTTTATTTGTTTGTTATTATTTGTTTGTTTATTATTTGTTTGATTTTCATTTATTATTAGTTATCTGTCAATTTACTTCTATTTACTATTTACCTGTTTGTTTATTGTTTAACTACGTATGCATTTATTTTTTTATTATTATTTATATTATTATAATTTTTCTTTATTTTTCTTTTATACATCATTATATTTTTTCCGCATCCGACCTAGTTATGGACCAAAAGGTCACCTGTTGGCATGCTCCTCCTTTGTAATCCTTTGTGTTGTGTGCGTGTGTGTGTGTGTTGATGTGCATGTGTGTGTGTGTGTGTGTGTTGTATGTACGAGTATATTGATGTGTGTGTGTTATATACGTGTGTTGATATGCGTGTATCGATTTGTTTTTGTTGACTTGTGTTGATGTGTGTGTATGTTGATTTGTGTTTATTTATGTGTCGATGTATGTGAATGTTCGTGTGTGTGTGTTGCTACCATTGTCCAACCTGATTTTAAATTCACTTATGTTTTCTGACTGAATTATTCCATCTTCCATATTGTTCCAGGAACCAGTACGTATGTATGTAAAGCTGAATTACTTAACATCCTTCAAGCACTTTGTGTATGTTCATGTGCACATGTGGGTAGGTGGTCGTGTGTACATGTGTGTATGTTCGTGTGTACATGCATGTTCGTGTGTGCATACAGTAAACTATGATCTGTTAACCCCACAAATATGAGCTCACAACTTGGATTGCCTGACCAATGGGTAAATTGTGTGGGTGTGTGATTCATCATGGTCTTGGATCACGTGTTGGACTCGTGATCGACAACAGCCATCTTTCCGGATGGGAGCTCAGAGCTCATATATGCCCGGTCTATGGGTAATGCTGTGACCTTACGCACACACACACACACACACACACACACACACACACACACACACACACACACACACACACACACACACACACACACACACACACACACACACACACACACATCTCTCCGCCCACGAGAGTTTGTGAGTGTATGTGTGTGTGTACATGTGTGTGCGTACGTGTGTATGTACGTGTGTTCGTGTGCTCGCATACTTAATATCTACAACGCTGAGGCATTTTATTCGTTGTAACTGTAAATTACCTGTAACTGTATGTCCCCGTGTGGGATGCTCATGGCTTAAGTCCGTACTTTTGGGTGTTTTAATGAGACCTTTACGGACCAGAGGTACGTAGCATTCTTTATGATTGGAAACGAATCTTGACCCAAAAGAAGAAGAATGCTGATAATTTTTAACATTGTCTATCCCTCCCTTCTGCTAATTTGCTTAAATAATTCCTTTATCTCTTGTATGAATTCTTCTTTGGCGCGATATTTCACCCTGGGGTAGAAGATCAAATTTTCGGCGACATAATATAGTACTGTGTTGTTTGATTGTATGTCAGACATTAATCCTTAGATCCTTTGAACATGCATGTTTGCATACCAATTTGGAAACATAAACGTCTTATGTCATTATGGCTTATGTAGTTGGTATTTCTTGTGTGTGTGTGTGTGTGTGTGTGTGTGTGTGTGTGTGTTTGTGTGTGTGATTCACCATGGTCTTGGATCACGTGTGATTCACCATGGTCTTGGACCACGTGTTGGACTCGTGATCGACAGCTACTACCCTCCCGGATGAGAGCTCAGAAGTCATGTATGACCGATCTATGGGTAATGCTGTGACCTTAAACGCATTAATGTGAGAAAACGAGAATGAAGGGGATACCATAGATGACCTGAAAATTATGGGAGATATGTAAAGGGGATAAGAGGACAAACAAAACCTCAAACAAGCAAATTGAGAACAGAATACAGTGAGAGTTATAATATACAAGTAGAAAAGAAAATGGTGATAGAAACACACACACACACACACACACACACACACACACACACACACACACACACACACACACACACACACACACAGCTGAAGAAGCTTCCCGTCGAGGGTCAAAGGATTTCAAGGTTTCCGCAGTTCCAGAGAAGACCAAAGGAGCCACTCCTCCTCCACGTCATGCCAGGCGATTTTATTCAGCTGAGGGAAACTTCCCGATCCTCCCGGATCGATTGCCGAAGAACGCTGTGTCCGCACCGGTCAAGCCCGTTTTTCTTGGACTCACGCCGACTCTTATGGTCATGGCAATGGCAACGAATTTCGGTGTCCGCACCTAATGACCCGTTTTTCATGGGCCCACGCGGACACGATGGTAATAACTATGGTAATGGTAACGGTAACGCAAGTCCCATCGCTCCTCCGGCCTTGGGATCTTGAAGAGAAAAGCAAATTATAAGAAAGTTCTTCGGCGACGAGCGGTTCCTTCTAATCCTCTGACGACTACGCAAGTCATGGAGGGGCACTACCCCTCCAGCCTCGCCCCGGCGAAGTCCCCTTGCCTTGGCTTCGCCGGGTCGAAGGAACCCACCCGCTCTGCTAGGGACGGGGGATGCCTACCTTACGTACTCAGTATGGCATATTATCCCTTTCCTGTCGCTTCCTAGCGCTTGTTTCGCCGTTTCTGGAGGTTGTCGTCCCCACGTCGCCACCGCTAAAGGTGGCGGAGGGGTGCCGCCCGGTCTTCTCGGTCGAAGTAGCTTCTGCCGGGCACGATCGTCCCGAGGTCCGGGCACACAGGTCTACTCGGTTCGGTCCCAGACGGCCACGACGCAGATGACGAGTAAGAAAGAGCCCCACAGTATATATACACCAATGCTTCTCAGCGTGGGGGGGGGGGGTACGCCCCACAGGTGGACAATTCGGTTTTTCAGGTGGGGCAATAGGATTTTTGATTAAGGGGGGTGGAAATTAAGGGCAACTGAGGAAGTCTGGGTCAATTTTTTTCATATATTTTTATTTGTTTATTTATTTATTTATTTTTTATTATTCATTTTATTTTATTATATATATATATATATATATATATATATATATATATTTTACTTTTCACTAATGCCTTGTTCTTTTGAAATGGTTTTAAACCAAGGTTCTATGCCTTTTTTTAGCTTAAGGGGAGTGTTTATTTTTCAAATGATAAGAATTGTATATCACCACTTTGTGGAGATGAGGATTTTAAAGGTGATTAGGTGGGGCTTGGCCAAATGTGTGTGCGATTCACCATGGTCTTGGATCACGTGTTGGACTCCTGATCGACAGTTATTAACCTCCCGGATGAGAGCTCAGAGCTCGTGTGACCGATCTATGGGTAATACTGTGACCTTACACGCACGCGCACACACACACACAACTCTCCGCCCACGAGAGTTGGAGTAACAACCCACAGCGCAGGGATACTGAAATTATTTCAGCCCTGGGCGGGATTTGAACCCGGACCGCCGTAGTGGCAGGCAAGAACTCTAACCATTGTGTGTGCGTGTTTGAGTGTGTGTGTGTGTGTGTTTGACTATGTGTGTGAGTGAGTGAGTGACAATACAGTTTGACTAAATTTTAATTTTTTCCTTTGGAGGTAAGCGGAAGCTGTTTCTGTTGACCAATCAACGTCGTTCCCGCTTTGCACGCGACTTGACGTCACTGTAGGCCGAACTTAAGCCCCGCCTATTTGTTTACTGCAAGGATCTTATTGAAGCATTATTTGCTCTTCAATACCTCTGAGGAATGATCTCATTAAGAATCAGTAATGATTAGTGGGCGGGGCTTATGTGCAAAGCTACAGCGAACGAGCATTTGATTACCGAATATTAAACGAAATACCGATGAAGGTATTTTCATTTTTACTACCGCGTTTAAGAAACTTAATTGCTGTATACTTAAACGAAAATGTGGGACCCCAAAACTACACTTCATTGCAAATATCGCTCTTATTTCTTCCAAGCATAAGATTCATAATAGCAGACACTGTGTCTTGTGATCGCTTTTCGTCCCAAGTATGCGACCTTTTAGGCGTCCATCTTCCTAGTAACGACATTTAGAACTAGAAAAGTCCCTTCTAGAGTAGCGAGCCTGTTTCGGTATTGGTTCGCGTGAAGTGTACCCGCGTTCGAATCCAGCAACTGTCGTTGACTTAGAGCTTGGCCTTGAAGTCTGAGTACTTAGGGCAAAGGTTGCAGTTATACGCTTCCCGGCGTGAGCTCTTCACTCCCTCCATGGTGTAGTTCACCCTTAATGGTCCAATGCAGGACCGATCTATCCAGTGAGGGACGTTACGGCCTCTGTACTGCCTCACCACAGTGACTTGATCCGACTTTGTAAGGTTGTTTGAATGGCTAGAAGTGTATTCTATTCGTGAATTAATGTAACGAACTCACTGTTTAGCTTGATCCCCGATTATGAATCTTTTACTAGAGGCACCGTGGACGGATTGTATTTTACCAGCGCTTCTCTCCACCGTGGATGGAATCTTAGAGTTCACGAAGGAGTTGGAGTGTCTCAGAGGGGAGGAGTCGTTTAAGGGAGTCTAAGTGTCGTTGATAGTGTCAGTCTAATGGTTCTGCCAAAGCAACGAGGGTGTCACTTACTGTTAATAGAATTTACGACCTTAAGACTTCGTTTCCAGGAAGTACCGAGTCGTAACTTACAACGTCGTAAGACTGAATTGGGACATCGTAACGTCGATCACAAGCTAACGAGGTCACAGAGGTCAAGGAACTCCCTAATGGCTTGGGAGTCCAGGTCAAAGAACTCCTCCACAGCTTGGAGTCAATTTGTTAACTCTGGCGCCGCGAATGGGACAGCTAAGCCCTTTGGCGCCAAAGGAAGGGAGGAGGGGGGGAGGGGGAGTGTCTGCTGGACCCCGGGGGCCGGGGTGGATCTCTCCCCCTCTCCCACCTCCCCTCTCCCCCCACCCCCGGCCCTTCAACTCTCCAAAGCGGCGCCGCATCTGTGATTTATGCCTTTTTAGACAGGCTAAAGTCATGTTCTTATGTGATGCTGTTGAACACGTGATTTACGTGCCGACCTAGTAATGGACCAAAAGGTCTCACTATCGGTATGCTCCCTCTTTCTCTCTCTCTCTCTCTCTCTCTCTCTCTCTCTCTCTCTCTCTCTCTCTCCTTTACGTAGTTGTCTATAATCCATCTTGGCTGATATATACCGTATAAAGGATGATAATAGTAATAATAATGATAGATAATGATCTCTATACACTATGAGGATTCTTCCCCCTTATATGGGGGGTAACCAGCCAAGCCATGTACACCCCCCCCCACACACACACACTCATCCAACACTCGTAGCTCCTTGTGGGTGAAAAGCCATCCCGGTCTCCCGCCAACTGCTTGGATCAGAAGCAATGCAGCGAGACACAGCACCTCCACAGCAAGGCTCATCAGCTGAAGCTTGTTTACCCCCACGGATTCCTTTACATGGTGACCCTCCCTGTTTGTTTACCTCGCGAGTAAATAGAAAGACGAGGAGAAATCCCCTTTGGGCTGTATCAGTTTATCTTCCGTTCACAACCCTTCCCCACTCGTACCTATCCACCCATAGATAATGTATATTGATAATTCTTATTATGATCTTCTCTTCCTTTTCCTCTTCCTCCTCCTCCACCTCTCCCTTTTCCTCTTCATCCTCCCTCTCCTCCCCCTCCTCCTTTTCCTCTTCCTCCTTCTCCACTTTCTTTTCCTCTTCCTCCTCCTCCTTCTTCTTTTCCTTTTCCTCTTCCTCCTCCTCCTCCTCCTGTTCCTCCTCCTCCTCCTACTCTTCCTTTTCCTCCTCCTCCTCCTCCTCTTCCTCCTCCGAGTTCCACTAACTGGAAACCCGCAGACCCACAATTATCAACTGTCTTTATGAATGTGCAACCCCGAGAGGCTGACACTCGGTCTCAGGACTGGGCCCAGTGTCTCTATCGCCTTCGACTTTATTCCACCTCCACCGGCGACTGCTCTCTTGTATAAGCAAGCCAGTAAAAAAAAAAAAAAAAAAAAAATCCACTGTAGCATAACAGGCAACAGTCTGTTTAAGGGAGGGCCTGGAGACCGTTGCCAGCTGCCGTGGGGTTGCGGTTTTAAGAAGGAAATAGTCAAGAATGTTTTACCAACGGAATAGACTCGGAATGGAATAGACTCGGTAATCATGTAGTGAACGCAGAAACTATTTGTTGTTTTAAAAGAAGAATAGACAACTTCATGGATTGGGATGACAGGTGGTCAAGGACACGGAACTGCCTAGTGTAGGCCTTATGGTCTCTTGCAGTGTCCCCCAGTCTTATGGCAGAGAAAATAGAGTTGACCTTTATTTCGTAGTACAGTTGAAGTGTTGTTGTTGCAGTTGAACGAGATCCATCAAGTAGACGTTGTAATTGTTTTGATTGCAATTTCAATTCGAGTCTCGGCGATGATTGGCTATGCGTCGAGTGGATGATGGATGGACCCAGTGGAAGGTCATTTGTAATCAAACTATTTGTCATCCACTGCGAACCGGCAGTTTAGTTTCTTCATTTGTTGACCTCCTCGATACGGTAATGTAGTGTGATCAGTTGTTAATTCGTGACGAAGGGGGAGTTCTCTTCTCATTGGGAGTCGAACTCGGGACTTAAATTGCTCCGGGTCGATGAAAAGACTTCTGATGTTCATGCCAAGGTGATGCGGTAATGTAGTGTGATCAGTTGTTAATTCGTGACGAAAGGGAGTTCTCTTCTCATTGGGAGTCGAACTCGGGACTTAAATTGCTCCGGGTCGATGAAGAGTCGCCTGACGTTCATGCCAAGGCAATGCTTTTTTGTTAGTTGAAGAAGTCAACTCGCGCCGCAAGAAGAAAATCGTTATATCAATCGAGACCCATTTCTGTTCAAAAGTTCTCTTAGAGCAGTGGTTCCCAACCCCAGGGTCGCGAGGGTGTTTTTGAGGGTCGCCAGAGGGTCTTTTTAAAAAAAAAAAAAATTCATTCAAGTTTCAAATGTATTTAAATTCATTGTGCTAGTAAATATAAACTGAACTATAAAAACGAAAGTTTATAAACATTATGCAAGTACGTAGAAATATAACATGAAATGGTTGAATTTATTATTACAATTAGGGTCGCGACTCCAGGCTAAGAGTGGATTTAGGGTCGCAGCCAAAAAAGGTTGGGAAACGCTGTCTTAGAGGATTATCACACTGGGCTATTTTTCCTCCAACCTCCGATTCGTCGGCGGTACAGCCCACATCCACAACTTTTTCCGTCGTAAAATCACTGTGGTAAGCTATTTTGTTTTTTCGACAAAAATATTTAGACTGTCATGCTGAAGGAAAACCTTTTCCTCCAGCATATCAAATACCTTCCCGAATGCTGCGAGCTGCAAATTTGCTCTATCAATCGGAGGAAAACTCAGTGAGAGCCTGAACATGAATCTACAGTGGATGACAAAAACTTAGGCGCCAGAGTGAAAATAATAAATATCCTCAAATAATCTACATTATCAGGTACTTACCAGCTCTAGTATTTTGTTGGACTCCCCTTTCTCTTTATACATTCTTGGAGACGTTTAGGGACAGATGATGCAAGATTTTGAAGCCACACAAGGTCCATATTTTTCCAAATATCCTTGATGGCTACCTCCAGTTTGGGGATTGATGTAGCGTCGCGCTCACGTAATTTATCTTTCATGAGCTCCCAGAGGTTCTCAGTTGGGTTTAAATCAGGCGAATTACATGGCCAATCTTTTATATGCTCCACATCACAGAATGCAAACCATTCTTTAATGAGTTGAGCAGAGTGGCATGTTGCACCATCCTGCATGAAGACATCTGTTTTGTACTGAATAAAACAGTCCTCCATGTGATCATTTGCTCAAAAAGAGAAGACGGGGGAAAATTCCTTCGGGATGCGTCAAAATATCATTTACGCTTAAGCGTACCTTACCCCCATCTCCCGTCTCTCCCGCCCCTTCCTTGCCTGATGAACATGTTTGCATTGAGGTCAAGTAGGGTCAGTGCATCTCTTGACGATCCCTTTCTGCACATATTTCCTTCCGATTGACCCCTTCTGTCCGTGTTCCTCTCTGATGTGCATTTATACACAACACTTTGGTCTTTGTTACTCTGAGGATGTAATGCATTGAAGTGATGATTGATTTCAATTTTCTTTTCCTGTGGTAATTTTGTGTACTTTGTTTCTCGGTGATGTTAAATCCTTTCATATATTGTGTATATAGAACACACACACACACACACACACACACACACACACACACACACATATATATATATATATATATATATATATATATATTCAAAAGTATATATATATATATATATATATATATATATATATATATATGTGTGTGTGTGTGTTGTGAAAGTAACCACCAGGAAAGATGAGGGATGAAGCAGAGCGCCTTCGTGTATTTACACCTACAGTGCTGTGTAAATACACAAAAGCGCTCTGCTTCGTTAGTTTATCTCTAATGGTCGTTTCTCCCGCGCGCGTGTATATATATATATATATATATATATATATATATATATATATAATATATATATATATATATATATATATATATATATGTTAGCCTATATGTGAATAAAATGACATTGAATTCAGCCACTCGCTGAAAAAATTATGAAGTCTGTCAAATAGTGAAGTTAATCGAAATGAGTAACTTAAGTAGGACGTATCGCCTTAAGAAGAGAGAGAGAGAGAGAGTTGGCATTTCCAGGTATGTATTACCAGCGAGGAGCAAATCAATTATGGAATTTTCTATGAATCGCCTAATGCGCGGATATCCGCACAGAACGCGGCGGTGTTGAAGCGTTTTGAGGGACGGGCGCATTGGGGAGAAGATCCTATCTGATGTCCTTCTCACCTTGTTATCGGTGGATCCAGCAGGCGTAGTAAAAACGAACAAGTTTATCTGTTATATCTGATAACCTGGTTTTTGCTCCGTCGTTAGCAAATACTGGTTTCAGATAACTCGATTTGAACAACCGTTTTTACTTCGATTCGGAAAATGACTTTCTTGCGAGTGATGACGTCATGTCGACGATGACGTCACGGAGGTGACGTCATGTCGGCGGTGCCTTTGGTTCTGGGGCGTTGGATATATTTCGTCACGTTTGCGCTTGATCAAACGAAAATGGACAATTTGTTCTCGTTTGTGAAGTTTAAAACATATTTGTTCTTGTTTGAGCTTCTGAGTTTTTGTTATGGAGAACATTTATTTGTTCTCTTTCACGGTTTGAGGAATAGTCGCTTTCCTCTCGTATGGGATTTGGTGAACAGTCGTTTATTCTTATTTGTGTTTTTGGGGCTCACCAAAATTGAATGAAATCGACTGTCAGTAGAGAATAAACAGGCATAAAGAAAGAGGTCACACAAATTAATCAAATCCACCGCTATTAGACAGAAAAAAGATATTAAAGACCACACCACCTACTGTGTAATTATCTCTCCCCTTCCCCTCTCCCCCTCCCCCCTCCCCTTGCCCATCTATCTAACGACGCAGTTTGACAGACAAAAACAAATTACTCTCGCTCATTAAGGAAACTACTTGGCATTATCGTTGCATCTTAATAATTCTTCGTTTGAGGGGTTGGGGTCGGGTTTGGCCACATAAGAACATAAGAATGAAGGAGACTGCAAGAGACCATAAGGCCTACACTAGGCACATGTTTGAATAAAATCGTCTGACGCCAGGCAGGGAAAGGAGCAACATTGTATGTAGGTTTCTTCCTCCTCTTCTCCTTCCCCTCTCTCGTCGCCTCTCCTCTCTCCTCCTCCTCTTTCCTCGCCTCCTCTCTCTCCTCCTCCCTCTCCTTTCTCTCTCTCCCCTTCCTCTCCTTCTTCCTCTCTCTCCACTTTCCTCTCCTCTTTCTTCCCCTCCTCCTCCTGTCCTCCCCTTCTCCCTTCCTCTCCTTCCACCTCCCTCCCCTCCTTTCACCCCTCCCCTCTCCTTCCCCCCATCATCCTTCCCAGTACACACTCTCTTCTCCCCCCTCCCCTCTCCCTCTCCCTCCCACAGTCCACTCCCCCTCCCACCATCCACTCTCACCCCCTTCCATCATCCACTCTCTTCCACCTCTCGCCACCCCTCTCCCCCACCTCCGTCTCCCCTCCTCCCCTTTCCACCATCCATTCCCCTCCCTCTCCCTCTCCCACCACCCACTCCCCCTTCTGGTTGACGTTAGACGATTTTATTCATCAGAGGGAAGGACTTGAAGAAGTGTCAGATGTCAGTGTTGGCAACCGCAGTGGGCTTTGCGTGTTGTCACGGAAGATGTTAGTAGTCGTATTCATTGCCACCTTCGATTTTTTTTTTTTTTTTTTTTTTTTTAACCCGTCGTGGCTACAGGTAGGATTACCTGCCGGGAGGTAGGAGGAGGAAGAAGAGGAAGAAGAAAAAGAGGAGGAAGAAGAGGAAGAAGAAGAGGAGGAAAAAGAGGAGGAGGAAGAGGAAGAAGAAGAGAAGGAGGAAGAAGAAGAGGAAGAAGAGGAGGAGGAGGAGGAATGGGAAGAAGGAAAAGAGGAGGAGGAGGAGGAAGAAGAGAAAGAGGAG
>NC_134795.1:64686037-64691037 GCF_046742065.1 Oratosquilla oratoria | reverse complement strand
AATGCTGAGGTAGCACACGAAGAAACATTCCAAGTGAGGGAGAAGTTCAGTAACTGGAAGTCTGCCTTTGCTGTGCTGCGTGGCCTGTGTCGCCTGCGTCCCAGTTTCCGCTTAGGCCCAGTAACCATGGCAACAACAACGACACTGAAGACGACGTCGTTATGAGGCTGGATGATGAGGAGAAGGAAGACAAGAAGTCCCGTTTCATGGAAGAGGTGAAGAGTCTGAGGAGGAGGAGGAGAACGAGGAGGAAAAGGAGGAGAAAAGGAGGAAAGAGGAAGTGAAGAAACATAAAGAAGTAGTAGACAGTGATGAAGTAAAGAAGAGGAAGAGGAGGAGGAGGAGGAGGGAAAGAACAAAAGAAGGGAGACGCGGACATTGACGAGAAAGAATGGGAGGAAGATTAGGACGAGGGGGAAGAGGAGGAGGAGGAGGAGGAGGAGAGCTAGGGGACAAATGAGGTGACGGGTGAGGAAGAATAGATGTCTAGGGTGTGTGTTAGGGTGTGGGAGGAAGCCTCGAGGGTGATAACTGGAGGGAAGGCACCTCTGGGGAATAGCGATAACCAACGTGGGGAAAAAAGGAGGAGAAGGAGGAGGAAAGAGGAGTAGTAGGGAGGAGGAGGGAGAAGGAGAGAGGAGGAAGAGGGAGAATGAGAGAGGAGGAATAAGGAAAAGGAGGGAGGAGGGAGAAGGGGAGAGGAGGATTAGGGTGAAGGAGAGAGGAGTAGGGAGAATGAGAGAGGAGAAGAGAGGAGGAGGAAGATGAGGAGGGATAAGGAAAGTGAGGAGGAGGAGGAGGGAGAAAGAGTATGAAGAGGGCGAAGGAGAAGGAGGAAGAGGAGGAGGGAGAAGGAAAAGGAGGAGGGAGAAGAAGGAGGAGGAGGAGGAAGGAAAGCGAAAAGTGAGGGGGTGGGTGGGGGGAGGAGAATGATTTGCGGGGGAGGAAATGGAGGGGGAACAGGAAGAGACACGATAATTGGGGTCCAAAACGAGATGGGGGGAGGGGGGAAAGTGGGGGGGTCGATCCCGGGGGGGGAGGGAGGGGTTGAGATTGAAAATACCGCGTGGGTGTGGCTTGGGGGGGCGTTCTTTCTCCCAAGGGCGTGTGTTTGGGTGTGGTAGTTCCCACCTACCCCCCGCCCCCCACGCCCTCGTTATGTGTGTGGTTCCTCTGGGTGACATGTCCGGTGCATGCACGCAGGCACTCATCCACGCCCTCTCTCCGTCTGTCCGTCTGTCTGTCTGTCTGTCTATATCTCTTTCACTGTCTGTCTTTTCCTCGATCTTTCTCTCTCTCTCTCTCTCTCTCTCTCTGTCTGTCTGTCTCTGTATATATTTCTTTCACTCTCTGTCTCTCTCTCTCTCTCTATCTCTGTCTGTATCTCTCTTGCTGTCTCTCTTTCACTCGCTCTTTCCCTCTGTCTGTCTGTATCTCTCTCTCGCTCACACACACACACACACACACACACGCGCGCGCGCGCGCGCATATGCATACATAGATACTTAATGTGTGTGTGTATTTTGTTTGTGCATGTGTATGTGTATGTTTATAATACATGTAATTGTAAACACATATACACACTCACAATTGCAAGCACACACACACACACACACACACACACACACACACACACACACACACACACACAAATAATGATAATGATAATAGTAATAATAATAATAATAATAATAATAAAATGGCGAGTGCTTTATGTTTTACGGATGAGACGACGTTGCTCAGGTGTTCTTACTTAAAAACAATTGAGGATAACTTGGAGGGAGCGAAGCACATCATAGGATGCTGGCGGCACACTAGGCTTTTCTCACTAGCATGCTACTTACTTTTGCTACTTCGTTTGAGTAGAATCGACTTCGGTTACGATATTTTGATTTTCAAATTTCCAAATGTCTAATTACTCTTGCGTTATTTAGTGAGAAACTGAATGACGAAGTAATAGAAGTTAAACCTAGAATACGAATGTTAGACACATTATTGAGATGTTCTTACAAAAGTCTAGATTATTGTAGCCGAAGTCGTTTCTTCTCAAAAGCAAGTAGCAAAAGCAAGTAGCATGCTAGCCTAGTGTGGCGCCACCATAAGGAAAGCAATTTTGAGAGTTAACGTAATTTCGTCCTCCTTCTTCCGCTTGTTCAAAATTTTCTCTTCATCATAATCCTGGACTTCCTCGTCGTTGTCTTCGTTCTCGTTGCCATGGTTACCGCCTTCGTGGAGTTCGAGTAGTTTCATCTACCCCGTTTTCTACGTCAGGTATAATTGCTGCTCAACACAGTTTCCCTAGTGACGTAACGGAGGGAAAGGGGAATGGGGAGGGGGGGAACACAGTTATTTGATATCCGGATTAGCAGAAATGTGTTCTGTCTTCATTATGATGTTATGTAATGTCCTCTTGAATGGTCCTGTCTAGTGGCAGTTGTTTTCCGAGTTTTATACATTTTGCTCCTAAATGTTTTCTTTTGTGTCTTTCTCTTTCGTCTCTCTCCCCACTTCCGTGTTTACAAAGAGTTCACGTTTCAGCTCGACAGTCACTTTTTGAACAGAATGTTTGGTATTTATCTTTCGGAGTGGAAGGTGTGTGGTATGTCTTTTTATTTTTTTATATACATATCTCTTTTTTCTTAGTTCATGAAGTTTGGTAGAAGTGATATAATTTAGGTCGTATTGTGTGTCTTTTAATGTAAGTTTGTGTACTTGTTTTTCACCTGATTTCGTATAATGTGATACTTACATTGTGTTGATTGGTTATTACTCTTTCTACCGAGAGTGAAAGTTCTGAAAGTTATCTTTTTATTTTTCCACAAACTTGTTCTTGTTCTCCGAACACTGTCCTGTGGACAACAGAACAAGTATCTCAAGGAGTTTTGTTAAAAAAAAAAAAAAAAAAAAAAAAAAAAAGCGCGCACACACACACACACACACACACACACACACACACACACACACACACACACACACACACACACACACACACACACACACACACACACACGGACGAGAAAGAATGTAATATGTCCTCTCGTCAGTGTAATGCTGTTGATAATAATGTAATGTTGATTCCTCGGAATTTAGTTAATAAAAGGAGAACACAGGAAGCTGGAAACTGCTTGTTAAGCACCCATACCAGCTTACTCTTAGTCTTCGTCCCCCTCTCTCTCTCTCTCTCTCTCTCTCTCTCTCTCTCTCTCTCTCTCTCTCTCTCTCTCTCTCTCTCTCTCTCTCTCTCTCTCTCTCTCTCTCTTGTCCTTGTCTTTGTCTTTGTCGTCTTTATCTGTGTCTTCTTTGTCATCATCGTCTTCGCTTTTCTCGTCATCGTCGTCTTCTCCTGTGCCCACGGAAGCTTTGCGGTGCCATGAAGATGAAGATGAACGGAATCAACTGGCGACAGGAACGAAAGGGTGTCGGTTGGTGAACGTAGATGAACGTAGTGGAACGTAGATGAACTTAGAGAACGGTAGAGGAACGTAGAGGAACTTAGAGAAACGTAGTGGAACGTAGAGGTCATAGAGGACCTTAGAGGTACTTAGAGGACCTTAGAGGTACTTAGAGGTCGTAGACCAACTTAGAGGTTGTAGACCAACTTAGAGGATGTAGACCAACTTAGAGAATGTAGACCAACTTAGAGGACTTTGTGGAACGTAGAGTAACGTAGATGAACTTAGAGGACGGTAGAGGTACGTAGATGAACTTAGAGAAACGTAGTGGAACGTAGAGGTCGTAGACCAACTTAGAGAAATTTAGTGGAACGTAGAGTAACATAGATGAACTTAGAGGAGGGTATAGGACTTAGAGTGACTTAGAGGGACGTAGATGATAGAGGAACTTAGAGTGACGTAGAGAAACGTAGATAAACTCAAGAGGAACGTAGTTGAACTTAAAGTAACGTAGATGAACTTAGAGGAGCGTAGATAAACTTAGAGGAGCGTAGATAAACTTAGAGGTACTTAGAGGTTCGTAGAGGTCTTGACCACCGACGTGGACTTGACCACCGACGTGGACTTCGTACCCATTCACTGCAAGAGACCATACGACCTACACTAGGCAGTTCCATGTCCTTTCGGGGCCCCATTGTGGCCCTCCCCTCCCCTCCCCTCCCCCCACAATGGAGGTGGACCGACCCTATGCACACATGTTCCGGCTTTTGTGTATTCGTCAATGTTTACACTTGGTCCTGTGGTATAGGGTTCACTCAGACCTGTATTATGTAATATCCCCCCCCCCCTCTCTCTCTCTCTCTCTCTCTCTCTCTCTCTCTCTCTCTCACTCCTCTCTCTCTCTCTCTCTCTCCTGTCTCGCTCTCCTCTCTTCTCTCTCTGGTTCTCCTGTCTCCTCTGTCTCTCCTCTCTTCTCTCTCTGGTTCTCCTGTCTCCTCTGTCTCTCCTCTCTCTATCTCTCCTTTTTCCTCTCTCACTCTCTCCTCTCTCACTCTCTCCTGTCCTCTCTCTCTCTATCTCTCTCTCTCTCTCTCAATTTAGTTTTCAGGTTATGGGACAATATGGGGTGAGCTTCATGAACATGTCGTGTAAATGTAAAGAACCGAGTTTAGTCCCCAATGACTACTAGTGACTGCCACTAGCCCAGACGATCTGACCAAGTGGGAAAAATATGACTGTTTAGGTCGCTGCTAAGGGCGTCCCGCCGTAAGCTTCACTTTGCCCTCATGTCACGTGTGTGTGATTCAACACCATGGTCTTGGATCACGTGTTGGACTCCTGATCGACAGCTATTCCCCTCCCGGAAGAGAGCTCAGAGTTCCTATATATATATGACCGATCTATGGGCAATGCTGTGACCTTACACCCACACACACATGCAACTCCCCTCCCACGAGAATTGGAGTAACGAATCGCAGCGCAATGATACTGAAGTGATTTCACCCCTGGGCGGGATTCGAACCCAGACCATCGTTGTGGTGGCCGCGAACGCTATCACTGCGCCATCGAGTCGTGTGTGTGTGTGTATATATGTATGTGCGCGCGCGC